>NC_053457.1:6286151-6592401 GCF_015227805.2 Hirundo rustica | reverse complement strand
GACAGCAGACAGCAATTTTTTCTTTCTATACAGTTTAATTGACTTTATCATCTCTCCCAAACATATACTTCATCCCCAGATATGTTACCAAAGCAGTAGTTTCTATGCAGTGGGTATGGGTATTTCACCCTTGATATATGAATGGTATTAAATGTCCAGTTCTGCAGTATACAGAGAGGTGGAATTGTCTCTGTGTTCAGGAAGAGAGACTGCCTATTAGCACCTGCTTTAAATAACAGCTCTGACACGAGCAGCTGATGCTTCCTGGTAAAGATTCAACACGAGATCAAAGTTCTACTGCCTTAAATACCACACACTGTTTTCATAGAGTATATATCAAAAGTGTGGATCCAGTGACTTACCCATTCTGTTTGCATTTACACAATGAAATCCCAGCCAGGATACAGAATACTTCAGTATTGAGAGTACTACTAGTCTGGGTGCTGTGTTTGAGGTGAATTGTTAGGAAAGCTTCTGGAGCTATTGTTTTTGAATCTGTTAGACTGTGTGTTTCCAGAACTCTCTATCCTATCTCTCCAGGTATAAACTAAACTGTTAACTTGATATACCTCCTCTTTAATTCACAAGAGCAGTATATCAATAAGAACAAAGTATGCCATGTCCTAACATCATTTTGGGAAATAAACTGCTGCCTTTGACTACAGAATTAGCCTGTTTCTTGGACCAGATTTAACTATGACAAATGTTCTCAATATCCACATTACCTGTCTGTGACTGTTTAAGGAGATTTGGGAAAACCAGAAGACAATAAATTCCTGCTGCTGTATTTAGAAAAAGCCTCAGGCATTTTCAGTGTAAACACAATTTTGAATATTTGATTATGCTTCTGTGGGCTCTAACAATGTTTCAAAGGAGAAAATGAGGCACTAGGTCTTTTTAGTCTAATTTATGTATTTTCTTCTTTTTGTTCTTATTCCAATCAGAACCTTTGCTCTGGATGGAAGGTGCTGCATATGTTCAAAAGCTGGGACAGACAAAATTTCCTTTTCACTGCATGAAAGTGCTATAGGGACTTGAAACTAGTCTGCATGGGGTTGACTCAGTGAGACCTGTCGGGTGAAGTGGCTCTATTCTGGCCCTAACTGACCCCAGGACACTTGCCCTTAAAAATTTTACCCTGTGCTTTAGTCCTGAATTGGAATCAAGCCCCCCCTCATAGATTACTATGCAGCACAAAGGAAGGATATAAGCTTTGTCAGACCTATTTCCAGCTGTTGTAACAATCTGTGCATTCTCAAATGTGAGGTAACCTGAGTTTAAGACCCTTTTCACTGATACCTGTCTCAATTTTGACTTGCTTGAAGTTGTGATATTTGCTTTTAAACACTGTGAAACTCACTTTATTTTACAAAGGCCTCTAAAGCAATGAAGTTCTTTTACCCTACTGATCAAGATTTATGCTGGTAAGCTGGGGGTGAAAGGCTGTGATTTTCAAACTTCTTGTCCTCAGTTCCTCAGATAAATAAATAAGCACAAATCAATGCTCTCATTTTTAGCTAGGAAAGAGGCTCATATCTGATAATTAGGAAGTGCACAATAATCTAACTGTAGCTGGATTGGGGCACCCACCAATATGAAAGAGTGAACTGGAACAAGATTAAGCAGACTTCTGTCTGCATGCCTTGAAGTCAACCCATCAAATAATGCATAAATTTCAAACTAGTCCATCTTGTCTCATAATAAATACCTGAGTCCCATGATGAATTTCTAGTAGCCATAGTGATGGTACTATGCAAATCAGATATAAAAATATTGCTGGTGAAAACCTGTGAAGGAAAAGAAAAGATACCTTGGTATTATGACACATCATACTTTTGAACACAGGTAACATTCAGATATCGGCTCTCTTGTGCCACTACCATATGGGATGTTAAGAAACAGGGTAACTTCAAATAAAAATTGCTATTCTTGTTGGATTTCTTGTGCTGTGTGAGTATTATAAATAATAGGTTTATCTGTACATCAATCTGTGGTCGTATTTGGAAACTTCTTTAAAATCTTTTTTAAGGACTCACCAAAGGCACTTGGCTGCTTGTATTCTATCACAGCATTTTCTGTATTTAAAAAGCGTGTAGCTAACATGCTCTTTCTGATTTCATGAAGAGTGAATTAATACATTGAGTCACTTCACTGAGTGATGCTGAGATAAAGGCAGTTGCTCACAATCCTGCGCATTGACACAGGAAAGGTAGAAATAGCATCAGTGTATCTAAAACAAGCATTGCTTTAGTAGGAGATCTTTTAGTTGTAGGCTGTGTATTTAAAATGGGTCTTGGCCTTGTTTCCCCACTTGTGCTGGCAGTGGTAGAATTTTCTAGCTCTTCTCTCTCTGCCAGTCTTCTGTATAACTGTGGAGGGTTGATCTTGGCCAAGAACCAGTGCACCCCCAAAGTAATTTATTCAAATAAAACCAGCACAATAACTGATGTTGGTGGAGCTTTATCTTCATCTGGGTTTATTCAGAAGTAATGGAGAGGTTTTATGACTCCTTCTGCAAGCAGTGATTCTTGCGAGACCTGCTGATGTTTTCCTATTAAACACATGACATTTGACTGGGGTGGGGTTTTCTGGCAATTCTGTGCTTTTGGAATAGGAATAAGGTGCAATGCCACAAATGTTCCATCTAGCTCTGCATGGCACAGTAAGGAGTAGGCATTGCTGCAACACCCTGGGATTGGGCAGTGGGATCCAACTCGGGACATTTGCGTGGTTCCTTCTGTCCTGCCACTGGCACACTCCGCAGTGAACTTAAACTGCTTGTAATTACGCAGCCACAGCAACATTTTGGTCAAATGTTGTTGCATTTACTGTTTGTTCCCACGTTGAGTGTACCTTTATTTTAGTAATCGTGACTCTTCCAGTGAAGATTAGGTATTGAGGAAAACAAAATATCCTGCTGCTTAGGGAAATTACTGAACCTGCTTTCAACTGTTTCTGAAATGTTTGCTGAACTGCTCTGAAATGTTTCAAACAATCCCTTCTAAGATAGTTTGGGTTTAATTGTAGTGGGTTTTTGGTTTTTTTGGGGTTTTTTTTGGGGGGGTGTTGTTTGTTTTGGCAGTGGGTTTTTGTTGTTGTTGGCTTTTTTTTTCCCCTTAAATTAAAAAAAAACACCAAAACTTAGTGATTCTGTGGCTTTTTAGTCTGGTTATTTTGGGAGAAAACACACCTCTCATTTGAATGGAAGAACTAACATTTTACAGTATTTCCTGTAGGACTTGAGCACATGAAAAATCTATCCAGCTGGCAGGTTAGCAATGCTGAGCTAATGAGACCACATCAGGCCAAGAGACTTCAGGGGCTTTAACCCTGCCTTTCTTTCAGAAGGAGCAATCTACAGGAAGTATTACATGGCCAGGCTCATAAGAAGACTTTTTTTCCACAGTGCCATTAAATGTTTTATGCTGGTGTAAAAAGTAACAGTCCTCTGTCAATAATGAACAGAGAATATGAGGGTGTTGGAGTCCTGCTGCATGGTCTGCCCCTTGCTTGGATTTGTGATCGTCTGTGGAGGTGTTTCTGCAAATGCTGCTGATGATGCTTGTTCTACATCTGACTGTTTTCCACTGGAGCAGAAAATTATCGGGATACAAATAGATGCTGGCTGTTTGTCTACAGTTCTCACCTATAAATGCACTTTCATTTTGCTGCTTAAAGTGCTGGACCGCATCCATTTTCAAAATTTTTTTCCAGATAAATTTAGCTCTGTCTTCTACATACTCATCTAACATGGATCGGCTTTTGGGTTCTATTTTTTATAGGATTTTTCAAAAGCTCCCATTCCAAGTGTTCCTTCATGAAGATTCTGCTGCTGCCTCCTCTCTCCAAAGAATTGGGTCTGTTCAATCTGCCTGTCTCATAACTGCATTTGGGGCTCTGCTGTTGTTCAATTTTCCAGCGTCCCAGACTTTATCACTGCTTTTATTACATTCAAATTTAGAACATGGAACTCTTGTATGAATTCTCACACAACATTCCTTCTGTTATAATGACTTTCACAGGTTGCAATGGGCAGGATTTTAAGACCCTGAGAATACTCCAGGGCTCTTTAGTCCTGGATTTGTTTCAAGGCCTGCCTGCAGTTTGAGTTTTTAACAATAAAAGGTCCTGGTGAAATCTTGACAATTAGTTACACGACCGCCTCCTTTGCACAGAGCGTTTTGGTTTTGGCTGCCTGAATGCTGATGAGCTGTAGATGACAGCAGCAATTCTTTAGATGCGTGTAAAACCCCATGTGCTTGGGCAAGCTCTGCTATGACTAACATTTTTTTGTTCATTTCTCGAGCAGCCTTTCACGCATGAAAGTTCCCCTCTGGAACGGGCTCTCAAATCCAAATATTTAAGCCACTCTTGCTGTATCAGAAGAGTGGTTGCTGCTCGTCTGGTGTTTTACTAAGTTTAGGTTCATGCAGTAGCGTGGCGTTAGGACTGCTGCCCGGGGGAGAGAAGGGGCATTCAGTCCCCGGGAAGGAGGTGCAGTGCAGGGCACGGCAGGATGCGGTGTAAGATCCAGGGTCCCCCCGCACCCCTCTGCCCTGCAGCACTCAGCCCCAGCCCGCTGTGGCTCAGGAGCTCCTCGGTGCCCCCGCAGCCGCAGCCCCACAGCATCCACCGCTTGACTGCAGCGAGAGACACACACAGGCACAGAAAGCGGTGCTCTGCTCACCAGCTGTCCCGCCTGAAAGCCCTGTGTCTGGCAGCGCCTAGCAAACTCTACCAGCCTTCCATCCCTGCCTCCCAGGAGCAGCCGGGCAGCAGACGCGACCCCTGAACGCCTGGGGCCGGGGCAGCCCCCGCTCTCCTCTCGGGGGGCAGCTCCCTATCCGCAGCAACGCACACGCAAAGCAGCGACAGGCGCCCCGGCGGAATATGCTCACCATTTGTAGCCTCTGCCTTGCTTAAACTTGAGGGTGAGCCCTGTCTCCAGGCACAGGAGAAGATTGAGCAGCGCCAGCAGCCAGTACTTGGGTTCCTTCTTGACGGCGGTCACTCTCCACACGCCGATGAGCGAGTGCAGCACGAAGAGCAGGCGAGTGACCAGGGCATTGAGCAGCACCATGAGCTCCATGCCGCAGCACCCCCTGCCCTGCCCTGCCCTGCCCTGCCCGCGGCCCTCAGGGGGCCCGGCCGGTCAGCGGCCCTGCGGAGGCACCTCGGGAGTCACCGGGAAGCCGGCGCCTCGCCGCCGCACGGATCTCCTCTCCTCTTCCATCTCCACAAAGGGGCCCATTATAACAAAAAAGAAACAGCATCGCCCCTCCCCCAGACTTCCTGAAAACTTTTTGAAGGGAAAAAAAAAAAAAAAAAGACACGCTTCCAATGCTGCAGTGGTTTGCAGGCTCGGAACAGCCCTGGCCAAGGCAGGGGTGGGGAGCGTTGTTTCTGTCCCCTCTATCATCGGCTCAAGGACCAAGCACGGCGAGATTTTCCCTCGCCCCAGTTACCATCGCCCTGCAGCCCCACTTGCTGCTCTTGCCTCGTGCATTCTCAGCAAAGACACAATATAAGGCACGTTTTTAATTTGAATCATTTTTGCTGAAAGCTCCACTGCATTCCTGAGAGTGCAACCCAAACCCCTCTTTCTGCTCTCCCTGAAAGAGAATTCATATTTGGGAGCTTTTGGAATAGTTTAACATTGCGGTATAGGAAGCAGAACGTGTATGCTTAGTTCAGTAGTGGAATCTATTGAGCAGCAGGAGTCAGAAACTGAAATCTAGTCAAAACCCACCTATTCTATGATGTATACCTTGCTGCAAGACTAAGAAGCAGGTGAGGTGCAGAACTCCAGGGATGAAATTTGAGCTAACACTCATTTTACTGAATTGGTCAACAGTGGCATGTGCAAAAAATGCACTGAAGTTTGACAGTTAGGTCAGTCACTTTTTGGATCCTGTGGAACAGTGTACGAAGTACAGAATTTGTTTTAAAATTTCCTTAATGTTTCTCATAGAGATTATAAATTGTATTTGAATTTACACTTGGGTAACCAAAGAGAAATTTCTTTTTGGTCAAAATTGGCACTGTGTAGCTCCAATTTTGTGTTAATTTATTGCCAAAGCACTTAAACTGAGATACGCCATTGTAAAATCCAAATGGACAATCAAGTCCATGCAAAGTACTGTGGTGTTTCAGCAGTCCTAACTTCCGACATTTAATTTTAAGAAATCCTGTTCTATTTAAACACAAGGTGATATTCTTAGAGTTGTGACCTTTCAAAGAAGGCATTTTTTCCTCAATTGCTAAGATCCAAGTTTTCCTTATTACAAAGCCAAGCCTCTTTATGAAGTGCTGGTGCTGGCCAGCTGATATCCTTGGGGGTGGGGGTATAAGGGGGAGGAAGACTACTTTACTTTAACCCTGCCCAGAAAAAAAAGGAAAACAAAAGTCCGTTCCACAGTGGAGATGACTCACTTGGGAAATGCCTGAGTAAATAAATGGACTGTGTAGCATGCCTTTTTGAAGGAACAAAATCAAGCTCCTCACGCTCAGAGGAAAATGAATTCAAGTCAAGGACCTACTATTGATAATCCCTGCCAATAGCTACCTTGCTATCGTGCCTTGGGTGCTGCTGGTTCACAGCCCTTCCGCTGGCATTAAGGTCAAATGTAGTTGAAGAGGAAACCGGGAACAGACAGATTGAAGAGATTGTTTAAACAAGATATTCCTCTGTGGGAGTGCCTAATGTCAAAGAAATCACTTGAGGGAAGTGGTATGTCCTATTGTTCATGGAGATCCCAGCAGGGCAGACAGATGTCACAAAACTTGGAAAGATGTTGATCAGAGCAAAATTCTCATTCTCAGGAAGGATGCGGAGAGTTTTGCTGAGAGCTGAGTAATTCTGCATATTGAAGATATGGGAACTGAACTGCTTAACAAGGTAGTTCCATCAATGAACAATCCAAACTTCACAGCAGTTAAAGTCCCAAACTTAAGTAGGAAGGAGTTAAAATATTGACTCTGCTGCTCAGTGGTGGACCATCATAGCAGCACAACAGCTGGAGTAGAGGCGGAAGTAAGTATTCATAGACATCTTCATTTCTTTGGCCTAGAAGAGGCAAATATTGCATTCAGACTTGATGGAGTGCATTTTGAGATGTTCCAGTGGCTGTTTTGGGGAGCAGCTAGTTCAGGAACCCATGAGGGCAGTGCTTGACTTGGATCCTGAGTGGTTTATGGGATATGATGTAGGGAGTAAGAGCTGAAGAGGACACCTGAAAGGGGGTTTTAATGGGCTTAGATTTGGCATCCTTGCAGGAGTAAGACAAGCCAGAGTTCTCTACTGTTGCTCTGCTCAGCTTCAAAAAGGAAAACTAGATGCAGATCAGCAGGCATGTTTGGAAGTAAGACAGTTGGAACACCTAACTCTTTGCAGTGAGTGTGGATACGGCTTCCGTAAATCACATGGGAAGTGCAGAGATAATAACTATGCTTCAAGGGAAAGAGTGAGAAGAAGCCAGCAGTTACAGGGTGAGTGAGAGTGCAGGAGCGAGAAGGCATCCTTCAAAAAACTGAAATGCTGTCCAGCTGAAGAAAGCTGAAAAAATTATCAACTCTAGCATGGACAAACATGATAAGGTTGGCTGAAGGAGTGTGAGGGATGATTGCCACAAACATAGTAACTAAAATATCTGTTACCTGTTCAAACGTGTCGTGACTAGGAAGTCTGGCAAGGAATTGTTCAGTCAGTGGGCAGTCAGGTGGCACAGAAGCCCTCAGGGGGTGGTATTGCTGTGAGGGAGGAGTGGAGTCCCAGCATGAGTGCAGATGTACACTGTAGTAGGGGAAAGCGCTGACTCCTGCACAAAACTTTATAAAAGGGTTTCTTTAGAATATTGTTTGTTTGTTTTTCTCTATGACTCTCTATGTGCTAGTGTTCCACCAATTCAATTCTTTTTATAGTTTCTACTGATTTGCAGCTTAGACTTGTCAGGCTAATTGATTGCAGGCTAGAGAGTTCTTGAGGGAGAAACTTTGTTTACCTTGTTTTTGTACTTTTTCCCTGAGGACGGAGTTAGATCTACTGCTGGATGCAGACAGTGGAATTAGATGGACCTTTGCTCTGACCTGAAATGACAGCATTAGTAGAGACTTTCTGATCTTTGAAGAAATTGATCTGGAGTGGGTTGTAGTATTGGTTGCATCCAAGCTGAAAGTAAGACTTGTGTCTGTCTGTGTAGAGTGCTCTACTCATGATATATCTTCCCTACCTCCTTTTTTTCTTTTCTCTCTCTTTTTTTTTATTTCTGGAAACTCTAGTCTCTATCTGGGAACCCTTGAGAGTTAATGTTTGCAGGAGCTGCTTTACTCTGGCAAAGCCTGGTCATAGTGGTCTGAACATGCGTCACACTGTGTGGGATTTTCATCCAAGACACCTTGGCAAGATCTACTGCACAGCTCTGCCACGTAACAGCCAATTGCGCCACATTTGATGCATTTGGGAAATGTTAAACCTTCCTGTGCCCCCAGCGCCAGTGACCCTCTTTCTGCAGGAATAAGGAATCTGGCACTTGAAAAGCTGTGCCACAGGATCTCTGTGCTTGCATTGAATAATTCCTGCCTTTAGGCAGAGTCACTGTGATGATTGCACTAAGCCAACCCCCTAACTGTCAGAAATTTGAAGTTGCACCTGTTCCCAACAACAAACTAGGGTTAGAGGTGGTTCAGAAGCTGAACATCGGTCAGCAGTGCCACACTGCTCTTAAAATGAGGGTTACATCAGCACACAGATACAGAGCTGAAACCTGCCAGTGTCCATCCTGTATACTTGGGAGGCCTTAGCTGAAGTGCTGCCCCTAGCTTGCCTCAATGAGGAAGGAACCAGTGGAGAAGGGCAGGAGTGTTTGTGTAATAGGAAATTACTTACATAAACAAATGGTTCAATTTTAGACAGTTCAAGTGACATCCTTGTGAGGTCGCCGCGCTTTTAGAATTCCAAGACTCCTGTTCAAGCACCTGGAGGGACTCGAGTTTGAACTGGAGTGCAGAGCTTAGGAAATCCTGTGAGGAGGAATTCCAGAACAAAAGTTCTGTGAGTTTTTGTGGTAATGTGCAGTGGTTTTTTGTTCAGTTTTAGGGGGTTTTTTTCCTCTTTGTGGGAGCTCTGCACAAAGAGACTCTCAGAATTTACTTCTCTTGCTTACAAAATGAGATGTTTTAGGCCGTGAAATTTGGGGGTAATGGCTAGTTGCCTTCAGTTCAAGAGACTTCGAAGACTTGATTTACAATATTCATAAAGAAATAATTACAGGGTATTAAGCTGGAAGAGACCAGGGATGAGAATGGGTCATAAATTCAGTGTGAGTCGGCAGCGTTGTTCTGCTATGAAGGAGGCACACTGGGATGTACAAACAGACCTGTAATGTGCCAAATTTCAGTTATTTCTTCTGCCTTCCTTGATGCAGGGGAAAACCTCAGCTAAACTACCCTAATTCTAGTGATGCTTCTCCAAGGGAGAGCCGACAGGAAAGAATGTCCAGAGATGGACAAGACTTCTGAGGAAAGAATAAGATGCCATCATTCAGTGTAGAGAAAAGAAAAGTGAGGGGAGATGGAAGTGGCCAAGTGTTCAGGAATAGCCTGTTCACCAGTCTCAAAGCAGGGGGAAGGAAGTAAAAGGCTTAAAGAGGAAAAATATATTAAAAAAATGCAATTAGATGTCTGGAGACGTATCTTTCTAGGAAGGATAGTGAAGCAGCAAAATAGATTGTGTAGAGAGATGTCCACTGTCACAGGCTTTCAAGCACAGCTTGGGGAAACATCCGTCAGGGACGACAGCAGTTTCGTTGATCACTTGGGGTAGAAGGCTGACTAGGTGATCTCTGGAGATTTCTTCAAGTCTTACCTCCTAGGGCTCTAAGGTTTGTTTCTTTCTTTTCCAGTCATTGTCTTGAGTCTCTAAGGAGGTTTCTTGCTTAAATTAAATCTGTTTAGTTTTACTTGTGTAGGGTTCTTAAAGAAGGGGAAATTGTTCTGCTTTCTCAATGCTTGACTTCAAACTGTGAATAATTATGACAGCCTTATAAAGAGATCACCACAAGTGGCAATTAACATACGTGTTGAAACAAATGGGAATGATTTAGTCGTACACATCATGAAACAAAAAAATCTATCCAATTCTGTCTTAAGTGAAAGCCTAACTATTGCTGATCAAATGCAAGAGGGGAAAGCCAAATATTTCAGAATATGATATCTGATAGAAGGTACTGTCTATGGCTCAGTAAGGGTGTGAAGAAAATGGATAAAGGAGTGAAAGAACTAGAGTATAAAAAGATTAGCTCTCTAGTAAAGAGCCAATATGATTGCAGAAGCATTAAAATCCCTGCAGGAGATTTACTGAAGACTCTGCCCTAGATTAGAATTTGATATAAAATAATTTAACTGAAGTCATACAATTTCTATGCCATTTGTAGCTGAGTTAATAGCATATGTTCCTGGAGGATTACAGTCAATGATTAAGGAAATTAGGTTTTGTTTGAATTTAATTTAGTTGTATAAAGCTGCTACAATAATTTACAGCTTTGATATTTAATAACCCAGATCTTAAAAGAATCTGAGGGATAGCAATGTCATCATATATTGAAATATCCCCATAGGTCATTTATGTTTGCTAGGTGAAAAGAATGTTCATCAACTGGATGGGCTAAACCAGATACTTGATAAAAAACCAATGCAGTTTTATAGGTAGTGGTAGTGAAATCTTTCTGTATCACTTATCCAGTAAATCATAATTCATCTAGAGATCTTCTCAATCTCAGTTTCAGCCTTCATAAGGATATACCCCTGATAGTTTTCTTTCATCTAATTTCCTAGCTTTTGGCTTTATGAACATTACAAATCCTGTCTATTCTTTCTTATAAGCCTGCTTCTGCTGCTCCCTCATTTCATTTAAAAAAAAAGAAGTAAAATGCTCAGTCTCCAATTTATCAGTGTACCCTGTTTCTGCTCAGAGTAAAGGAGGCATGTAAAAACACCCTCATCTGAAAATCAAACCCCCAGTGTCTTCAGGTGCCTTTCTATTTGCCACTAAGTTTATAAGAGCCACAAGCCATGGTCCAAGTCCGCCCCATACTGTGGCCACCAGCTGCAGAATCCAGTTTCAAAATACCCTTGTGTGAGCTTCTTGTCCTCCAAAGTGCAAACATGTACCTGTGAATCAAGAAAGCAAAAGGCTTCCAGTGGCCAGCCTGCTCTCTTGCATCTCTCCATGCTTCCCTTCTTGTGCTTGCAGCTGTTTCTCTCCTTCTCTGTACCTTTTCTTAGGAGGAGAGGATCCATCAAATGGCTGTTTCGGATAGCTGCCACCTGTTGTGGGCCACTGCCTTCCAACACTCGGATCTGATAAAGGAGGGTGAACTTAGCACAAACTTCAGCTCATTTTTAGTGCATTGTGAGTCCAGCCTTTCAGAGAGGAAGGTGGGAGCACTGAGTGCCTGGCACTGCAGTTAGGAGAGCCCATGGCTCTGCCACAAACACCGGGGCCGTGGCCTGGAGTGTGAGGTGCTGTGAGCTGGCAGAGCTCCACTGACATCAAAGCTTCTGCAGCCCCCAAATATGGCAAAGAGGGGAGTGTTTTCCCCTCTGATTAAAGCTGGGGGAAACATGAGCTCCCTACAGTTATACATCTTTTCTGTTGGTTTTACAGTTCAGGAAAAAAGCCTTCTGGAAGGACCATTTTTCCTTGAAGAATAGAAAGAAAGAAAAGGTTTCAGGTATTTTATTAGGATTTGTAACTCCTCCTTCAGTCTGGGCTCTATTTCTGGGAGAACACGCTAGTTCTACAGCACTGTATATTTCAAAGAAAAATAGAAGCAACCTTGTTCTGCGGGCAGTATTTCAACCATGAATGAAGTGAAAGACCTGGAGTTATGAACAGTGGAAAACACTGTAGCATTTGTCCTCAGCAAAGAGGAGAACTTTCCATTTTTGGCTAGGAATCCTTTGAATTGTCTTTCTAGTCCTTCTCTCTCCTGTTTTCCAGTGTAAGGATAATGTGTTGAACTGACTGGAATAACGCTGTTCATGTTTGGGGCACAAATAAATGGAGGCTGGGCACAGGTTCCTGGTACAGCTATTGCCAGTGAAAAGGCCAAGCTCCTCTCACAGATGGAACACTGGGCACACAGGCGAAATATCTCAGGCTTTAGGCAAGCTGTAAGCTTAAAACTGGTGGCACTTTTACCCTCTGCCTACCTCTGCATAGTTTTAACAATTAAGTTTTTCCTCCATGGTCTGAATTTACTGGAATTCCTGTGAAAGTGTTTATTATGGCACACAGCCTAAGCTAATGAGTCTGAAGTCAAGCCAATACAACCTGTGTCTCACTGTAACTTGATTTCTTGGGAATGGAGTCTTATTAATCACATTACAATCATATGCCTCTGATAAACTCAAGTCATAAGTAAGAGGGATGAAAAAATGTGTATGAAAAGAAAACCCCCAAACCTGTAATGTTTATGCTGGGTACATGTACTGGGTCACCTCTCACAAAGCCAGGCTGTATCTCATCAGGAGACTCATGAAAGGACACTGGCTTCTCTTTTTATCTGTGCCTGATAAAGTGTCTGTGTTGTTGGCTTTTTTCAATTTTATTCTTTTTGTTTTCAATGATGTACAGGTTGTGTGTAGGTCTTTGCTATCATCTGTGCTCAGAACAGTTAAACAATGGTATTTGGCTATGCACCTAGCAAACCACTTTCCTCCCTGGTGATATTGGGATCCAGTGATGATCATCTGCGTGTATTTTTTATGTATGTTTTTATATACCTATATAGATTTTGTCAATCCCCTGACACATGTTCAGAATTTAATGAAGAAAATAGTCATGAAGCTGTGTGCAAAACTCCATAATATTTTTACAAGCTAATTAGTTAAGCTGACTTTTTAATCTCTGTGCTGGAAGGGGCCAAAAGACAGGACCATACCACAAGATACAGATTGGCAGATTGGGAAATTACTTCACAAATGCAGCCAAGGGTAGGGGGAGCATGTAAAGAAAACAATTCTCCCATCCACAAATAAAACCCTGCTAACCACATTCATCATTACTGCAGTAGAAATATAATGACATGGGGTTTTGTCTGAGAGAGAGGCTTCCATAAACCTGTCAAGATGCTTAATTATGGTCTGTTGCACTAGACTGCCACAGACCTGCTAAGGAAAAAAAAAAGTAGTAAGATTAGATACTCCTTTTGAACCAGAGTAGTGTACTGACTTTCCTGTTCTCTTGTTATCAGTGAAAACTTCCTAAGGACAAAAATTTCCACGTCTTTGTTGGTTGCAAAATATATTCAGTTTTACAAACAAGCTTCTTCCTAAAGGCTGCAGTTTCTGAGCAAACCATCTGCTCAATCATCTTCTTTCCTGGCAAAAAGAGAGGCTGAGTGCCAGAATGTTTTTTTTTCCTATGATGTTTACCTGTAAGTTATTAATACCTATCTGACACCCACAGAGATCTTCAAACTTTTTTGTTGAGTAAAACAATATTGCTTGCTTGTCTGACAATATCCAAAAATGAGTGAGCGTTGTTTCTGATCACTCCCACTGCAGAGCTCACAATGCCAGTTTGTTTATAAATAATGTCATCTGTTGTCTTCTCTTGAGTGCTTTATCCCATTGACTGTACTTCCCTCAGCCTTTATTTGAGACATCTGTCTCTGCTGGTCCTGGTATGCATAATGACTTGAGAGACGTGAATAAAGAGAGCTCATATGGTGTAATAGGCACATTCGAATGTCTTCTGGAGTTTAGACTCTGCAATGTCACAGTGTGGTCCTAATGGTCTTTAAACTGCTTTGAAGTCAGATGTCAATTCTGAGTACTGCTGATGGGAAAAAGACACTTAAGAAAATCCAAAAGCCTACCACCCAAAAAAACCAACTAATGATCCCAGCAAAGGACTACTAATTCTCGTGGATTTGCTGAGTCTGATAAAACAGTGTTTGAAATAGCAAAATTTTACTTGACAGGAGAATCTTCAGCATCTGGCAAGAAATAATGAGAGGTTTTAGACCAAGTTTTGTAACTAGTTGCTGACTTTTCCCTGTTTACTATATACTAGTAACAAATTAGTCCAAATGAGATGGCAGAAGAAAGGGTTGTAGTGATAGGTCTGGCATGTGTTTATGGCAGCTTTATTCTCAGACTCCTTCAGAGAAAAGTTTAGGACTATATCCAAGTATTTATCCTGCTAAATAACAGTCATGGAGCATCATGCTCAATTTTTTTGGAGTTTTGTTGTGGTAGTGGTGGGGTTCAGTTTTGGTTTGTGTTTTTTTAAAAATTAACTTTTTTTAACCCACTAGAGTACTTTAGTTATGCCATCTTCTGTGAAGTTTCTCAGTGGGGCAAGATAGTCCTATTGCTCTTTGAAAAACCTTGGCAGATTAATATTCTCCGGTAGCTCTGTGTTCTGGGGGTCTGATTGGGATCTACCCATCTACTGTTCTTAGTTTAACTTTATAGGAGTCAAAGTGTATCCAAATGTAATACATTTTTAGAAATCCTACTAAAGGATTATTTTTGTCAGCAACTGATTTGGAAAAGCAGAGGCTCTTCTAAAACAGGATTCGTAAGATCATTTCAGTTCTCTACTTAAAAGTCCCTTTCAGGTTCTCAAGAACAGACAACATGGTTTCTAATGTGCTTGTTGGACGATTTGAGGAGGGAGGTATCTTCTTTACAGAAGGAAGTTTTTATTATTTTTGATTGCACCAAGTAAAACCAAAATCTTTCAGAATAAGCCTATTACATCGTAGATCTCAGTGTGTCAGCCCAAAGATAGAGCTGCTGCATTCACAAGTGCTACAAAAATGGACCACAATTAGAAAACGTTGTGTTAGTAATTGCAGCTAGCCTGAGTGGTTTGAGTTTCAGGGATTTGTTTTAGGTATATGAGAGGGGGATTTTGGGGTGTGTGTTTGTTTGGTGAGAGTAGAAACCAGGAAAAGAGAGGTGAATAAGGATGGTGGGGGCCTGATCAAGATGTCCCAAACTACTTTTATTGCACAGAGGTAATATAAATCATGGTAAGGTAAGGTACATTGAACTGCAGCCCAAAATGCCCAGAAGCTCAGGATCATGATTTACAGAACTCAGAGCTAAAGACATTTTGCCATTTCTTTCATTTCCATAATGAGTCAGGAAATATTTAGTACCTTTCTTGAACATATTTTGAAATCTTGGGCTTTTCTAAAAGTTTGTCTAATACTTGTAGGAGAGATCTTTGCAAGTCAGATATTCAGAAATCTTATTCTTTGATTCTTTGAATTCACAGAATGTGTGGCTCTCGATTATTGCAGCAAGGAATGTTGCCTTGTGTGATCCTGGATTGCCATGGCTGTTGTAGGAGTCAGGTAACACTTACTCAGCAGTGGTAGATACAGAGTACTGACTAAAGTGACCCAGTAGTGCTTCAGAACTGGAATCTGCCCTCAGTGTGCCAAACCTGAAGCACCAGTGTGACAGAATGGCACATGAGCATACGATTTATACATTTTAATTTGGCATACTTTGAGGAAATGTAATACATGTGAATCTTGTCCACATTGTGAGATACTGATGTTGCAATATAGTCATTTTGGACTGGGTCCAGTTTCTGCATAAACTTTATTTTATTTTTATATATATATATATATATATTTATTTATTTATTTAACTGATTAATCTTTGCCTTGACAGGAGTTCTTTTTCTCTTAACTGTCATATACATGTTTGATGGCAACAATGAGCTGCAAGTCTGTGAGCTGTCATGCACCAAGGAAACGGACACTTTCCAAATATGCATTTCTGGAACACGAAAAGTTCTACCAGAAAGAGACAGGGTTTGTTGGTGGGGTTTTTTTGGTGGTTTTTTTTTTAAATCTCTTGTGATTACTTATGAGCATGTTTATTACATTGATAGGATGGTAGTATGGGGAGTATCCAGGTATACACTTTTATGATTATCATTTTTTGGCATTGTATGATAATAGCTTTCCTGTGGCACCATTTTCTTCTGCACATTATGTTTAATGAAACTAATCCAAACTGATCACCCATTCATAGGATTGTAAGGTAGTGGGACTGGGATTTGACTCGTAAATTAGATGCAAACTTGAATAAACTTTTTGTGTGTTGCTATGGACTCCAAGAAGCCAGGGAGAAAGTTGGTGTACCAAATGCAGAGGTCAGGTGGTGTTATTGTGTAATGAGAGGTCGCCTGTAGGTAAATTAGGACAATCAAAGTAGGCACAAGTTGAAAGAGGCATCTGTAAAGGAAAAAGTGAGCCAGACTTTGAAGTCATAGAATGGTTTGAGTTGGAAGGAACCTTAAACATCATCTGGTCACCAGCTCACCACCACAGGCAGGACACCTTCCACTAGAGCAGGCTGCTCAATGCCTTGTCCAGCCTGGCCTTGAACACTGCCGGGGATGGGCACCCGCCGTTCCTCTGGGCGCAACCTATGCCAGTATCTCACCACCCTCTCAGGGAAGAATTTCTTCTTAATGTCTAACCTAAATCTACCTTGCTTCAGTTTCAAGCCATTCCCTCTTATCCTATTATTGCATGCCCTTGTTAACAAGTTCCTCTCCAGCTTTCCTCATAAAATGACTCATCTGCTGATGCTTCAAGTTCAGGAATCTTCCAGTGTGCTGACTGGACACGCATTCCTGAACTTGTAATAACAGTCAGTTCCTGAGCCTGATGAAGAACCAGAAAGGCAAGATGTGGCTGAGATTTCAGATAAGGCAGAGTTGAAGCGGTGTTGGAGATGTTGAAGGGCAGATTTACAAATGCAGCAGGGACTGAGAGAGGGCAGCATTGTTTGGTATGATGTCAGTAGTGAAGCATGAGTTAATATAGCTAGTAATAAATGTAGCACATTGTGTGGTGTCCTAAAGGGACATAGTGCATACTCTGGAGGATGTGGATGAACTGTCCACCCATTCTTGGCAAGCCTCACAGTTTTGGAGTCCTACACGCCAAGGTTACAAAAAACGTTTTAAAAATGAGGCATTTGGGAACTGAAACCAGAGCTGCACTATGCTGTACATAAATATGATTACAATCAGAGCTGAGTGAAATAGAGTAGAAAGAATTGGTTTCTTATAATCTGGAGTCACCGGCTCTTCCTTTTGTATTTTGAGGAAGTTGCCTAAACAAAATAGAGAAATCGTGGGACTACTGATTCAGTGGTAGCAGAGATGTTTTACAAACTCAGCTGGGGCAGCAGGATTGGGGTTTGGTGGTGGTTTAGTGTTTTGTTGGTTGGTTGTTGCTTGTTAGCAGCTGTGCTTCAGGTTTGTGCAGGCTCTCAAACTCATCCTTTTCCAGCTTCCTTCTCAGAAATATAAATAGCTTTTTTAGTGACA
This sequence comes from Hirundo rustica, assembly GCF_015227805.2. Lineage (NCBI taxonomy): Eukaryota > Metazoa > Chordata > Aves > Passeriformes > Hirundinidae > Hirundo > Hirundo rustica. The sequence continues at coordinate 6,575,030 of NC_053457.1, read as the reverse complement.
GCTTTTTAAAAAGAAAAGATACTTTCCTTAATGCATCTGGCTTCTTCATTCTGTCACTACCAAAAGTTTGTGGGGGAGGGGGAGGAAGTTATGTCCACACTTACCCCTAATTCCTTTTAGCTCTTAATTTGCAGGATCATCGCATTCCAAGAACAGGATTTTCTTTGTTTTAAGAAGATAAGTATGCATTGTTATCCATGTATTGTATACCAATAAAATTTGGAAGAGGAGAAATGTCACAGTAAAGTGTATTAAATAAGGGACATTTCATAGAATATGGAAAATATCATAAGTCAAAGTAACTAGTCTTGAAAATCTTGCAACTGCTATTGCTATAAATACAGCTGCACCAAAGAGGTGAAAAAAGATGTCTCCATGGAGGTATTTAAAGGTATTTTAGTACTTCTGTCACTACAGTAACTATATACCATCCACAGGTACAACTATAAAATGTTCATGTGTGACGAAATAGCTAAATAAGGAATACCAAATAATAGCACACAAAAAAGCATGCATTTTTCTTTTGTATTTATTGTCTGAAACATTCTTTAAAATACAGAGTCTGTCTGTGACAAACTTGCAACAGCTTACATTAGGGTCTTGAATGGATTCATTCAATTTCTTGCATTAGCCTCCAGGAGCAAGCTTTTCATGGGCTTTTGACCTCTCTTGTACTTGCATGTCAGCAGGTTTGAGCCCTTGCAGCAGGGTGGGCAGAGCTGGCCCCTGGGTGTTGCTCAGGGACCTCTTCTAGACACGATGTCTGTGTGAGCAAAGCTACCAGCACAGGCAAGTCAGCTGTGCACCAAAGCTTGGGCAGATAAACCACTGCTGTGTTCTGATGCTGGCTACTGGATTAAAAGTGGTTTGTTGCATTGCTGTGTTCCTGCCTGAAGCCAGTGCAGAAGGAAGCTGAAGGTCAGACTAAAAATATGTTGATGAATAAAACCCCTCTTCTGGCTCTTGAGGAGATGTCAGCCAGGAAATCCCTGTGAGTGTCTGAAGCAAAAGGAAAAAGCATCTGTGGGTGGCTTTTCTCCTTGCCGTGGATGATTCTGTATCACTCCAGGTCTTCAAGGACAGTCCTGTAAGCCAAAGTTACATGTAATGAAGTGATTAGACACTGTAAAATTATAGGTTGAGCCTGCATTGCTAAGCCAGAGACCAGTTTTCAGACATTTCCTTAAGTAAAATACTGCAGACCAAGTTTTAGATAGTGTAATTGAAGCGTAATATTGCAGTCCTAGAAGAATCCTGGACTTTGAGGAGCACTCTCCAAGCTTAACCAATTCAGCTGCTCTGAGGTAGTCTTGGTGGGCACTGGTGAGAGGCTGTACTTCAAACTAGAGCTAACTCCTTCCATTCCAGTTCTGCAGCGGGCTGGATGGGGCAGTGCTGTGAAGGTGACACACACTGCTTTGTCCCTTCCTCCATGTGACAGACGTGCTGTCCCACCACCCTGGCACGCTGCTGCAGCGCGGCACAGTTAGTGGTGTTGGGAGAAGGTAAACCAGAGCTGGGTGCCAGGAGTTCCAGTCAGCCAGCAGGGGAATTTGTAAACGTCCTTGTAATGAGACACTTTCCAAGGGGACCTCAGCAGGACCTCACCATAAAGCCTTGTGAGTCTCGGCAACTCCAAAGAGCACAGGAATCTCCTCACCCCCAGGAGTTCCCAGAGCACTTCAAGCCTATCTTCACTGTGCTGACTTATTACTTGGCATTGAATCACGTTCAGCTCCTCAGTCCTTCTATTGAAAAACCCATGGCCTGCTAGAAGGCAGCTGCCAGCTCTGGGTTTGATATCTTTTTCTCCAGACCTGAGGGAGTATCTTTATGGTCAAGAGGTCAGTGCCAGAAAGTAGACTTTCCAAAGGGGGCACTGTAAGAGCATGCTATAAATTACCCCAAGAGCCAGGGACCTTCAGAGATCTCATACCCTGTTCCACGTGTAAAATACATCTCTTTGGTCTTGGTTCCTCTAAGATAGACATGTAGCTGTGTGCAGGTTTTTTTTCTTTTAATTTCCTACCAAAACAAAGCACTTCACTGCAAATGCTTTCCCCCTTGAGGGATGAGAGTACTAATGACACATGGCAGATGTTAGTCATGGTCGCTTTGTACACTACTGGAAGACACGTGGGTGCCACAGAGATGTTTATAGCATAAGAAGTTTCAGAATAATGCAGTTGGAGCTTATGTTGATATTTAAAGTTAATCACTGGCTTTCAGGTTTTTAGCCACTAAGTTGACAATTATTTCCAAGCCATGTGAAGGACAGGTCTTAGGCAGAAAAATAAGTTATTAGTAATTAGTGCATTAGTAATGAATCATTTAAGTTCAAGAGAACTTGAAATCCAGTCCATAATGGTGAGGTATGTGAAGTGCGTGCCTGTGAAGGGGGTGGAGAAAATTCAATGAGGTACTGATGTGAGTCTCTCATGCTCTTCCCTGGCCCACTTGCAGTGTTGATAAAGATGCTAATGGACCTCTATTGTGCTTGCATCTATTTTGATAACCATAATACAGGGGGAAAAAGCATTAAGTTGAAGTGCTGCTTCTGCAGAAGAGAAGAATATTTATTGAGCTGTTCTACAAAAGAGAGGTCTGGGCTCCCAGCTAAATACTGGCTTCAGATATTAAATTCTAGATATTGCACACATGACATGACCCGTGTCAGGGAGGAGCTCAGGGCCTGTAATTTTCACCTGATCCTACAGTCATTGTATGCTACCTAGGTGAATGAAAACACAGGCAAGTTTCTTAGCATCCCAAAGGGAAGTTTCCCTCCTAGTAACAAGGTTCAGCAATTCTCATGTACAGCCAAGTCCATACTGCATTTCTCTTTCCCAAAGCCTTGTAAAAGATGATGCCTTAAGTACTAGCTAGCAGATTTGGACTGTCATTTTAGTCAAAGATGTATAGCACACAGTTTTGCATGCCTCAGCAAGAACATCTGTTTGGCAGCTGCTTCTGGTTTCAAGTCAAACCTCCCCAGTTACTAAGAGCTGCAGATGAGAGAAGTTAGCTGTGCCTTGCTTCCAGTTGTGTTGTGCAATCAACTTACCAACGGGGCAACCAGTAGTGTGGAGAGCACTCACCAAGCATGGCTTTTGAGCTGTCAGATAATCCACAATGTGGATTTCTGTAAGAAAACTGAATATATGCAGAAAGTGTTTCCAAATGAGTTTGAATTGATCGCATGTTTTCAGGTTTTGGAGAGAAAAGACCTTATCCAGTATCATGGAAGAGACCTGAGTATTTCTGTAGTCCAGGAAACATCAAAGTACTTATTTAGGTGCCTTGCAAAAGAGCTACATGTTCCACATAGAATAATACAGTATTTGTTGCTATTTGTATTGGTTCTTTGTAGGAAGAGTTATGTCTGTAAAATGGCACTGGAGAAAAGGACTTGTTGCAGGATATATTTTGATTTTACCTTGTTACCACATCTGCAAGGGCTTGCTACATGATGAAGGCGTTTCCTGGATCCTGGCATACACCACAGTTTGCTTGAAAAGCACAGTGTTAAATGCTTTGTGGAATAAATGGGGAGCCAAGACGTTTTCAGAAGAACAAGAATTGATATAGCCGATTTGCCAAAGAGCAGCTGGGTAACAAATTCCATTGTTCAGTTCTTTGGCTGTTGTAAGAAAGTGCTTGTTTATCTGTTTTTTTGATAACTCTTGTTCGCCCAGTAGCTTGAGCTCATTTACCTCAGCGAGCCTTCTGGGTGCATGACAACTGCAGAAATGGAAAACAGGTACCTGAATGCAGCATCTCCCACTGATTTTCAGCCTCCGAGAGAAGTACCTGCTACTAAAAGGAAACTTCAGAAAAAAATGAGGCATACAGATATTTGGATTGGGTTTCAATCTACATGAGATTAAGGTAAAAGTTGTCATTAAAGGTACTTTAAAACAGTTATCTCTGAAACTAATTAGCGAGGGCTTTTAATTGGTGGGGGCATATTTTTAAGGACCTCTTCTTTAATCTTTTATGGTAATCAGGCTCCCGCATTTACAATTCAGCTATGTTCCTCATACAAATAACTAGATAAAATTCTTAATTAGATTATAGGAACTGTAGGAAAAAGTTGTTCTAAAAGTGAAATTACAGACTGTTATGACTAATGCTGTACAAATTAGCATAAAGTAGCTCAGACCAAATTATCCCTGAGAGTTTGCAATTAGGAGCACCTGCTATTAGTGCACTCACTAAACTTTTATCAATTAATCATTACTTCCTTAAGTAACAAGAACAAAACTGAATGTTGTGAGTATTGTAAGAATGATTAATTGCTAGTTGTAAATTGCTGACTAGCTCCATTATTACTCCTACTTTAAAGACTTTCAGAAACGTGTCTATCAGTTTTATGAATGCATAAATTATACTAATGTACTTGGTATCAGTCGGATTTCTTTTGTCCTACTTGGCTGGTAGCATCTGTTCTCAGATTTAGATAAGTCTGAGACTTTCAGAGCGTGAATTGTGTAACAGAACATTTTTAAATTTTTTTTTCCCTTGGATTTCTTTTTCCTCTTTTCTCTTTCAAAATGCATCCTCAACTCAGACTCCTAAATGCTAGACCACTAAATCAATGACTCTGCTGGTTCTTTTGATTACTGGATGCAGGGTAATTCCTTCACCTCTGGATACTGACCTTTGACATTTGGAAAGATATTTAGTGTTGTTGTCATCATTGCCTGAACTTACCTGTTTTTTCCAGCTTTGTGGTGCGGCATTGTCCTGATTATTTTTCAGTATATAAATTAACACAGGAGGGAGTTTTACAACACTGGAGCATAACTAAAGGGGATGTTTTAGTATTTTGTTCTCCAAGAAGCCTTTGTTTTCACGGGTCTTTGGCCTTCTGAAAAAGGTCAATGATGAAGAATACTAATTAATTGTTCAATAAATAATGTTGTTTGAAGCATTTTTCTTTATATTAACTGGTGGTTGGAGTGGATCTTAAAGTTTGCCAGTTCAGGAGTGGTTTTAGTACTGTGTAATCAGAGACATTGTAGCTTTAACGTGAATTGAAAAAATCGAAATCAGAGAGCACAGCGTTACAGCTGTTGAGTGAAACAACAGCAGGTTGCCAAAATACATGGTACTATGTTACCAAACTCATAAGGAATATACGAAAATCTGGAACTGATCAAGAGATGCGTAAAATAGCTAGAATTGTTTATCTTGGCTGCTCTGAGATGAAGTCACCACATGGATGGAATAATTCTGAAGTGCAGCTTGTGAAAACTGTCAGAAATTAAGATTTCACAAAGCTGGGAGAAAAAAAGAGGTTGGAAATCAGCCAGCAGGGGAAGAAAAAATCCAAAAGCTAGATATTTTTGACATGCCTCAGATATATAAAGGAAGATGGTATGGGTGGAAGATTTTTCTCATTCCCAGATCATCTGAGCTGTAAGGAAGAACCACTTTCTAATAACCCTTTAGCTTCCTAGCATAAAATGTACCTGTCAGTTAAGTCTATGGGATTTTTTTATAGTGCTGTTCAACAGGTAGTGCAGGAAAATACTGCTTAGATTACTTGGTACCGAAATGGAGACAACAGAGGAGCAGCAGAAAACATGTGGGTAACCTAGTTCCTGAAATGTTCTCAAGCTTTAATCACATAATAAATGAGATAGTAATAGCCATTGTCCTAAATGTTGCAATCAAGCAACTTGACACAGTGCTGTGGAAATTCCTCCTGGGAGCTCTTCCCCTCATTCAGACCACTGGGTTTCCAAGCCCTGCTGAAGTGAACTCTCCTTTGTGATTAAATCCAACATGTCATGAAGTGACTATTTGAAGGCAAACAACATCCTTACGTGAGGCACTTAGCGTGTTTGGGTAATATGTATGCACAGTTTCCAGTTACTCCATAATGCAGTTACAGAAATTATTCTAAATGAAAGCATTTCATAGGAGCTTAGACTTGAGGCATGTGAACCATGGAGGTGTGAAGTGGAGCCCTGCAGGGGAAGCCTGGCAATCATCAGAACAGAGGTGGACGTGAAATGCAGAAGCATAGTGAGGGAGTCACCGCCAACACCCTCAGGAAATGCAGTAGTCATCAGATCATTTCTTCTATAATTGATAAAAAGGCCAAAAGTATAGTTTTAGCCAACAGCAATGAAAATTACTAAGCATCTAATGATGATCATGCTAAAAATTGTAAAGATTTTTGCTGTTTGTCTGGCTGTTGTCTTCTTACTTTCCGCCTTAAAGGTCAGGTACTTTTGACAGATGAAAATTTTCTCATCCTATATCTTATTAGGCACAAGACAAACTGAATTTTTGTTTTTTAAAGGAGCCATTTGTGTAAGGTGGCTGTGTGCCTGCCACCTTCTTTTCAGTAGCCTCAGGCTCTGTATACTCATTTTGTGCCTTCCTCTGCCTGTATGGAACTCACTCTTGCTGTGCACAGCTTTCACAAATGAAGCTGGTTATGTATGATACAGGGCTGAACCTAAGAACAATCCCCTTGTTTCCTTTGATATACCTTGGATCCCACTTATAGCTGCACTATGGTGCAAGTAAGAAACAGCTTTGGTCATGATGGGTGATTATCACCATAATTCTCACTCACCTGAAGCTGCTATAAAGAAATGGGTGCTACTGGCTTTGCTCAAAAGAAAACAAATCCTTAATCCTAGAAGAGGTGCTGAGCATAGCAGCACTGATTGTAAAGAAGCTGCAGTGATTGACACGAGTGGAGTATGTAACCACATAAGGATATATAGGTCACCAGGGAGCTGACGTTTCAAACACTCCTGCTAGGCATCCCCTTTGGCACTTTGGTTGGCCTAGTTGGGGAGCAAATAATGAGGAAAAACTGTGACTCAAGTGACCACTGTGTAGCACTTTTCTCTCTCTGCTTCTCTATATTCACACAAATCATCAAATATTTAGTTTTAGCCTGTTCGCTCCTTTCTCTTCCAAACATAAGGCAGGAGGTGTCACAAGAGTAAATGTCTCTCATGAGAGTTTCAGCATTTCCCCATTTAGACTTGGTTGAAAGTTCTGCTACAAATCCTGTTCTTGTAATACTGCCGCTTTACCAGACAGACTTACCAACACTTTTCCAAACAAGTAAGTGTCTTAAATATTCCCCCAATAATTTGTAATACAAGTTCACTGTATTGTAGTTTTTAGACCAAAGAATACAGCTGCTCTCACTTTAGTAAGCTAAATCCCCACATTTTGTCTACTATAAGTTTCTCTTTTTAAACTGTGCTGCCATGTGGCTGCATTTGAGTTGGTTATGCCCATAACTCATTCAGAAAATTGTAGATGAAAACTGCCTCCAAGATGCAGTATTAGAATGTGAGCTGTGCTTTACTTTGTGTGTGTGTTAGTGTGTGTGATTCATATTTAGGGGAAAAATCAACATAAATGATGGTGGGCACATACCCAGAAAACAACTTTATGTGCCAGTGCTTTTCTTGTTTAGTTCAGTTTCCACTGATCTTGGAGCAAGCAGGTGAGTGAGATCTTCTGCTCCCACAGCAGACCAAGGGATCCCCTGTCCTGCTACTACACCAGCACCTCCATTTCAAGCTCTGATAGGAATGTAACTGGAACAAGAGGTAGTTACGGCCCTCAGCTGTGCATTCCCATCAGAGCCAGCTGGCAGAGGGCAGAACAGCCCCATCTGTGTGCTACGCTGCTCCAACCCAATCTGCTGAGGAGGATGGATCCAAAGCAGCAAGGACCAAGTGCAAACTCTTCTGCTTACTCAATATCAAGGAAAAATTGTTGTACTTCACTTGAGGAGAATGTTCCTCATATATGCGTGTGTGTGTACATATGTTAACATCTTGTAAATCTAACCTTTGTAATTCTTTCAAAAATTGCATTGGTATTTGGATCAGGTTGAGATTTATACAAGCAAGTCTGTCTGGTTTTTATTGTTCTGTACCAAATAGCTGTTAGCTCATTTTGCCTAAATTTAATGGCATCATAGAAATGGAGATTATCAAGTTTCTACACGTTTTGCCAACTAGGAGAAAAGCTGTCATGCCACTTGATAGATACTATAGAAAGTCACAGAAAAGTAAGAGAATCTACAACCAGAGTTTGCACTTACCCTCCCAGATATTGAAGCCAAGCAATTGCAGCGCACCAAACCTTAAAGAAATTAGTCTGTTACCCTGCTATTTTTCCTTGGGGCTGAATGAACTAGTTTCACAATACTACACTTTCTGATCTTCTTCCCATGATGATTTAATTGTCAAAAAGTTGTCTTTTTCCAGAAGGTCTCTTGGAGATTGTCTCTTGCTCAGTTTCACTTTGTCAAATTTTGTGGCAATTTGAGGGGGTCTTTGAAATACCATTGTAGTCAGGGCACATTTCAAAGGCTTCAGTGACACTGAGAGACTGAAATATGTGATTCACTGAGTAAATGTGACTCATGCTAATTGTCTGGGGACCTTGGTTCTAGTAATATATATAGTAATAATATAGTATAGTAATAATAGAATATACTAATATATTGTTTCCTGCTCTGAGATCAGTTTAGTCAATGAAAGTCCAGTTTCTTTGCATGAAATAACTGAAACCCAAAACTGAGTATTGCTATAATGGACACCTTAGCAACCCCACAGAACAAATGAAATTAGCTCATAGGCACTGACTCTATTCCCTTCTTGAAGAAGTTGTTTCAGTTGCACACATGCAAGTACTAATTGCTTTGCATCATTAATCCATTTTTCAGTACAAATTGGTCTCATTAAAATTGACTGGTGAGAGTCAATATGGCAAACTCTTCTAGAGAAATATGTTGCTATGTACAAACAGGCAGTCTCAGATCTGCCTTTGCCGGCTGGCAAGGCAGAAATTTCAAGTGCACTGTTGCAGCAGTAAGGATCACAGTGCATACCATGCAACAATATATCACCACTCCTTAGAGCAACATGGCAAGGCTCGCTGATACTGCCAGACCTCTGAAAATACCCTGCAAATGGTTAAAGTCACAAGGACAAACTTTATCCCACTCTACCCTGCGAGTCATAAAGAGCAAGAATGCTGTAATTTCTCAGGTGAGAGAGGTAAACTGTGGTGAGTGTCAGCATGATTTATAGGTTTTGATTTGTGTAGGCAAAGGGCAGCATGTCTTTGTGTCATGTATAGGTTGTGCATATCTGCAGAAACAATCAGTATTTGACTTTCCCCTATATTCCTGAGTAGCTCCGCGCTGTTTGCCTTCAGCAAACATTCTTCACTGGTTTGCACTAAGTGTTTTCAGTGATTGATAGTTTTCTTGTTCAAGGATTGGTAAATGTGAATCTGCTTTTCATCTTGGCCTAAAGGGACCCTTGATGGAGTGCAGCTTTTGGGGGTGTTTTTTCTATAAGCTTTGAAAAGAGACTGGAAGAGTTGATGTTGAGTCACTGGAGAATGCGATTTATAATGTGTGGCTTGGTCTATCTCTCATTATGCAATATAATCAGCTAGGTGACCAGTTCAGATGGGAATAAAATCACTAGCAGTTTTCTCAGAGAACATGAGTGGACAAATATCCTTTGGCAGACTCTTAGCCAGACTCCGAACTCTGAGAAACAAACTATGCTGTCTTTATGAGTGAAGGGCAAAATCATGGTCTGGTAGAGAAATGGTGAAAAAAAGAAGAGTGCAGAAGGGAGCAGATGATCTGTGTGCAGATCAGAGCAACTGTTTTGCCAGGTCTTCAGTGATAGCAGGTTTTGACATCTTCACTAGGAATAATGGTTTGAACTGTAGAAAAACATAGCTGCGAGGTTAGGTATGTGTGAGAACTATGAGTCAAACCAGCAGGGACTGTCCCAAAAAGCCATGAAATGTGCAGGCCTTGGAAAATCTGTATAGTTTGGAAGCAGTGTTCAACATCAGAGGAAACTCTCAACTAAGTAGCTATTATGGCTTGACATAAAAATGCTTATTTACACTAACATATCCAGGAAATTTTAGCAATGAAAATGTTAAGTGAAAGCGAACAGAATTTAAAAGAAAAAAAAGGAGCATTTAGTGAAGAGGATTTAAAGAGGGAAAAAATCCATTATGAAGTTACTGGGATAAAAATCAACTTTCTGATGATCACGTAGCTTTTGCATGATAAAAATGTAAATGTGGAATACTTGTTGCTAAGCCAATTTAAAGACTCAGCTAAACGTTAAGTACACTGCTGCACTAACAAAATGAAGTTGTCCATGTCACCAATGGAGAACAATTGTAATTCTTCAGCCTTAGGGTGGCAGCTCTGCCTAATAGTTCCTTTTGCTCTGGTGGGTTCTGCTTTCCCTGGTGGCCTAAGGAATTTGGCCAGGTCTTCTCTTGTGAATCAGAAGAGAAAAAAGCAAGCAGAGAGGTGAAATAGTTGGTTACATACATGAAACCAGCACTAAATGATATAGCTGTTGGGGCAGTAGCAAAGTTGGAATATAATGAAAGGTTTTGTTTTGATATCGTGCAAATGAGATAAAGCATAAACAAGAGGACGTGAAATGAAAACATCTTGAAAGGGAGGTAGGCAGGGGTGGAGAAACAGGGGAAGTGTCTGACAGGTGGTTGTGTGTGGGAATTAGAGCAGCTGAACCAGAAAACATAACATATATGTGTTTCTCACTTCCCAAATGAAAGGACAACTTTTCAGGTACTGTTAGCATGGCAGTGATTAGAAAGAATTATCAGGTTAATTGCAAGTATTCCAGTTTCCCGCAGACAATGTTGGATATGGATAGAGGGTATCTTGCTATCTACTAGATAGCAAACTTGTTTGTTGTGGAAGGAAATGGTATCTTTTGAACCCTTTAAAATTGTTAAATAAATGTTACAAGGTAAATAAAATTTAAACAATAAAGTACTGATAGGAGTTGTAGAAGAAATTATATACAATAGGCATCTCAAAAGATGTTTTTATTTTGTATAGCAGTGGTATTTGAATTTCTCAAAAAGCAGCTTGTTTAAAATACCAGATCCTAAAAACCTTTAGCGTGGAATGTTAAAAATGCATTAAATTTTTTAAGTTTCACAGTGAATTTTCATTTGTGGGCCAGAGATTCTTTAGATACTTACTTGAGGTGAAACTAAGTGATGAGCTGTTTTTCATTTCAGGAACAAACATTGTGATCAAGGAAAGGAAAACCACATCTGCATTAGAATTAATTAGTAGCTGCTGTTATTGACTCTTTAAATCCAACCCAAACAAAGAAAAATATTTCAGCTATTATGTCTTAATGCCACAGGGGAGTACATTATATCCACTATTGTTGGCAAGCTGTGAAGTAGCATTTATAGATCAATTCCCATTACTTTAAGCAAAATATTTCCAATAGATGCTTTTAAAGATAATTTCATTCCTATCTGCTTCTTTATCCTCTATAGCTAATTTTTGCTAAGATGTTTTTATGCTGGGGTGTGAAGGCAGACTTTGCTAAAACCAGCATTGCTAAGGACAATCTTTCATGCATGGACTCCACATACATTGATTATTATCAGAGATAATACTCCAGAAACCAGGGAAGCTATATAAAATGAAACTGGGAGGTGCCACCCAACCCTTAAGGCTGTGGAGGGAACTAAAATAGTAACACACATGTGAAACACTCAGCTGGATTCGCTGTGGGTTCATGGGAAGAATGGCTGATTTTTTGGGGCACTTTGCGATATCTGTTCCCACACGGGTAGCGCAGGGCTGGACACATCCCAGCACCTGACCCAGTAACCTGGTATTTCCTATCCTCCCCTGAAGAGGTGCTGAATTTTCCCCCACAGAGTGTGATAGATTTTTCTAGGGCTTTTTTAATGGGGTTTGTTTTCTTTTGCTGTTACCCTACCCACAGTTCAAGCCTGACAGAAGTTTCCATATTAAGTTGTTGGCCATTCCAGATTTGAACCAGTACGGTTCCAGTACTTCAGCTGAACTGTGATCTGTATCTTCCCATGTGCAGGCTGCTCCTCTAGACTCAAACAGGATGAATGTGGGTTACCTAGTATGCTACCATCCCAATTTTCTCTGAAGAGTGAAATGTCACTATATATAACACAGAAAAGTGGGATGGAAGTCCTGTTTCAGGAATTTCTTTTTGCAGTATTTTTCTTTTTTTTTTACCCTAGCTTTTACTACTTTCCAGAGAAAAGAAGTTAAAATGACCAAACTGAATCTCTTTAAACCTTTAATCAAAGTATTGGAATGAAAATAGAGAACTTTAAAAGTCAGAAGTCTTATCTGCAGCAAGCAGCTAATATCTGCTCTTTAAAAAATTATTAATATCAAACTGTTGAAGCAAATTTTCTTTGGAAAGGAATTAAAACAAAGTAATAGTGTGGGGCCAAATGCACTCCTTAGCATAGCTTGATTTTACAGAGAGGCAGAGCAGGTGCAAAGCAGCTGAATGATTATAGAAGATAAGAGCAGCAGTGGTTCAGATCTGTGACCTGCCATTTCATCTCAAGATCCAGCAAAACTTCTTCTTGCTCCCTCATCTTTGATTTTTTTTTTCTTTTTTTCTTTTTTCAGCAGAACTAGGGAGCAGAGCTAGGGGTAAGGATCCTAAGCTGCCCATCATTTCTCTGGCAGCCTTTAAGTGCACAAGCAGCAGATTCTGCTTGCTCCAGAGTCTGTGGGACACTTGCATCCTGTGTGTTGGAGGGGAAACAAGGCAGAATGGGGGCTGCTGTAGGAGGCCAGACAGAGCACCCTGGACAGGAAACAAGCTAGAGATACCAAGTCCTGCCAAATGCAGAGGAAAACTGGGGCTGTGTGCATGCAGGAGGAGAATGTGGGCCCAGGTTACCGATTGTTGCCTCAGGATCTTCAGTAAACCAGCTCATGGAAAGGTGGTATTTAAGCAACTACCCCAATACTTTTGGTTTAATGCAGTCTGTCTATCTAGTTTACCATGCTGAACTAGTTAGCCTATGTCTGTGTTTCACGCACTGCAGCTTAGGCAGGCCAGCAAATAGTTTGGTAATGCCACATGAAATACCTTGGCATGTATCTGACAGCTCATTGGGAGAATATCCTCTAAAATTGATCACCTGGCTCCATTATTCAAAAATAAAATTGAGTTGGTGTAGTGAGGTAAATGTTGGTGAGGGTGTTTGAATGCTGTTACAGGAAATTAAATCCTCTGCATATATGGCAGTATTATTTTACATAGGAAAGGAGCTCATATTTATCTTCATTCTAGAGCAAGATGAATTAAGCTCCAGAGCAAGTACAGCACCAGTCTCCAATAGTTTTCAACCTAAAAAATTATATCCCTGAATCCCTGTTGCCTTGCCTTACATTTATGCTCATGCATAGGATGGAGAGGGCAAAAGCCCTTTGAAGAAGACTTTTCTGCTTGCAGGTTTACTTGCTGCAGTATTGTTGAGGGGAAGAAAGGGGAAGAGGAAGTTATTTCTTCATTTAACTGGAATAACTTGGCCGCCTGATCCTCCTCAGATATTTGACCAATAGAACTTTTTTGGCTGCATCTTCAATATCATCAGAAATAACAGTCCTAATATATCATTTAGACACTGGGTAAATTTGTGACAATTCTGGACATCATCTGGATAAATGAATGAAATTGATGTTACGTCTGACTAATCAGTCTAAATAACACAATAATGCATAAAGAGAAGAAAAAACCACCCAGTTTTGTAACTTATTTTCTTCCTTTCTACCTTAGGATCTCCTATCTGCATTAGAAATTAATATAATCTGTCTTGATCTGGCCCTGCTTAAGTGAACAACAAATTGCAGGGTGGAATGGAATATAAGATGTTATTTCATGTCTTGAAGTCGTTTATTTACTGCACTTTATTCTTCATTCATATGACCACAGTGCCCATGACTTGAAATCAACAACACAGTTATCCTGTAGAGCAGAATGTGCTGGAGGAAAGTTTGCAAGTTTAGACCTCGTAAGGTAAAGAAAACAGTGAAATGAGAAATGTTTCTAGTGATAATTGAGTATTACATATTTGTCCTGTGTTAAGAGTTGAGTGACTTCTTTTTTTCTTCCTAACTGTAACACTCAAAAATGTGATAGCAGAGAAATTATCTTATCCGACTTCTTTATTCCTAGCTCAGTTGTTGTTTTGGTTCCACGACTTAAAAATGACTTTCTCAGCAAAAGCCCTTATCTAACATGTAGCATTGTCTCTGCAGTGACTGAATGCCTCGTGAGCATTTATCATGAAGGACTTTATTTTCACAATAGCAGCACCCTGGGCTGAGAAAATTTTCAACCCTGCTAATTGGGTGGGGTAGAGGGAGAGAGAGGAAATTGCTTATTTTTCTCAGCTAACTGCTGCTGAGAAGCCTGTCTTTTCCTTCCACTGTCTGTAAAGGGGCTGTGTCAGGCCATTAGTGATGCGGGACACAAAGCCACCAGCACATCATCACTTTAACAAGTGAATATTGAGTATGGGCGAATGAGGCTGTGAGATATCTGGCTTTTGAGGCTCAGAATGAAACAGGGAACATTCCAGGTTAACTAAATTTAGAGTTACAGTCAAGTATTGCACAGGAACCAAGGCAAAAGAGATGAAGCTCATACCCTTTCTTCCCAGCAGCACCTGCTGACCAGTAGTTTTCTTCTAACATTTTCTTTCTTCTACCCATTGTATTAAAAACATTCCTCAATCAACTCTACATCAGAAACCTGCCCTGGTGGCTCGGTAACCACTGTAATTAGCACAGGAGAATGAGTCACCTCGTGGAAAGTGTGCAGAACTGAGGTTCATGTCCCGGTCACCTTTGGCCAAGATGCTGATGTAGGTGTTGTGCCCAAGGACACATCTGCAGAGATGAAACAGCCCCGGTGGAATGTGCTCTGCATGCTCTTGAAATTTCTACTGTGAGGTCCTTTTAACTTCCAGAGCAAAGAATCTGGCCAAAAGCCTTCCCATTGCCATTTCAAGCAATCCGCTGTGGGAGGTGGCTCACCAGTTCCTTGAGGCCTGTGGCCTAGGACTATTTGACTGCAGAGCCAGTGTTTTTGTACAGTGTCTTTTCTCTATAAAAATGTGAATACTCAGAATCAAATAGCTGTAATTAAGGACTTTTTTTTTTCCCTGAAAGCTCTAAGTATATTAATAGGTATCCAAAATGTATTAGAAGCAAGGCATACATTTGTTTCTGTTATGCTAACAACAAATACTTCATTTCTGTAGGCCTCTCTTTCTGTTCAACTTTTCCTTTCTCTTTGTAGCTGTTCTGAAGCATAATGCAACTGTTTTCCAACCTGCCTGTAACCATGGTGTTAGTTTTTTGTTTCCTTTGCAAATGAAAAGAAAAATCAAATCAGTTTTATCAAGCTACTGGTAAAGTACAGAGAGCATTTACTGTAATTAGAACAGCGCATTACAGATGTGATCTAAAGAATCCTGTTAAATGTCATTGCTCTTAGCAAAGAAACTACAGAAGTTGAAATGGAATTTTGAAAAGGAGAGTTGAGTAATATGCTTAGCTGTTCAATCATGTTGACTGATGTACTCATGAGTTGTGTTTCAATCTAACATGTTGGATTTTCTTTCTGCACTAAAGGATTAAGAGAAGCCTTTGCTCTAAACCAGGTAATTCCACACTTGCCTGCTCTTTGTTTAGCAGCTGTTTTGCCACCCTCCATTCATTCTGGCAGTTGGCACAATGCAGATAATGATGAGGTATGTGATGACAAATACTTTCATTGTCTCATTTCTGACTGATTTCATATGCCAGATTGTTCAAACCAGAGTAAACGCGGTGCTGATTAGTCTGATTTCTGATTTTTTTCAAGTTTATTTTTAAGGAATATAAATTTCCTTCAGAATATGTCAGGTCCTTCAATCTTATCTATATGGACATAGCCTGTACCATTAATTCATTGGAAGTAGGTGCTTATCCTCTTGCCATTGTTAAATGGATTTGCAAGATTGGAGCCTTAATAAGAACCTGTGTATTCTGCAGTGAGGAAGCGTTGTAAGCTGAAGATCTGCTCATATATGGCACCATTTGGGAATTAATCTTGCAGTCAAAATGAATGCAGGATTAGCTCTGAAACCTTTCTTCTGGCTGACACACACTAACCTACGTGTCTAAGAGCCAGGCAACTGCTTTGGGAAAGTGGAGTCATTGTTCAGTTGCTATGAGCTGGTAAATACACAGTGGTAAAGGCTTGGCCCTGGCTCTTCCTAGCCTTGATTCAGAGCTGGTGAGGGAAAACCCGGCCTGGGAAAACCTCAGGACAGAAGTCCACAGTTACTGGACTCATTCAGACAAGTTTTTTCTGCTTACTCGTTCACCATGCCTGTTCTAGGCCTACTTGAGTTCCTTATACCTTGGCTACACCAAGGGGTGTGAAACCCCTCATTCTGCTGAGAGGAGTTTAACCTTCTGTTCTTACTTCCCTCCATGAGTGAGATTGTATCCTCTTTTTAGCACAACTGTGTGGTCACAGAGCCCCTGAGCAATGCACAATGTGGAGGTGGTGATTTTGTGTTAAGTGTTTATTTTTTTCATCTCTTATAAAAACATTTCCTTAGATGGCGAACTGTCTGAATTTTATAACATCCATCAAATGCTGGTTGGGTTGTGAAGGAACTTATCCCCTTAGACACAGAATATAATACTGAATATATCAACTCTGTGTCACCTCGATATCTGCAGAAATCTGAAAGAAAAGGATCAAGCAGTTCTTTAAAGTTCAGATCCTGAAATCGATGAATTTTCATCTGCCTCCATCTGCCGTCCCCCACCTGGTACTTAATGATCTCTAAATATCTTTAGACAGAGAAATGCTTTGTAGTATTTTGGACTCACCTGAGGAGTGAGTGGTTTGAGGATAAAGTACACTTTGCAGAAGAAACAGGAAAAGAAAGTGAAAAGAACACAAAGGCAAACATTCAGTGGTGATCAAATGTGCCATATTTGTAGACAGGATGTCAGGGTGAAATAGATTATGAAACCATAAAGGTCTGACAATTTGAAGGAAAGTGAAAAGTGATCTTGAGAGTTAAACATTGAAACTTTTTTGAAAAGGGGCTGGTGGTGTAATGAAAACAACATCTGGCTGTGATTGCTAAAATTTGATTGCAAAAGGAAAAACTGAATGATGTTATCTCACACTGATTGACATAAAAAAAAAACCCTTGAAAAAAATGGACATTAAAAAGGAAGCTAGACAGATGTAGCAAAGGAACAGCTGTTGAAGATGGACAAGCTTTCTCTGGGGACCCATTGCTAAGGAAATATAAGAACCTTATTCTGATTGCCTGCTGCTACAAATCATCATTAGCTCCACTGAAGTCAAAATTGTGCCAGTGCAAAACTGGCATAAGATCAGAAATAGGTATGGAAAACAGAGTAAAATAATAGAATATGGCGAAGTTCTATCAGGAATCTAATTGGTTTGGCATTTTTGTCACATATACCTGGCTTTGTAACCATATTTGTTTTTTATGATTGATGAATGCACTCAAATATTAGCAGCACAATCATATTCCACCAGGTGGGTCACTCAGAGGACCATTCTAGACACAGAAGGAGAAAAGGGTAGGTACAGGTTCATCCTCTTGAGCAGTATCCCAATGAGAGAAAACCAGTGCTTGCCTTTCCTGAGGGATATGTGGGGGGTAAGATGAGGGCAGAAGGAAGATGACTTGGGCCTGCTGTGCTTCCCATCCTCTTGAAGGTCCTCAGTAATTGTTTCCAATGAGGGGAGTTTGGATGTTGGCCAAACCAGGATTGCCTGACATACCCAAATCCCCAGCTCTGGAGCACACTCAGCTCTGCAGCCCAGCAATCTCATGGTGCCAGGCTGGAGGTGCCCAGCTCATGGCAGAGCCATCAGCCAGTGTGGATGAGCTGCTCGGACTGGGCAGCAGGAATGTCACTTTCCTGCTGCTGTCAGCACTCACAGAGCCAGTGCTGTGTCTGCTTCACTCACTGCCCCCAGTGTGAGGAACTCCCCAAGGGTGTGAGCTTCATCCCCAGCTGTGGTACAGTAAATAAAGCCTACAAGGAGGAAAACGTGCTTCCCAGCCAGCCTTCCTTATTCCATTTTTCTAAACAATTCTTTTGGTTTATAGGGAGGTTTTATTTTTCACTCTAAACTGTGACTGTATGTTAAAGGCAAGCAGTTTCTTCACACCTTTCTTAACTTGCTGTAAAGAGCCCGGGTGGGGGTTGCTGTGTTCTGGTGAATAATCCCTTATCCTCTTCATCGTGGACAAATGCTGCAAGACCAAGAACTGGAAGTGACTGTGAGCAGATTTGTAAAATTATGGTAGGGGAAGGGGGATATAGCAGAATTAGGAAGGGACAAAGTATTGGAAAATCAGAATAGATTTCTGAAATAATTTTTAAGAGGCTGTTAGTGAGAATGTTTTAACACAGTGTTCTGTTTCTGAGTGAAACAAAAAAAAGAATACGCTCATAGCCCCTGATGCAGTTCAGAGAAAGAGAGCAGGGATGGAAATGATTGGCAGGGGGTTGATATTTAGAAGAGAATTTGCATGGTCTGCTTTACACAGCAATCTTGCATTGGTAAAGCTGAAATCAGGACATGTGCACACATTGCCTATTCAAAACCATTTAACTGCATCTTCTCTTCTGAGTGCTGGAAAACCATAATGGCCCCAGAGAGAGGAGCCCCCCAGCACAGGCAGTGAAACACAGCTGCCCCAAGCAGTGACAGTTCCCTGTCAGTGCTGCCCCACAAGAGTGGTGAAAAAGCACAGAATATAATTCTATTCCATTGTATCTGCCCTCAGAGAAAACACAAGATGAAATAAGTTTCACCACTGGCTAACTACTGGCTAACAGTAGAAAGGATGAATGTTCTGCCTCCCCTTCTCATCAGACAGTTAACTGCACACATCCTTTGCCAACCACATGGACTTTGTGCTTCAGCAAATTTCTTTCAGCTGAGAAGAAAGGGAGTAATGTGGCTCATCAATCGGACTTTTACCCTGTTTCATCAAAATTCTTGAGCTTTCTTTCCCCTGGCTTTCTGATTTGTTTCTGAATCTTCTATCTCTTCCTCTCAGATCTCCTCCGAAGAGCATTGTGGTACAGTAGTTTTCTTCTACAGAAACCAGATTTATGTGATTTACAGCATAGGGGGACCTGCTTTGCAGTGACTGTTAGCCCTTGGGTATCAATAGACGCTTTTGATACAAAGGAAAATCTATTCACATTTGTATTGTGTGTTATTGTTCAAAGTTTGGTATTGAGATCAAGGGAGTCACCCAACTGAAAGCTGTCCCATAGTAGTGCTTTCTTGCTGTACAGCAGGCTGGTTTCCAAACAGATTACTGACCCTGGCAAGACACAGCAAAAGTGTGTTCCAAACCTTAATAAAAGAATCTTTTTCAGGAAATTAGTATCATCCAAGTAGTTCTGAGATTTTAGGTAGTAAGGCAATAGCACGGAATTAATGTCCTCCCAGCTTGGATTCATTTATGCTAATTGAGTTTAAATCTGTTTTGTGGTATTAGGAGGTCTGGTACCTGGTTAGTTGATTAATTCTGTCTGCAAATCTGCCATTCCTACTTTCTGAACTCAGGGATTTTTGTTTTAATGTTTATCACCTTTACAGAAATGTACTGTAATTGTTTGGGGTTTTTTTCCAGCATGGGGTACACATGTGGGAATCTGTGTGCTGGACATCTCAGTACATATCCAAGTGGCCAGGTGTAGGTAGCCCAGTGTGTGCTCTCCCCACCACCCAAGCTGACGGTTTGGCAAAAGGCAGCATGGAAATCCCAGGAGCCTTCTTCCCCACGCCCTGACCCCAGGCCGGGCTGGCTGCTGGAGCTGGTGGCATCCAGCTGATTCTGTGTGCAGCCAGGACTGCCTCTTTCTGCAGATGTGGCTCCACATGGCCTTACATTTACACCCTGATGCAAGTAAGCCATTTTGATAGCAGACAGTATTCATACAATGATATTTCAAGTCGCTGTATTATTTGACATTGTATATTAACTCATAATTTTTTTTTGCATTTACAGAAAACTCTTTTTAACCATATATCAAATGTACCCATTCTCAATGAATTTGAATGTAAGGCTTGCTTGGCCTTCATAGGAACATAAAGAAAAGGTGTCTGCTCTTGAAGGAAAATCTCAGTATTTGGTTGCAATTCCAGTTTATTACAGCTGGTGTCAGTCATAAATCCTCTCAGACTTCCATCCTTAAGTGGAAAGCTTATCAAATGACTGATTTCCATTTGCTGTGTTTATTGTTTGCATTTAATATGCTTTAGAATGTTATTAATAGGTTTTAAGCAAAAATTCATCTTCGTTTCATCGGCCTCAAACCATGGAGATGCATCTTGCCAGACCCATGGTACACTGTCATCTAATACTGAGAAAGAGTTTATTGCTTATTTGTGTTCTGTGCCACATACCTGAGGTCTCATCCGTTCCAGAAAGTCAAATATTTCCTGTCTGCTGCAGTCATAGGGAGTTTTTTGGGTTTTTTTTATGAGGGCAAAGACAGATACTATGTCAGATTGCATTGGGTACTGCAGATTGAAAGGTTATCATTGGGGAACTCATCTGAATTATAATCTAATTAATATTTGTTAAATTTTTTAACAGTTTTTGTTGTTGGGGGTTTTTTGTTGTTGTTGTTTGGTTTGTTGTGGTTTTTTTGTTGTTTTTTTTTTTTGTGGCAGAGCCTATCCCTTTTATTCCGGAGCAATGTCTAAAAAATTGCATCCTTGAGCTGGACTGGAATCTTGCTCATATTTAAACATTAGCTGATAATAATTTTATGCATCATGTAAACCTTTACATAATGAAGTGCTTTGGCATTCATCTCATGCAGTAATATTTGCTTTTTGATGACAAGCTAAACTGTCACTGGTGTGTGCAGCATTCCAAATGCCCTCTACCATTACAGCCTGATTTGCTGTGAGCTGTGTAGTTGCATTTTAAATTAATAATAAAATATTAAAGCATGTATTAGAAATAGCAACTTTGGAATGCTTAGCCCTTCCCCGCTGGAATTATCTGTGGGTTAAGTGTGGGTTTGATCTAAAGCAGTGCTATTTTCCTGTTGTCTCTCAAAGGACTTTCTTCCTGTTATTCCACAAGTGAATTTGACCCTGTTTGCAAATCCCCTCTCTTCTTTCCTTCCCATATGCAATGTTCTGTGACAATAGAAATATAATGTTCAACCTTGGTTTGTCTTGTTAACAGCATGTGGTTAGAATATTGCTGCCATTTCAGTCACATTTTTGCACTTGTCCCCTACTGTCTTGGCTGGTTGCCAGCACAGTGATTTATGCTTTGTTTGCCTCCAGATGTGATTATTGCCTTTCTTTCCTGGATGAGCCCTCTGAAGGAGTTCTTCACACATTAAAACGTTGAAGCTCTTAAATCAGGGACTTGCTTAAACTAATTTTCAGTGAAAATGAGCATAAAAATTCCTGAAGGAACAGAAAACACCTGGACAAAATTTTGATTTCACTAAAAATTGAGAAACTAAGATGTCTTGGCTTTAAAATGATGATGTAAGCTATTAGAGATTCAGTATAACCTCATCTATTTAAGTGCAGCCCTGGGCTATATTTTCTAGTCAAGGGAAATTTTTCTGTGCTGCTTAGTATGTTTAGTGAGAACTCACACTTTCATGGTGAAAAGACAGCTTAAACATAAGATTTTTATAAGGCTTTGATTTCTTTCTTCTTTTGCTTTAAAAATTACTTTAATGTCTATTTTAATATATGTTGAACTTCAAGGAAGTTAGAATTTTATATTCCTAATCAGTGCTGCCTTCAGAGCACTTAACCTTAAAATTATATTCTGTTCCAAGTAAAACTCCCTTTCCTCTACTTCCCCAAGTATCTGCAGGAAACAGTTCACCTAAACAAGTTATGATCACGGATGTTGAAGGTGAGCAAAAATATAATCATGCTTTAGAGATGAAAGCTAAGAATTTTGAATTTAAAAAGTGTTAGTTTTTATCCTTGAATTCAGCCCCTCCTCCCCACTACACACACTCTTGAGTTTCTTGTTGTTTAAGTGCACGTTGCCTCTGAATTCAGAATGAATGATAGACTAGCATAGTTTTCCAAAAGATGTCTCAAGAAAATGCATTATTAATTTGGAGTAAGTATGAACATTTTGTAGGAAATGGCTTGGATTCAGACATCTGGAAAATGAAAGCATTATGTATTGACCTACTGTAATTTGCTAGGATGCTGGTAATTTCCTATTCATTTGTCTTGGTACCAGTGGAGAGAGTATTGTCTTTAAAAACAGAACTGTTTGTGCTGTATTATTTAAAACAGTACTCCAAAACCAGAGAATTACCACTGCAGCTCTACCTAATCAAGTGAGATGCATTCCAGTTCTGCTGCCTTTAAGTACACGGGGTCAATGCGTTCACTTGCAAAGACTTCTTCACTTCTGTAGCAGCAGGAGGCAGATCACCAGTGTAACCATATACAGGTACTGCAAAACTGCCCCTCCAGTGACTGGAATTTGTGCTTTCTGCAGAGTAACTGGACCAGTTAATCTCTGAAAGTCCCTGACCCAAGGCAGAAAGGGCTTTCTTAAATTAAATAAAAAACTGGAGAAAACCATGGAATAACAAGGTGCATGTCTAGCTCACGATTCTATTTATTAACGGCAGAACTGTGCGCCGCTGGTTCTTTACAGTGTGTTTGTGCTCCCTTCAATTACTTGCTGAGAGCCACTCAGATCCGGCCCTGTGTCATTGTTTGTATTGCACAGGAACATGAATCAAGTCTGTCACACTTTTGATGTGGCTGCCAAGTCAACAGCACAGTCATTGTAAGTACTTAGCAAAACCCCCTCCATGTTTTCTGCCAGTGAGGACAGAACGATTTTTTCCCCCTTTGCTTGTTTTTATCACTCTATGGCTGATTCCTTTAAAAGTGACATTTATTTGTCAGCTGAAAAAAAATGATCTTGTCAGGTGTTGTTCTTAATTACAGATTTTGAGATTTACGAAGTATGCATTTTGTTTTTCATTTTGGGACATATCGTCTCAAAAAGCATAAAGGAAATATTATATCCAGCATTTCAGTTTTGTATTTTCTTACTTTGGTAGTTTCTTTTTAAAATTCCTCTATTTGTAAGGAATCAGATCTAGCAGTAGTCCTTCCAGAAAGCAGAGGTTTGGATAGGTAGGTGTGTACTGAATCCCAAAATACCGTTAAATACCAGCTATCCTAATCTCTTTTTGGCAGAATATTAGGCTGACATTGTCAGTTTAATTTCATCAAGGGCGTAAATGTCCTGTTGCCCCAGGGACTCCAGGAAAAGGTATTTTCAGTTTTTGTCATTATGCCAGGCATAATAGTCTCTTTTCTGAATTGGTCTTATGGGTTTCGAATAGAAAAAGTATTAGCATGCAGACTGCAGTATGTAGAAAAAATCCATGCTCTTAAATTTGAGTTGTCTGTAATGGACAAAAGCTCCAAGACCAGATAAAACCGTGTTAAAATTCCAGCCCTGGAAATTAGGTGGTCTTTGGTTCTGTATCTATTATTGGTAATCTGGCAGTTTTCGTTACACCCTGGATTTGGTTTTGCACTCTAACGTAGAGTTCAAGTCATTCCTAACTGAATAGGAGATGCCAGTGTCACAGTTTAAGATCGAATGACGGTGCAGAGACTAAATAGATGTGGCTATCAAAGCACTTCAATCATAGATTTACGTAGTCTTTGAAATTACACATCTCCTCTGTTCTGTAGAAAAAAAGGCACAGTCCAGGAAAGAAATAAAGAAATCACTGAGTTAGCCTAACTGTTCCGGCCCTGCCTCATGTTCTTCTTTAGCTGTGACCATCCTCTTCCACACAGGTGTCCCTGGAGATTGAAGCCGTGATCCCAAACCCACAGCATGCCTGATTTTGGGCTGGCTGGTTCTTGCACTCAGTGCCAGAGGACTTCGGGCTCGCTGGTGCTCACAGTCTGCTCCTCTCCAAGGTAGGAGGACTTCTGCACTCAAGGTAGATGACTTCTCAACTCTCATAACTGAATTACTCCCTTCTGCTGTAGGGATGAGCTGCTGCAGCAAGCTGTTTTATTTAAAACAGGTCTGCAGTGAATTCCTCAAACCTCTTCACAATCCTTCTTTAAGTGTCAGATACTAACTTTGGAATTACTGGATTTAGATTCTCACCTAGAGCCCATTTCTCTGATACCTAATAATAACCATCAACAGTTAATTGTCTGTCTCCGTTGTTACATTTAAAACGAACAAAAAGCTAACTGCATTGCTGCTGACATTGGCCAAAAAGCTCCAGCTGTACACTGAGTGCAAAAAAGTGAAATTAAAATCAACTGCACCAACAACCACCCCCACATCCCCAGCCCCACTGAAACAGCAGTAAGAAAACCTGTGGCTTTACAGAAGTCAAAGATTTCTCAATTTGATTTGATACAACTTATTTCCAGTAAGTTTCACAGTCAGGAGAAAAATTTTAAAAGTTGCTCTGTTTAGGGCATAATAAAAAAAATAAAATTTAATGGATTCATTTGCATTTTTCTATCAGTTATCCATGATTCATTCTTACCTCTTGGAATGCAGTACACAGATGAGTCATACAGAGGAACAGCCTCTGCATAGGAAATTACACTGTCATTTATAAGTAACATTGCTTTTCCAAGCTGAAACAAAGATGGGCCACAGCAATCAGAGATAAATCTCCACTGACTTGGAGCCCTTGTTTAGAAAACCCACTCCCCTGTGGGTGTGTGAAACCAGGGCCTGACTCAGAGCATATGGAGCTAATGGAGCTAACTCCATTAGTTTGGGGATGCTGGGAACCTTTCAGGATCACCACTTCAGCTAATTTATTTTTTGTTTTTGGAACAAGATACGTTAAAGGACACGTTGCACTTTGGTGTTGTGACTGAGCCTCCTTGCAGGGCTGTTCTTCCCTTTCTTGGAGCCCTACGTACACCTGGAGTCAGGCAGTCAGGTCCAGACTCCGCGTCTGCACTCCTCCCTTAGCACACGCTTAGCAGGCTTTGAACGAGGCTTGGTGGGAGCAGCAAAGCCCAGGAGCTTGTGCCAGGACAGGGTGCCTGGCAGTGAACTGCCCTCCTATTCAATCCCTATTGAGCTGGGCAGGGCCAGCCCCAAGAACGGCAGTGGTCGAAGCACCCTGCTGAGAGAGGTGGAACTACTCCTGCTCTTCGAGGACCTTTGATGAAGCCCTGTCCCTTGTGCATTAACATGTCGTCTGAAAATTTCTGGAAGCTTGTTCCCTTTTTGTGAGATCATCATTCAAGACAGAAGGAATGAAGCCCAAAAGCTTCCTAGTTTTTCTAGGATTCTCTTGAATATTCCCAAATGATGGAAATGGGAGAGAGAGAAGAAATATCATAGCAACAGCATCTGTTGACTGCCAAATGTGTTGTAATTCTCTGGCCTTTTAAATGAATGCTGTTCATATGCATTGCAAAGCCTGCAAGAGGAGGAACTAAACATACCAAATTTGAAACCTTCAAGAGGCTGAATATCATTCAGACTGTGGTTTCTGATTTCAAATGAGTAAACCACAAATTTTCCCAAATCTGGAAACACAAGACTGCACACCTTTAATCACTGGTATATAGTGAACTTGATTGGTATTTTCAGAGCATCAGTAAAACTCACAGGGGGAAAACAGACATGAAAACTAGACTGTATGCATGGAATACCAGTGATTATGTTATATATGCATCTGAGATTTGTACTTAATTCAAGTCAGGATCTAATCCAGCTCCCATTAAGTCAGTGGGAATTTTGCCAGTGAAAACAATAGTAACAGGATCTGGCCAAAATAATTTAATCCACCCTCTTCAGCTGCTGTGCTCACAGCAAGAATGTTGCCATTAAGAAGTTTATATGGACATAAATATTCACTTTAATTTCCTAGAGTTTGTCTACTTGCTTAAAATTGCACTTGTGATTAAAAAAAAGAGCAACACAGTGTACTATGGCAGCATTTTAATCACTCTAGGTTCAGGAATAAATAGGAAAACATCTTAAATATTTTATACAGATTATATTGCAATTTTGAGTTAACAATTCATTTTGGAGTTGTTTATATCTTTTTCAGTCTCTGTTGGTTTATTTTTCTTCTGTTGTTCAGGTTTCCAAACTACTCTCTGAGAGTGATTGTGATGGGTTTAGAATTTTTTCTCCTATAATTGCATTCTGGAAAATTGTCACTCTGCATGTTGTATCACTGAATTGCATCTTGCCTCATGCTGTGATTCTGCTCCAGGAGGAGGAAAAGTTTAGGGGTGTATCATACTAATACGATGTTTAATGGACTGCTCTAAGCCTTTGAAGGATGCAAGAACGTCAGCATGAGGAAGTTTTCAGCAGCTGAAGCGTTTTTGAATGGTATTCAAAGGTTTTATTACACCAGCCCCTGCTCATCAGTGCCGCCCTTTCCCCATGAACTTCATTCATTAGGAGCTGCACTAACTGGGAAGAGCTCAGGTTTAGCTCCTTGGCTTAGAACTTCATGAGGGAGAACAAGATGCCACTTCTGGAGACCTGATGGTTTGTGCCCCTGTGCCTGGCACCTTCTCTCAGCTGACTACCATTAATACTTCTCTGTGCCCTTCTTTTCCTTTCCACTGCAGGAGCAGCAGTGAACCCTGAGATATGAATGCACTGCAGCCCTTCTCAGAGAAGGCAGGCAAACAATGATGTGCTCTGATCCAGACTCCAGGATGTCTCAGGAATATGGGAAAAATGCAATTCTGCTATTGGTGAAGAGCTTGGGAATCTGTAGGAACTGACCAGGAGTGGCAATGAGGAGGTGTTTTTAAGGGCTTATTTTGCTTCTCGTTATCCTCCTCTGATTTTGTTAGCAACAAAATTCACTTTGCAACTTGAGTGGAACCTGTTTTGCCCCTTGACATATTTCTCCTGGTACTTATCTCACTCATGAAGTGTTCATTAATTTTTTTTCCCCCTCTCCTCAGCTGTGACAGAGGAGGGTGAGAGAGCGACTCTAGTGGTGGGTGCCTGGCATTGGGCCAGTGTAAAACCACAGCAAAAAGTCACTAAAATTTCAACTCTTCTCCTGCCCTCTCTCTCCTTTCCTTTTTTTTTCTCCTAGATAGATTTGCTTCAGTTTCAGAAGCCTTGAAAATCTTTGGGGGTTAAACTAAGGCAAGAACACACTCTGCATCCATTTTAATGCCTCTTCATGGCCCCACAACAATGTCTAGTATTGTTCTTCTTGGGCAATCTGAGTTTCCTCTCTTAGTTTTAAGGGCCAAACAAAAGCAAATCATCTGGGCACAGCCTAGAGCAGGCAGAGGGGCCCATGGGAGGCAGGAACTGTGGTTAGCACGGTTTGTACTGGCCATGTGTGGCTGTTCCAGCTCATGACCCTGCCGAGAGATTGGGTATCTTCACCTCCTCATATGATAGACTTTAAATTGGGTTTGCTCTTGGCTTTTTATTCTTGCCAGTCCTTGGACGTGGTCTCAGTGATGGTATCCAGCCTTCTCTGGCTGACTTTGATATCGTGGCTCGCTTTTTCTTTCCCTCATTGTTTAGTCTTGCTTCCTAGGACTATCTCTGTATAGCAGTATAGAGATATGTGTATTTGTTTGCTTTTTTTCTTCAAAATTAATATTATAACTGCAGAGTCTGTTACCCAGGAAATGTTTGGATCATTTCACAGTGGATATCTGAATCTTATTAGTGGGTAGTGAAGGTTACAAAATTCTCATACTCTCTCCTAAAAATATTTGGGAGGATTTTATGAGTGCCTCTGCAAAATCATTTCATTCTATATTCTGGCTATCTGGTTATAAAGATGATTGTATATTAGATTTTGTTTATGAAAGAGATGGAAAAATTCAATGCATTGAATTAAAATCCTGAATAGGAAATATAAAAGCATTCTTCCTGGATATATTGAGTTATGAGTTCTGTGACTGAACATTATTTTATATTTATATTTGGTGAATTATTTATTCCAAATAGATTAATTATAAAGATGACTCTGAAAACAAAACAAGAACTCCCAATGCATAGTTGCTTTATTGTGGGAGTGGGTGGTTTTTTGATTATCTAATCTATTGAGAGAATCCATGCATCTTTATTATACTACTTAATGGCCTGAAAACGCATTACAACAGCATAGTAGTTTATTTATCGCTATATAAAGTTGAATTACTTTTAATGAGACATTTGCATACAATTATTGCAATCACACTGAAATGGAACAGCTACCTCAGCACATTTTTGATACTTTGGCTCCAGAACTCTGAGGATTTCCCTTTGTAGCTGTGGTAAAAGTAAATTTCTGTTACCTATGCTCCAGACTATGGTACATGCTCTACCACTGTTTCTGGAGGGAGGGAGCCCATGTTGTTCCAAATTAAACTGTAAACACTGATTCCCCTGAGAAGTACAATAGGCTTAGTGCAAGATACAAGCAACTAATATTTTTATGGATGTCAGCTCTCATAGTAAGTCTGTTTTCTATTTCAATTAATATTATGCATAAATCAGTGTGTCAGTAAAATAAGCAGCACCACACTAAAAAGAACACAAGGCAACTGTAATTAAGCCATATGTTTAGTAATGTGCTGAACAAACAATGGAAAAAAATTACTCTTTGGTTACTAAATCAATTGTAATCAACCTCATTCCGCCCACTCATCCACCTCTATGAGCGGGATAATACAGCTGTAGATATCAGGAACAAATCCAGCAACTAAATTAATAAAGCAAAATTAGTGGTTCAGCTACATGTGTTGGCATGAATGTATTGCTCCCTACAGCTTTATCTCTACAAACATCCTTTTGCTCCCAGAGGGCACTTTAAAATCCATACCGTTGAAATAAATATAAAGAAATTACTCAGCTTTATAATTACGGCATCATTTAAGAATTTCTCTGCCTTTTGCCAAATGGATTGAAATATGATGGATTACTGCTAACTGTTTATCTCCAATAGTCAAAGACAACCTATGGCTAGTATTTGCTGTCAGGCAGCTTGTCAAGCTCACAGGGATCACCTGAGGGAGGGTATTTGTGACACAGGGACTGCGGTCACATGGTGTGGGATAGCAGGTCAATGTGACACTGCCACTTCAAGGTAAATACCTGGTAGTATAGGCTTATCTTTCATCCAACCTTCCCTCACGGATGTGGGCAGAGGAGAGGCGTTTCCTGCCTACCAGGAGTGAGGGGGAAGATACAAAGGGTGGCTTTACCATTTTTTGGAGCCTGAAGCCAAAAATGGCATTCCTGTTAACCTGGCAAAATTGCATTCTGGTTGGCTTGGTCGTGGTGGCTGGCTGTATCATGGGCTCCTGCCAAAAAGGAGTGGTGTTGGTAACTAGGAAAACATCGAAAAGGTGCCTGCTCCATGTTCACAGTAAGGAGCATGGCAGCATCCTGGGCTCAAGACAGCCCCACTGCGCCTATCTGGGAGCCAGTGTGAACAGAACTAGAGCTCACAGAACCCAGATTCATTTTAGTGTGCGTAACACAGGGCTGGAATACATCCACAGGCCTTTATAACCCTTGGGAGCTGCAACAAGGGCACATCAGCTCAGTTAC
Organism: Hirundo rustica; assembly: GCF_015227805.2. NCBI lineage: Eukaryota > Metazoa > Chordata > Aves > Passeriformes > Hirundinidae > Hirundo > Hirundo rustica. Next base: position 6,545,507 of record NC_053457.1, on the reverse strand, counting down.
CAATGGCTCTGGTTTGGTTATCCTGCAAGTCACAGTATTTGTGTATGGCAGGAAGTGTCTGGGAATTCATTTCAGGTGAGGTGCACGCAGATAATGTGTTTAATGCTTTTATCTTATTAACCTGTGACTGTTCGTCAGTGAGCTATTTAAAGAGCTAAGTGCTGTTTGACAATGAAGGACATTTCCTTGCCAGCTATTTAATAGTCTTCAAAGAGTAGACATGGCTTATGGGCATGAAAAAGAATGAAAGGAAGAAGCAAAAGTCTCTAATTCCTGAGTTGAAATTCCCTGGAGGTGTTTGTCCAAAGAAGGAAAACCCAGATCCCCAGAGCGTATTCCTAAAGAAAATGTAAAACTGCATTACTTTTCTGTATTTCTTATGTAAGATTCCACTAATCAGGATTTCCTGGATAAAGGAATGTCAGCTAAATCTTAATTTTTGCTGGCTTCCCACAGAGTAGCGATTATTAAATCCAATAAATACCTCCTACAAATATGTATATGCAATGATAAAGTATAATTCTTACTGTAGGAAAAAAAGCTTTAAAGCTTTACTTGTAGTTTATAAATATTAATGAAATAATTTTTAGTAGAACCTTGTGAACTTAGAAGATATTTAGAAGGTGTAAGCAATTATTGCATAATGAAATCAAGTGTTTGAAGGAAGTGGAGACAAATCCTGAAAGAAAATTCAAGTTTGCTTGAAAGGTTCCAGTACATATCTTCAGTGATTTTTAAAAACAGTTTGAGTTCTAAATTACATTAGTGCCTTGATGATATTGAAAGTTTTGGGTGCCTAGTTTTATATCAAAATGATTTTTAAAAACCATTAGTGGTTTGATCAAACCCACAAAAATTAGTGAGAATTTAAGTTAAGAGCTGGAAAAGAAAGTCCTTATTTTCATTTTAAAAATTATTCTGCTGTGACCAACCTGTGTGCATTAGACTGACTTTGCTCCAGCTTTCTTTACTCCATAAATTTACAAATGCCTTGATGTGCCAGTAGGTCCAGCTTTGAATATTCAGTAAAATTGCACTATAGGATCTGCGGATGATGGTGAGATACTAGGCACAGACATCACTGGATTGTATGATTCCCAGTTAGCTGAAAAGCCAACTGCAGCAGCAAGCTCACGTCTCCTGCTCCTGCTTTGATGTTTGGGGCGAGAGGCTACAGTAGCACCTAGCTAAAACTTTAAACTATAGAGAAAATGCAGTAGCATGGAAGAGTTGTCAGTGGCTGTGGCTGCAGATCTGCAGTGGGAAGTGGAATGGTGTCCTACAAAAGCCCAATTACTTCTTTCAATGTTATAAGGTAGTCAGAGTAATAGAGGATATGCAAATAATTCTGGCATTGGAACACCATGTAATTCCTTTAGTATACAGCTGCTCTTCTAGGGAATGAGTTGGGTGCAACAATGTGGATTCTTCTGCATCAAGGTGAGACAGGTTTACTAATGAGGAACAACTGGAGGAATCCTGATGGAGTAAGTACATCTGTCTGTACTGCATAGGCAGTGAAGGCAAGGGTTAGTAACAGTCCTAACTGTTCTCACCAGACCTGAAGTCATTCTAGAATGAGTAGCAGCCTACTGCTTCTTGCATTCCAGCCTTTCTTTATTGGCAGCTAGAGAGTATGGGAAATATTGTGACTGTATGAACTAAACCCAACTGCACCAAACTGGCCATGTGGCAGCTTGTTTGAGAGGTCAGTTCTGTGAGATGCTGGAAGGGGGTCACATCTTGTCTGGTGTCATCGGCTGGCACGGGGCCGCATGTCCTGCAGGCGATCCTGGAGTGTGACGTTGACAGAAGCGATGCCGGGAGGGCTCACGCACCTGAAGGCTGGGAGGGTGAAGGGGATGTGAGTCAGCCCTGAGTCAGCCACCCTCCAAACAGCCAAAGCTGCTGCAGCACGGGTTGCTGCCAAGGCACTTGAGGAGTGTGTGCAGCTCTGCTGGGGAGGGGATGTTGGAGGAGCTCTTACACACGGCTCCCTAGCATCTGGTGGTGGCACAGCTCTGCTCGGCTCTCTCAAACTGTGCTTCAGCCCATTTAAATCCTCTGTGTCTTATGGTGGTATAGGCACTGTGAAGTGAAGCATTACTCAGAGGAATGTCTGAGTTGCCCCCAGCTGGGCCAGTAGACTGTGATGTGGGGCATCAACTTCTTCCCAGGGGTGGAAGCTTTGCTCTCCTGAAATTACAAAAAGCTTAGTGGTCTTACAGTGTATTTACATACATTTTAAATAGAGTGAATCAAATGGACGTAAAAGATAAATCTTAATGGAGTCCACATTTGTTCTCTTTGTAACATGTCAAAACTAGGGAGAAAAATTTGCAGTAATGATCTTGCAGATGAAAATAAGTTACTTTACATTACTAATGGACAGTTTATATTGCACAGCCACTGTCCCAAATTGCACAGTATGCACACATTATAGAACCTCCTCGCTATCTCAGATAGATAAATAACCTCAGCACAAAGCCAAGAAAATTTATAGCATGCATGAATCTCTCTCCATTATTCTTTTCCAACTAAGTTTCTGTAACTCTTTCTGTTGCATATGAATTACTTCACTGACCAAGCTAATTCCTGATTAACTCCCTTGGCTCCAGTGGAAGTACTCCAAAGATGATTTTGAGGTGTACACTAAAACAGGTCATACAGTGAGTAGATGGATGTTACAAAACAAAGTGATCGTGCTAATTGGCAATGGCATCATCCCATCAGCCCCAGAGCAAGTGCATTGTTCCTAGCCTCTGTTATAGATCTCTATTAATAAAGGCCAGTCATTTCTTTCTTTTCTTTTTCTATTGCTTGTGTTCTAAAGCAATTAGCTCCTTGGAAACTATTTTTCCTTTCATCTGGAGACAAATGCTATTTCTGCTTATGTTTTTATAGTTACTACCTAATATGATTTTGGTTGTTCTGGCAGAAATGTGTTGTTGGACTGTCTGTCACCCTACAACTAAAGATCTCAAAGCACATGGCCCATCTTAGGACTCCCAACACTCAGAAGGTATATAGGTAATTTTATAGATACTTAATAGACAAAAGGAGTTTAAATTCTGTCTTGTCTGGAAAATTCTAATGGGTTTAGTGTGCTTGCCTTTTGGGAATGATCCTTGCACATTCACATCGCAGCTGTTCCTTCTGGTGGAAACCTGAACATTGCTTGGTGGACTGTGCATCTAAATGGACTTTCTGTTGTGGGTGGAGGTTACATCAGTGCACTGATGGTTTTGTATGAGTCTGGGTCTGCTGCAACAAGCTGTTGCATTTCTTCCTAACATGTGTTTCACATCACTGCAGAATTAGCACATCATCACACAAATGCTCATGCCGGGTTCAGTCCAGGAAGGAACCAAATTTAAAAGGAAACTGCATATGTGTAAGTTCAGATTTTTGAATAGGAGCTGCTGCTAAAAGGCTCATTAAAAAATCCTGGCATGTATTGAGGTAAGAAAAATGTCTTTACAGTTTTTAAATTTTGGATCAAATTTTTCTCAGCATCATTAATCAAGATGAAAACAAAATGCCGAGATTGTGTTAATTATTCATGTATAATGGTCTGGGAAATGTGGAAAATCTTAAAATTATGAGAAAAGAGTTTGATGTTCTTTTAAATATTTAAGTTCATTGACAACCCCAACCCAAAAATTAACAGAAAGCTAAACTGAGCTTCTTAAAATGCGTATGGACTGACACTAAGTATGAACATTTTCAGTCTTAAAGGAATAAAATTGAGAAAATGGCAAGCAATCAGAAACAAAAGTTACATTACATGCCTAACTATTGTATCTATAGTGGCCACTACTACTGCCATTATAATACACAAGAGAATTTGAAAGCATTTAGATTTGCCTTTTCAGCTGACAATCTGCTGCAGGTGCTGTGCCATTATAAATAACTATTCAGCTGTTATGTGTTATTGTCTAAATCACCATTTTGAACCTGAAGTATAAGCTGTACAACCCATAGATCAAATCTAAGAAATTGGCTCTTGTTTGCAATGTTATTTTAAAGGAAGAAAATACCCAGTAAATCAAACTCACAAAGAATTTTAATTATGCTACTTGTTCCTAGGAGCAGTATTACAGTTTTACATTCCAACACTGTGTGCATGGGAAATGTAATACACAGCACCTGTTAACAATACATACTCTGATGAATGCTTAGCTAAAAATGGGTGTCTGATTTTTTTTTTAAATTATGTAGGGTGGGGAGAAAGAAGATTGAGTCCATTTTTCCGTAAGCGGACAAAAAGTATCTATTTAGTATAATGATTTATGTTTTGCCGTCAGATGAAATCATATAGGGAATTTTTTTAATCTAATACAGAAATAATTATGATTGCTCTATCATTATTACATGAATGATAACATGATACATGAGTATTTATGCATAGCAGCAAAAGGTGTAGGTAGCACTGGAAAAAAATTTTCCATTATAATCCCCTACTTGCAACCTCTGATTTTAATTCTTATTTGGCACCAAAAATTTAGATGGTTGAGCTCAACTTAAAAAATGTTTTATTTGAATTGCATTTAATTTCTCTATATTTTCAACAAGACTTTTCACTGTGGCTGTGAGAAAAATATTTTTCTGGTATGTGTATAAAACATCCAGTTACAGTTTATACTTCGAAATGCAGCAGAGGCAGTGAAAATTTAAATAGTCATTTATCAAGAGTAATGTCTGGCTTGGGTAACATGCAAAAGGTAGTTACCAAGAAGGAATGTACGATCCGTGTGCTAGTGTAAAAGCAAGAGGTAGAAGAAAAATTACATTGTGAGTGATAAACCCAGGAAATAAAACTTTGAGTCAGTTTTGTGTAGGAAAGCCTATCATCATCTTTTGAAGCTAAGTCTGGTTTTGGAGCTTGATCTTTTCATCAAAGGGAGTTTCAAAATTTAATCAGAGGAAGTAAAGAGGCAGAAATCAGAGCTGAAAGACCATCCTGATCCTCCATTTTGGGGACTTTCCATTTTTACTGCAGTTGAGTTCTAATTGCTAATTCGATAAATAAGTAATGGGTCCGTCCTCCCATCCTTGCACTGGCTGAACTCCTGTGGCTTTGCCTGTGGACTGCTGAGCTGCTGCCCTGCTCAGGTGGCTGCAGTGCTGAGATGGGGGAGCCCTGACCAGGCACGGCAGGGGGTGGGTGCGTCGCTGGTTCTGAGCGCACGAAAAGGTTGAGGAGAACAACTGGAAATATTACCCAGGCAGCCTGACAAAGCCTTGTGCTTCTAAAGACAAATGTTTTCACGGCAGGGTTCCCAGGGAACAAAGGGAGTCATGGCCTTTACAAAGTACACAAATGTTAGAAATACTTGTATACAAAGTCTGACTCACAGCTCATGTAAAGAATATGACAAACTTCTTAGTCTAATTCATTAACTCTAAATAATGTCCTTTCAAATGCCATCCCCAGAAGCAGTTTCTATTGGAGCTATTTTTTATCTTTTTGCCACAGATTGTTTTAAAAGAATTATGGGAAATGACAGCTGTAGAACTATAGTTCAATTTTTCACAGATGAAACTACAAAATGCATGGAGTAATGTAATCCAGTCAGACAAGTGAGTAAATTATATCTTGGTTGCAACAACCGCACCACTTGCTGAATATCAATAGGGATACATTTCCTTCTTTACAGTAAAAATATTTGCTGTTAATGTAAATGGTTCTGAAAGTCCCTGGCAGTAAAGGCACAGATGCCAAACAGCATTAAAACTGAGCAGAATCTCATATGTTTTGTTTGCGAGGAAGAGGAAGAATGTTTTCACAGATGTTAAAACAAGGAGAATGATTCCTTTTACATTGCTTTACCATAATGAAACCCCATTAACTTCTATCAATTTCTTTCAAATTTCAAGTAAATGACAAAAGCATGAGCTCCAGTTCAAGGAACACTGTCAAACAGTGCACTGAGTTTTTTCATTCTCCTTCTAAATTTCCTAGGATAAATATGTGGGTAACTCTACTCCCTGTGGACCAAAATATACCCCTATTCTCCATAACCCAAGTTACAAGGTTCAGCAGAGTATATGTGAGCTGTGCCCCATCTTTCTCTTCCTTTGAATTTTGAGCTCCAAGATACTGAGGTTAGACTAATCAGACTTCCACTCTACAACAGGCTAATTCTGCCTCAGCTAAATCAATAAATTACATTAATAAATGCCTTATGGAAGTATTTGACCCCTACTCTAGAAGAAACCCATAATGTTCCATATGACATCACATGCAGAGCTCGTGTGCAGTTAAAGTGATATTCTTAGCACAAATGTATGTGCTGGCCTTGGGTCCTCTGCTCAATGGATTTTATTTTTACAAGAAGTAATACACTTAAGCTCTCTAGAGCTCTGCAAATTCATTTTTTACATGCAACTACATAATCTTTTTGGACTGAATATGGACATTAACTCCTCCTTTCAGCTCTCTATAAACATATGCTTGCACAGCAGATATTTCAAATTCAGAATCCAGGAAGTAAAGTGCTCCCAGGACTGACTACTGAGTTATATACCCTTTTATTTTAATGTACTTTGCCAGGATGAGTCCATAACCTCAAATGAGTCAGGGAAGAAAAGGGGAAGGGCAATAACAAACAGCTTCATCATAATTTTAACCCTATTGCCTAGTGATCATAGAATAACCTTTATGCTTACATATTTAAGGAGACTACATGGACACGTTCTTCCTGAGTAGGCTCATCCACTCCTTGGGATTTCTACTTTGTGATTCCAAGTACGCAAGGAGAAGACACAGTGACACCTCACCCAATTTATTGCTTGGATCTGGTGGCAGGGACATTTTGGATGTATTGCTAGACTGCAGAGTGACACATTTCACTCTCTTGGATAGACCTCTCTCTGAAAAATGGAGATACATTTGCCATACTGACTCTCCAGGTGTTGCTGCTGTAGTTAGGATTCTGATCCAAGACATCACTTAAATATGATGCTATTATGTCCCAGTAATTCAGGTTTGCCACTCCTTATTTAATATCTAAAGAAATACTGATACACCTTGGAAGCTGTTTGTATAGCCCAACAAACAAGCAATTCACAAATAAACAAAAAATAAAGTCAGCTTTAGTATACAAGACAACTTTTGCCGTGAGTAACTATAGTCTCTCTATTGAAAATCCCCCTGTAATTTCAGCTGGATCTATTTTTTCACTTGCTGCCCTAAATTGTTATATGTTATTCTAAAAGCCAGTTAAAATCACGTCGAGAAGGTGGCAAAAAATCAAACGAGCTTTGCAACCAAGGCAAGAAAGGAGTAAAATATGAAATCTCTGAAAGAAATTATGTTCCCATTTGGGAGCAAAAGGGCAAGGACAATGGAATCAGTGAATTCTTTTTTTTTTTTTTTGTATACTTTGCTGTGTTATTAAGATGTAATACTTCACACAGTTGTGTCTTTCTGTCTTCTTTGATCTGCCAACAGAATGAAATGGTAGTTCAAACTGAAAAGTCAAGTTTTGTCTGTCAAAATGAAATTTCAAGAGAGTTTGCCCAGAAGACTAATGTCTTATCTTTTTTGTGGAGTAAAATATGCTCCAGTTCATGTAAACCTGCCAAGATTAACAGTAGTTTATATCCTTAGAACGGATACAGAGTAGATGGGAATCTGAGCTCAAGTGGCAGTCTGAAGAGAGAATATATACGTATGTATTATATAGAACCATACTTAAGAATATGCTTAATATAATATTTTATATAGAATATGAATATGCATACATCTGTATTTTACAGATTTTATTTCTATTTGCAATTATAACTTGTTAAATTATTCTTTCTGGTGGTTTTCATCACTGCATTAATTGGCAAATTCTGTAATGCACAGCATGTCTTCCTGAAGAATGTGGCTCTCTGTCAATGAAACAATCCTCTCAGCAAACCCAAACCCCTGCACTATCCTTACATTAAATGACTTGTCCATTGTCACCTGTGTACTCATAGCTGTGTAAGACTTAGGGGGCTTAGAGCCATTCAATGGCCAGTGCTCTTCTTTTTGTCTCTTGTCTTGAATTTGGGACTTCTGAGTGGATTGTTGTGGTTTGAAGAATAACTGTGAGGAGTCCTTGAGTTCTGTAGAGATTTTGGGTTTGTTTTACCAATCAGTGACCTTAAGGGTAGGTAGTTTGAAACAGCTGTGCTCTGAATTATCCATATTGCTTTGTCTTATGCATCAGGTTTCGTGTAGTTTAGGTTTTTGTACTAAAAGGTACTTAGAGGGGAGAAAAACCTAAGCTGTCTTAGTTCATACTGATGGTGTAATGCAATGTTACGCATGCATTTACATTATTCCTTACAATCTAATACATAGTAAGGAGCTGTCTTGAACTACTGGATTAAATAAATTCCCATTTCTGCTTGAAGTTCTTGTCAAGAAAAAGTACAGGTCCCCTGGAGATAGGTTACATATTCTTTTTAGTCTTTTCTATTCAATTTTTAGGATTTCTATGAACCTAAATTCAATTTCTTGGCAATAGATATAGCAGTCTTCTGGCTATGATCAAGAAGAGAATCAATCTAAAATTTGCTTTTATCCTCCATTGAACCACTTCTCTTTATGGGAAGAAGATAATGGAATCATTGATAGAATACACATTTTACTACTTTCATTTCTCTGTATGCATATTGTTTTGAATAATTGAAAAGTTATGATTTGCTACATTTAACTTGTACTTTCTTATTGCTGGGCCGACATTTCAAGTCTCTCAAAATCACTGTCAAATCACATGGAAATTTTGCCTACCTATTAATTAAACAGGCAGGGAGAGATACTGAGCTAGACTGTGTTGACAAACAGTGAGCAAAAAAGAAGCAGCATCTCACCCTAAATAACTCTGTCTATCCTGCTGCTGATACACCAGAGCAGTTATCCTCTCAAACCTGTATCTCATTTTAATTGGATAGTGCCTGAGAAATGGCAGAATTATCTTTTTGTTTTAAAAAGAAGTTTCCCTGACAACATGGGATTTATGTTTTTCTTTTCCTACCATATAATCATGCCCAGATTTTTTTTTCTGAATGTGTATATCTGTATATGTAAAACAGAAGAACATTACCTAGAGGGAATGCTGTTCCCTGGATAGATTATCTGCGAAGAATGTTATGAAGAAGCCAGAAGGGGATGATTAATTACTATGACAATGCAGTCATGTACAGTAATGCAGGACTCTTTAGTAAGAGTCACGCAGCACTAATGTCCCGTTGCTTTCACAAATTACACATTTGACACAAGAAGAGTCAAACCCAAATACTGCGTGCAAGTTGTCCACATACGCCTGTGTTTCTTCTCAATTCTTGTACCACAGGGCACAAGTATAAGCAATTTGTTGTCATGAGGGCTGGCAGCCAGGGGAGCTGTATGTCCATCTGATGTCGATGGTAACAAGCAAGGCTCTGCTAGGAACTTCCGTCTGCTTTTCATCCTGAATTTGCCTATGTCTAATTACTGTGCTTGGTGATGCTTAACAAAAAGTGAATGGAAACGTGTTTGCGATTGTACGTTTTTATAGGGTCTCTGTCAATAGTGGGCCTGTTTCATGTCACAAAGACTTTGTTTTGTAAAAGGCAACTTCTGAAAATTCTTTCCTTTTCTTAAGATAGTAAGTTCCATTTACTCCTGAAATGCCAGCATCTCTGCAAGGAGACAAAAAGAAAATAAAATCAGATGGAATCGCTTTGGTTATTAAAACTTTGCAAGACTCAGTGGAATATTTTGGAGCACTTGCAGCTGCTGGTTGTGTCCCAACTGCAGGTGGCCTGCACTATCAAAGCCTTGCTTGCAGCTGTGACCTTTATTCCCCTTTTGACGTAGATTGTGTGTTGCAGGTGAATCTGCTCCCTGCCCAAAAGATGGAGTATCCTGAGGAAGAGAAAAGTATTTCTACAAAGACAGCTGTGTAGTTCATTGTGCAGAGAGCAATGTGGAATTGCTATATTGGTGATGTTTCAGTGCATAATTAGTAAAATGAAAATCTGAGAACTTGAAGAATATAAAGGGGGACAACCAGCCCTGCCCCTGCCAGGCCTGAGTGTTAGTGGGCTGTGTGGTGATTATCTTGTACAGGCTAGAGGTGGCCCAGGCACCATGAGCTAAAGAGCTTTAATCAAAGATAAAGACAAAGACAGCATTCTTTCCAAGATCCTTGTGCGCTGAGTGACGCCTGTCTTGGCAAAACATCTCCCAAACCTGAACTCTGGTTGCTTCTCAAATAGAAGAAAGAGCACTTACAGTGTAAAGCAAGATTTTCAAATGTGTTCTGTTTAAATTACATATTTTGAATATTAAACAACAGACACTTTCAGGAAACCTTTACATCTAACACAGCTGCACCAGTGGAGAAAGAGCTCTGCTGTTCTCCTCTAACCATTAGAAATCATAGGAAATCTACCATGGTTACCTATAGTAGGAAAGGACTATGTCAGTGTTTTAAGTTCAGCATTTCTGTGTTGCACTTACAAATTTTGCATTTGAAAGAAATCAAAAAGCCACCTTAAATATTCACATACACATGTGGTTTTGTAAACATGAAGGATCCACATGAAATTAGACGGCATGGCTTGATGAGACTCTTGAATCCTTTATTATTATTATTATTTCTAAGCCTTCGGACACCAACTATCTAAAAATCTAAATTGAAAAGTAGGAAGTTTAGGAGCTCACTACTGGAAATGTGGTTTGAGCTTCAATCAGTGCTCAGCTTCAATCACCTGCTCAGTTCAAGTTTTGTGTAAGCGAGAATTCAGTCCTTTTATATTGAGCAAGAGAAACAGAATTAGATCTTTCTAAAGGCTTTAAGCCCCTGAGTTTTTTACATTGAAAATGTTCATGGAAGTCAGTGGGCATTTTCAGTTCCAGAGGAATGCAGGGTTAAGTCTAGAATCTACCTGTTACTAACTAGATAACAGAATAAATGTACAAAATGTTACATTGCATCCAAATATCTCATTTAATTCCCCAGTTTTAACACCTTACTACGTGCAGTGCTTGCAGCTGTGAATAATGTTCTTATTTGGTTAGATTTATATATGCTGTAAAAGGGGCAGTAACAGCTGTACAGCTACCAGCCATGGAGCACAGCACAAATTGTCGGAATTCACAGTGTGGGCTCTATTTCTTTAAAATACTATGAATAATCCTACAAAACACTGCAGGATCCAGCTCTCTGAACCTCAAAGATTTGACTACTTTTGGAAGCACGATTGGTCTACCTGTGTCAGTGAGGGTCAGGGTGTTTGAGTAGGAACAGGAGCTACAGACGTGCTGAATCTCACACTGTACATCACAATCTTAATGGGTAATGGGCATGTTCTTGTCTCTTGTCCCCCAGCTAGGACACAGGCACTGTACTTTGTGGTTTGCACACCTTAAGAAACTGAGGATGACAACCTTCTGGCGGTGCCAAACTGCTCCGAAGCAGTGGCAGAGCTTGAAACAGCCGCAGAAAATCCCGGGAGGCCCTTGCTTTATGTGGGGCACTGCACAGAATTTGTTTCGTCATACCAGCTCCCTCAGCACATCCATAAACTTTGCAAAGTAAGTTAGCTCTTTCTTTGTTCTCATTACTGTTCACCTACCAAACGTTTGCATTTTATTTGATCTTGCAGGCAATTACTATTACTCTGAATTAATGCTGCTGCATGCAATACAAAGCTGACAAGAGAAAATGTTTCAACATAGTTTTAGTTCACTGCTATTCGAAGTTCATTAAAGAAAAAGAAGCAGGCGCTGGATCGCGTGAGGGGGAGACCCGGAGCTCTGAGGGGAGCGGAGCAGGGGCGGGGCTCTGAGGGGAGCGGGGGCGGGGCTCTGAGGGGAGATAGGGCGGGGCTCTGAGGGGAGCAGGGGCGGGGCTCTGAGGGGGATGGGGCGGGGCTCTGAGGGGAGCAGGGGCGGGGCTCTGAGGGGGATGGGGCGGGGCTCTGAGGGGTGATGGGGCGGGGCTCTGAGGGGAGCGGGGGCGGGGCTCTGAGGGGAGCGGGGGCGGGGCTCTGAGGGGAGCGGGGGCGGGGCTCTGAGGGGAGCGGGGGCGGGGCTCTGAGGGGAGCCGGGCTCTGAGGGGCAGGGGTGTGGCTCTGAGGCAGGCGGGGCTCTGAGGGGGCGGGCGGTCATGGCGGAGAGTGTGGAGGTACCGGCCGGGATGGGAGAGGTGCACCCCTGCCGGGACTGGGGTGTTCTGTGTTAAATTGTCCGTGCTGAGCTGCAGCCAGAGGGGTCTGGAGTATCTCGCTTGTGGCGAGAGGCTGCGGTAGCTGGACTTGTTTAGTCTGGAGGAAATTGGGGGGGGGGGGGGAGGTGCTCATCAATATATTTAAATGTTTCTGAGGTCAGGAGGATGATGCCAGTCTCTTTTCAGTAGTGCCCGGTGACAGGATGAGGAGCAAAGGCCATAAACCACAACAGAGGAATTTCCACCTGAGTATGAGAAAGAACTTCTCAGTTCAGAGCACTGCACTGGGTTGTTCAAGGAGGTTGTGAATTCTCCCTCTCTGGAGAGGGAGACATTCCAAACCCACCTGGACACATTCCTGCTCCCAGTAACCCTGTCTCGGTTGGGGGATGGACTGTATTACCTCCAGAGGTCCCTGCCAACCCTAATTACTCTGCGATTTTGTGTAGAAAAAAGCATGGTGTTAAAAACGCTCTCTGTGTGTGTGTGTATATATATATATACACCCGTGTATATATATATATATATATAAGACTTATATATAAGACTACACCCGTGTCACTGTCGTCACCCCAGGCAGCCCAATGGAGAGACAGTGGCAAGGCAGTTCCTCCAGCAGAGGCTGCGGAGCCTGCGCTGGCACAGCCCAGCGGGGTCTGTCCCTCACCCGAGCTGCTGCTGGTGAGTGCCTCGTCCCCCTCTGACCTCCCACTGCCTTGTAGGTTTCACCCAGTTGTGGACACTCCTTTATAAATGTATGGTTATTTCTTGGTGTTGGGTTTGTGTGGTAAGGCTTTGGTAGCAGGGAGCTACAGGAGTGGTTTTTATAAAAAACTGCTGGAAGCTTTTCCCATGTCCATGAGGCAATGCCAGCCAGCTCCAGGACAGGCCCATGGTCGGCCAAGGCTGACCTCACCAGAGACAGGGGGACATCACTGAGATAACAGATTTGGGAGGGGTAAGAAGGGAGCCATACAACAGTAAATGGAAGAGGGGGTGAGGATACCGGGGAGTGGACAGTCCTGCAAACACCAAGGCCGGCAGAGGAGAGGTGCTCCAGGAGGTGCTCCAGGTGCCAGAGCAGAATCCCCTGCAGCCCATGGTGATGCAGCTGTGCCCCTGGGGCCCATGGAGGTCACGGTGGAGGAGACACCCACGTTGGAGTAGTTCATGAAAGACTCCCTCATGGGAGGGACCCTGTGCCGGAACAGGGTTAGAGTGTGAGGAGTCTTCCCGTGAGGAGGCAGCAGGGTCAGACACAATGTGATGAAATGACTGCAAGGGCTCTACCCTATTCCCCTGTGCTCTTGGACAAGGAGGTAAAGAAAACTGGGAGTGAAGTTGAGCCTGGGAAGAGAGGAAGGGTGGATAAAAGGTGTTTTGAAATGTAGTTTTTATTTTGCATTATTCTACTCTGATTTTATTGGTAATTAATTGTTTTTCTGCCCAAGCTGAGACTCTTTTGCTTGTGACAGTAATTAGTCAGTGACATTTCCCTGTCCTCATTTTTCCCCACAAGCCTTTTGTTATGTTTCCTCTCCCCTGTTCAGCTGAGGAGGGAGCTCACAGAGAGGCCATGGTCAGCTCCTGGCACCCAGCCTGGCTCAAACCACCATAGTTAGCTTTTTTGTGGTGGTAGGAGTCTCCTAATTTTTGATTGTTGAGGGAAAGGCTTGTGGTTTCCTTTCAAAGAGCACTGGGGGAGCGGAAGCAAGCTTACACTTTCCTTCCAGCAATATCACAGTCATATTTCTCACCTTGCATTGCTGAAGTGCTCTGAAGGATTTTACAAATCCACAGTGTTTGCATTAATATTTGCTTTGTTTACTTGTCTTTGTCCCACTCCCTGTTTTTTTCCTGTTTCGTTTTTTGACTTGGTTGACAGAGGTGTGGTTTCTGACAGGCAACTCATCTCATGCTGCATGTCAGGAGATAGAAGAATAAAATTTATTCCTCCCAAGAATGTATGAGGTGTTGCATCAACTCAGAATTTCTCCCTCAAGCCTGTCTATGTAGTTGTAGCTTCTGCGAGATAATTTCCTTCTGGTTGAGCTGCTTTGTTGTCTCCACTGGCCGAGAAGTTGCTGTGATTTTTGTGGTAGTGATTAAGGGCCTTCAGCCAGTGTCACGGTTGTGTCTGTGTCAGTACAAAATATCTTATCGTTTAGGTTTCTTTAAATAAATAAACAAACCCTCTTCCACGTGAAATGTCTTATTAAGTCTTCTAAATGCTTTATGAAAAACATAAACATCTTTTCGCAGCGCGCTCCGTTAGTGCTCTCTGTAAATATTTTGGCAGTTGGAGCAGCGTAACACTGGGGTAATGCAGTCAGATCACAGTAAAAGGATACAGGGTGTGCTCTATGGGAAACGACGGGCTGTCAAAAATATATCGTACATCTGTTTGAAATGTACCACTGAAATTTTTGTAGTTTTTACTTCACGGCTTTATAAAAAGAATCTTTAGAGGAATTCACGGAACTTTTTTTTTTTCCACGTGTTTTCTGTTTCTTATGTATTGAAGTTTGTTCTACACATAGTAGCTTACCTTTGTGATATTTCTGTCTATCCTTTATGATTTATTTTTATTGGAAACCCTGTGGAATTGTGTTTTTATGAATCACATTCTGTAGTCTAGTTTTGGCTGAAGGTAGCTTAGCATGGTCCTTATGTAAGGTGTAGAAAACACTGAATTCTGGCAGTTTTTTAATATAATTTCTTACATTTTGAGACAATTTCCTTTTGATGTAAATTGAATATTTTTATAGTTGTTCCAACTTTCAGCAGAAGGTCTATTAGAAAATCTGAACACTGATCTTAGGAAGTCTTGCTGCTGCTTTATTTTTAACCACATTTTTTCTCGTAAGTGGTCTGCAGCTGTGAAAACATCACCAAAATTTATTGTCATCATGCATTTGGTCAACCATAAATCTTGGTATTTGGACTGAAATTTTTGAAATACATTTTGTTATTAAAAGGACACTATAATGCTTATAATGGTCCTTGAAAGCTTTCTTTGCCTATAGGTTTTGTCTTTTGCGTTTGATACATCTGCATATTTCCCTTCTGAAGGGAGTTGAAACTAGCACTGCTATTTCTGTTTCCTTATTGGTTGAAGACAAAAGAAATGTTTATGGCTAAAAATAGCAACTATTGATTTTAACTTCCCATTATGGGAGCAGACAAGTGGGGCCTTTTAAAAACAAACAAGAACAGTGAATGTGTTTCTGTTTCTGCCTTAACTCTTTATGTAGAAAGCTTCAGGTTTTTCTGCTGCTGCTGAAACATTTGACAGCTTGATAGCGAAATGTGTATAATAACACAAATAACAGCATGTGTTGCTGGTGTAGTTTGGTTGGGTTTTTTTCATTCCCACTTTGATTAAAGTTGTAATTGATACACAACACTTCCAGGGTACATCTGCACTGCTGTCAGCTGAGGCAGAGTAGCTGAGCTTGCTTTACATGAGCTACTGGACACTTGAGCCCAGTCTGATTTCCCTGGTAGAGTGAGGAGAGCAGGACCATGGGTTCGTTATGCTTTGAGTATTTGCTGCAGTTGACGGGATTTGGTTAGCTGTTCCTTTGCGTGTATATTTTTGGAGGCCATGATTTTGCAAAGCATGGTGGTGTATTGTCAAACAAATGCAGATGCTATCTTCAACCGCTGCAGAGGGCTCGTCCCAAAGGACAAGCTTACTTTTCTTCAGGAATGCTGGTGCTTGTTTCCATCTCTGTGTTTCGAGGTTTGGCTGCTCTGGAAAGGCCCTCACCAAAACTGCAGGTAGTGGGGCTTTTTTCCTAGCCAGGGTGACTCAGTACAGGTCTGGGTTTTGAGAGCTCTTCCCCACCCCATAAACACAGAGGTTTTTTGTAATTTGCTGTTTAACTGTATCACTCTGCTGCTGCTGTTTCCTGCTTCATGGTGGTTTGTGAACATTGGCTGAGAGATTTAGGAAGATCTTACTCTTTTGTTTTAGGATGTCTGGTTTGGTATTTTGATTTGATGCTGTTAACAAGGGATGCCCACAGCACTTGGAGTAATGTATTGAGCGGCCAGAAACATATTATGCGTTCAGAACAGCTAAAAATCCTTCAAAGGAAAATAAACAGTAACAGTTCTCTAATAGCAGCCTAAATAGGCTATCTACTGCTGGGAATGGGCATTGGTGGGATCGGTTTCAGGAGGTTTTTTCCTGACACATGAAGACAGCGTTACTAGAATTAACTCACCTTGGATTACCTCAGTCATTCACTGCAGTTAACACTAAAATGAACAGTAAATTCTTTGACACCGGTGAATGCATATAAAAATAACCTCCCTATATTTTCAGTGGTTAAAGACAGCAATCAAGAGACAAAAGTAATCAGTCAAAATAATTGCAAGCTTTTAGTCAGGTGTGTGCGTAGGTTCAGCCCAAGTAGAAACTGTCCATAAACACAGGATTGTTTAAATGATTTATAGATCTTCAATACTTTCTTAAATTGCAGAAATATTGCTGATTTACATTTTTTTTAAATCATGTGCTTTTTCTCCTGTAGTTCCTCATCTGTCATCTGTAACAGTATTTCTTCTTATCTGGTACCTGTGCTTGTTATAGTGGACAGTGGTGCCCCAACGCCATCCTCATCATAAGCATTAACAAAACCAGTAATACATTGGTGGGAACGTTGCTGCTGGGAGTGTTGTTCCCGGCTGCAGGTGATGAAATGGTTCTTGGGAAGCATTCACCTTGCCCAGTAAACTGTTGTGCTTTGATGTGCAGATTCCAGAGCTGTGTCTACGACACTGACTTACAGCAGCTGCCTATCTCTTCAGTTCAAACTGCAACTTGTAAAATATTAGCATTTGCTTTACTAACAGTTACCCCCAGTAAGATGATGACTGATTGACTGGTAATATGTAATTTATATACTAGTGGTCCCTATAAACACTAAAGTATTCTATGTATTGAATGTTCTCAGAGAAAGTGAGGGAGGAACATTAATTCAGTTTCCAAAACATCAATATCAGTTATTCGTGTTATTCAGCTCTCACAGCTTCTAAAGCATCTCATGTTCAACAGGTTTCTAACACCACTTCAGGAAAGCATTTATATATTTTCTCTTTATTGAAATATGTTGTTCAATAATTGTATAACATTAGCATGTAGAGCTATTGTTTTTTCCCTGCAGCTTCAATTATAGCAGCATTACTGACTGTTGGAGTATTTTTTTATTATTATTATGCTGTGTAAATTACTGCTAATAAATGCAAACTAACATCATGCTTTTAAATATGTGAAGGAAGCCTTTGTTTATTCCATTCCTGTTCTGATGAGACATTGTATTTGAGACTGACAGGTTTACAGTTGGGAACAATATTTTTTCTTACTGAAGTATATGTGAAAGTACTCCAGTACTTCATTAAAGAGGGGAAGAATAGTCTGTCCACTGAATGAATGTTCTTTGTTGCTCTCAGTCTTGTTTTGTCCCTCCTGACTGTGGTTCTTCAGCTAGTCTTGGATTTCAGTACATCTTGTGTCTCGGCAGCAGCAGGGGGAGTAGTGTAGCTTTATTTGGGGGCTCTCCTTGACCGGCGCTGGAGGGAGCTGGTATCAGCTCAGGCTCAAGAATCAGCGTGTCAGGAATTCTGCTTCGCTCTCCCTGTATGAACTGGAAGCAGGATTCTACTAGCTTTGCCTTGCTGCACCTCTCTAAACCGCAGGTCCTGCAGATGCTGAGTGTCCCCGCTACAAGAAAATTGTGACGGGTGTTGGTGTGGTCAGGTCAGGCCAGGCAGGCTCCCAGCAGGAAGGCATTTTGGGACTGGTTCAGCTGCTTGAGCAGAGCTGGGCCAGCACCCAGTGCCCAGCAGGGCCTTTTCCTGTTTGGTCTTAAAGCCTGCAAGGATGGAGATTCCTCTGCTTTTCTGGGTTACCCATTCTAATGCTGAAATATTTTCATAGTGAAGTATTTTCCCTTCTGATGCCCCACTGTGGATCCCTTTCACCTGGAGCCTGTCTCATGACGACTGTCCCTTGTTTCTCTGCTGTGCACCTCTCTGAAGGGGCTGCCTCATCTCACACCTCACTTTGTCATGTACATATTCTCTTGTGAAACAGTTTTAAGGGATGTTTTTCTACTTTTTTTTTTTTTTTTTTTTTTTTTTTTTTTTTTTTTTTTTGCATTTCATAAATTTCTTACTGAAATTTCTTTTTTTTTGTCTATGACAACACAAAATAAAATATCGTCAAATATTCCTATTTTTTCTAAGACCATTGCATTGTTAGTTCATGCTCAGTTTGTTATCCCCTAAAGCATGTACATCCTTCCTAGTAGTGTCAGATCCTTGTGTATCGTTCTGTTGCAACAAACATCTTGGACTTTTGTTTGGCTAGGGGAAGGAGAGAGTGTAGACAGTAAATTTGAAAATGCAATCAAGTACATGGTGGAGAGCAAATAGCATAGTAATATGTGTGTATTCTCATAATAAGTTTAGGAGAAAGTTAATTTTAAAATTTAATTATTGTGCAATGCAGTATCATGTTGGTCAAATTTAGATTCATGGATTCTTTTGCACCTTTAAATCTGTGTTGGTTTTACTTTTGCAAGTTAATTTAATCTTGTGCAACAGATAATATGTCACTGTGTTCCCATATGAATTTATGATAAAAATACTATGTTCCATGAATCTGCCCAGCTTTTCTCTAGTGAGAATGTGTTAATGTATTGTGTTACTGCCATATAATTACAGTTGTCTTACATTTTTGGCATTTGTTGAATTAATCCCTTGCATAGCTCCTCATTATAAAAATATTATTTAGATAAGTTACTGACATAATAAAATAAACATTTTTAAAGTTACATTCCTATATGTGTGTATGCAGGCTGAAGACCGGGATCAGGATGACAGAGGTGGAAAGAAGATTGCTAATAGGACATTTCTTTCTCTTTCCCAAATTACTGCCTTGTCAGAAGAAAATCTGGAAGGAGTTGAAAAGTAAGTAGCAATGACAACAGTGCCTGTATAATAGTGAAATAAAAATTGTAGACTTTTTGTTAGATTTCTTTTGTGATGGTTATGTTGTTAGTGTTTAATTGTTCAGTTAAATCACTGATATTTAATATTATTCACAAAAGATGGAAGAAATGCTTTTGATCTCAGATCCAGTCTGGTTTACTGTTTTTCCTATATCTCTTGATTTTGCTTAGACTCCTTTTTTTCCACTCATATTTCACCTTGTTGTGGTTTCTGAAGTTGCAATAGCTTTAAATGGCCTGTAAACAAAATACTAAGATGTAAATAAGAACAGGCCGATACTGAGCTTTTTTAGTTTTAAGTCTCACTGGGTAACTTTTTTTTTGCTAAAACATTCAAGATTCTGTACTGTAACGTGAGTTACAAAAAAAAATCCAAAAGGTCTTAAAAGTTCAGCAAGGGATGGAAAGCTTAAGAAGGCATTAGTAGGTCGCCATTACGGTGCACTGGGGAAATAGGAGGCAGCCAAAGACTTCTGATGTCAGGCTGTCTTTGTCTTTCCTGTACCAACACTCTCCCTTGTTATTAGTGTTTAATAGCAGCTAAATTTAGGAGGCCAGGAGTTCAACCTGAGACTCCAGATTTATATTTGAAAGGTGGGACTTTTCAGAAGTGCAAGAATTATGTAGGAGCGCTTGTGTCTGCCAGCAGGTTCTTAGGGAATTGAAAGCCAAAGGGCTGGGCCGCTGGTCCAGTTTGGGAAGGAAGAGGTGGGGGTATATAAAATCCAGCTTTGTTCCTCTGAGTAGGTAACTGTTTAATAGAGATTAAAATATTCCTGAAACATATTCTGTTCTTCTTATTTGTCACTATTCTAGGGAGCAAAGGCCTTTCTGGGATTTTTTTAAGAAAACTGGAAAGAAAATTTGCTACCATCAAATAATAATACAAAAATTGTTTCCTTTTCTGTTTTCTCTTGCACAATAGGCCTCTTTATATTTAGAGGAGACTGAAGTCTGCAACTCACAGAGATTAAAATGTGATTAACGACACAATTCTTTGTGCAACTTTCTCATTACGATTAAAAAAAAAAGCATTGAAAGATCTTATGTTCTTTTAGTCTCAGCTGATCACATATGTATTTATATATACTCACTCTAGAAGGGGAATGTGTGGTATATACTGCATCTGACTGGAAGGAGCATAGGTACAGGGTATTTTATGCACACTAAGCAGTTCAGCAGAAACATTAAAATTTTGTTTACCACAGTGAATTTTGTCTGTTTACAAGAGCAGTTTGAGGGCTACGGCTAAGGATAGTAAATCAGAATAGATCTGATTCATTATGAGAGATTTGATGTCCAGCATTCCCATCTATCAGGGAGTTTTGTACTGCTGTCCATCTTTGTAAGACTTGAGCCCTCTGAAGAAAGAAAAAGCAGGGAAGGTAACTAGGAAATCTAAATGCCCCATCATTTCAGTCACGTACAGATCCGTTGTCAGTGACAGGCCCTACAGAATATTGAAAAGATGAGCACTCGCATTGTTAGCAGAATCAGAGAAAATCTAAATCCCTGAGAAACTCTGATTATGAAAACACAGAGTTGGCAGAAGCTTCAGAGGGAGAGGATATGGACTGTTTCAAACCTTGGAAAGTTCAGCTGGCCGTGTTCCACTTCTATTTCAGGACACAGTTAAGTGTTTTTAACCGACTTGCATGTGTGCAGCCGTACAAATTTGTCATGCAGAACAAAGGACTACATGTTTTAAACAAAAGTGATTGGATTATATGCTTTACTCTGTTAGCTATTGAGGCTTTAATTAAAGAAAGAAACTCATCTCATTTGGCAGTGTACCTGTACTGTGTCGGTGAAACCCCTGAAAATCTAACGGCTGCTGTCAGTAGGTCTGGGGTTAATGTCCTTCGTAGGAAGGAGTGAGAAGGCAGCAGGGCTTAGAAAGACCTTGCTTTTTTACAGGGGACTAGAAACTGTGATCACTGGCACCTGTGTCCTCAGCTGTAGTTAAGAAGCCAAGGATTGCTTTAATGTAAATCCTAACTACCTGAGACATGGCTGAAGTTATACTGGAAGAAGTGAAACCAAGTCCTAGTCCCAGTCCCCTCTCTCCATGTGGAAAAAAGCACAGAGTTATTATAAAAGATGTAACTAATTCTGTGTTTGGACAGAGTGGACATAAATGTGTCAGCAACAGTATGGCCTCCTACGAGGGAGTGTATTTTTTCATAAATTTTGCAAGTTAAAGTGAGTGGAAGAATTTTCATCGTGTGCCAGTAAAACAGGATAAGGCTCTTTTTAAATGTTTTGACCATTATGGAAGTACAATTTAAGCTTCTAAATATTTTAGCTACTTTCAGTAATTATATTATTTACATTCATTTTCAAATGGAATTTTTTTTCAGAGGCCACATGAAAAATAATCTTGAAATGGAAACACGATCTTATTAGTACTGTAAAACTATCTAAATCAGAGTGAAATCCTGATAGTGGAAAGTGGAGACTAGTTGTGTCATTTCAGCCCACAAACCAATTCCTGATGAAATGCTCTTTTTTCCTCTGGAATTTGCAATGTATTTCTCTTTGGTTTTGTAATGCTCTCTCTTTTGTTTTTCTGTTAGTCATATCTTAACACTTCAATAGTGCCTGCTGCAATGTGCAGGTAATTGTTTACTTTTTGATATGTCTTCTGATCATAAATGTTATCTAGGAATTGAGATAGCTAAATTCAAGAAATTATGTACGTATGCACATATGAATAATATAGCAACTAATGTTATAGGTAACATTATAGATATAATTGCATGCAGACTAAGTAAGACTTTGGAATCTGTACTTTATTTTTTAATTTCATTATTTTACTCTGCAATTTATTTTTTTAGGAAGATGGAAGAATTTCTGAATCTTACACAACTAAAGACATCTTTCAAAGAATCTGTTTTACTAGATTATTATACTGCAGGATTTTGGTGGGCTAAAGAAATGAACTTCAGCCTTATCCAGCTCTCAGGATTCATGGATCTATTAAATTTTGCCTTGGAGAACCTCAGTGGTAAGTATAATTAAGAATTGTAAAATAAATATCTGAAGTGGAAGGCAAGAATGTTTCCCAGTCATTTTAATAAAGTGATATTTAATTACAAGTAATTTTGAAATTATTTATTTTCCTCTCGAATGTTTGTATGTTAGACCTTGTGCCTGAAATTAATTCTTACTGGCAGATCTCAAGTCTTTTGAGTAGCATATTCCTCATTCTTTGTTTGTACAGTACGTGGTACAAATGGACCAGGTCCTGAAGACACCTTTTCTTTGCTGTGGTAAAAGAAGTAAAAATTACAGTAGAATGAGAGTGAGGAACTCCTAAATTTCAATTCCAGATTTCTCAGTGACTGACTCACTATAGCCTTGGGCACATTTCTGTGCTGCTCGAGATATTCAGTACATCCTGCAGCATTACAGCAGGTGAATTATATTTTTTTTATCCTTGGAGGTCAACTCTCAGCTTTCTATATGGCAAATGCTGCACTTCTGGCACAGAATATAGGTTAACTAAGGACTGGTGAGGGAAGTAAACTGGCATTGCTGCTAAAGATGAAAAATGGCGATGAAAGGACCGTAGCTCCTGTGGCTTTCCTTCCTGTGGAGGAGATTTGCCACAAAGCATGAAGCTCGGTCTAGTGGGAATGAAATAGCCAGAAAAAAATGGTAGCACTGTCCTCTAAAATCTTCTTTGTCAGAGATTCTAATTCTTGCTTAACATTCACTTTGAAGGTGATTATGTTGAGAAAAGTCCATCCCAGAGGAAGAGTGAAAGGACTCAGCAGTTTCATTCAAAATAGAAAGCGAATATTTAAAATCAAGGCCATAATAATTATTATACTCTTTCACTGTAATTTAGTTCAAGGGCCTTTCTGGCTTGGAATTTTGACAAAATACGTACGTGCTTTATGATCATTGGAATTCCAGTTGTCCTTCCTGTCTCCAATGAGAAAGTATCTTAACATATGCTAACTATATTACTATAACAATGGAGCAGAATGGAAACCCGTCAGAAATTAGTTTTATGAGACCATGTAATACATGTGTACACGACAGGCTGGTAGCACAACCAGTTATTAAAGCTGACTGATGTTTTTCAGGAATGTCAGCTTGCATTAAGCGTTGCCAAACTTTTAACTCTTTAAGCTGAAATGTTCCATGGCCCTGTCTGCTTTTGATGAATTTTTATATATAAAATTGCAGCTGAAGCAGTTCAGTAAGCTGGCAGACAGAGGCTGTGAGAAAAATAACCTATTTTGTGTATTTTTTTTTAAATTTTTTTTTTAACAGGTCTAATGCCCCGGTGTTTTGAGGTAAAGATAAAGGTTTGGCAAGCAAATGTGAACTTTCTTTTTGCTGTCCTGTGAAAATACATTTAGATTTGGCTAAGATATATATGGTTTTTAGAGAAAGAAAATGTAGTTTTTAAATGCTTGCAGGAAACTTCTTATATTTGCTTCACAGCCCAGGGCTGAGATGAATTTTCTTGTAATTACCAAACATTTCAACTAAAAGCAAAATTCTAATGTCTTCTGTATTTATGACCCTTTCTTTTCTTTTCCCTGCACTGGCCCCAGTCAGCCTGGAGAATTAAGCTGACTTGGTCATAATAGCAAGAGTAGCATTGAGCAGGAAGAATGGATTTAGAGAAGGAGGGTAGTAGAAATGCATTTAAGGCTGGTAAAGCAGCAAGGAAAACTGGAGGCCTTGCTTGATGGGGAGTCAGAATGAGTTACATGATTTGAATTCTCTTCTGTCCATTGAGGGTAAAGTGCTCCTTACCTCCGAGAAGTGCTGCATGAGTGTTCCTGAGACAGGTGGTTGGGACTGAAAATCAGGTGTGCAGAAGAAAGAGAAAATTTGGATGAGTTGGCAACAGACTCAGGGCCTGAGTGATCCTGTTATGTGCCTTTACTTCCCTACAAAGGGTGATATTTCTGCTTCTGATGCTTTTCCTCATTTCCTATGGCTTCTATTTCCTCTGCGTTCTCTGCGTTTCTTTCTTGTCCCTTCCCATCTGATTATTTATATTGTGCTGCCTCTCTTTCTGAAAAGTGAGGTAAAATTTTCAAGCCTTTGATTACTGTACCACTAAAGGGCCAAACTATAAAAGAACAGAAGTCTTCTAAGTGTTTTAACTTGTTTTCTGTGAAAAACCCCAAAAAACAACAAAACCAAGGTATGTATCAGTAGAGACATAAAATGATGAGGAAAATCTATTTCACCACTAGTGGATATTGCCCCTTTTTTTCTTTCCGTAGATTTTTGTAGACATAAAAGGAAAAAATGAATTGTATTTGAAGCTTTTTTTTTTAACTTCCCGTGGTTCTAGTGATGGCAGACACTGTGTGCAAATCAGAAAGATGAATCCTTTCTTTTCATAGGTTCAGCAAGCACTGATACATTTCAGATTGTCCTCTTTGTCAGGACAGTTATCAAAGAGAATTTAAATTATAATTCCAACCTGTTTTGGCATTTTGTTTTGAGTTCCAGGGTAAAAATGTAAAGTAATTTTCTGGTTTGGAAGGATGCAAAAATGTCTCCAAGTTTGATGATGCATCCAGGGTCTTATGCATATTCGTGTTCAATCTATTATGACTGTAAGTACTTTAAAATGTTCACCCTTTTTAATATCTGTTCCTGTATTAATGGCTTATGTTGCAAGGGGCATGGTCAGAACAATAATCTTTTACAATTCATAAGCAGTAGGCTATTTTAAAGAAAAACATGCTCTGTCTCTCAAATTTGCATATTAATTTGCCTGTGGTTCTCTCAGCATAGGTAAGAGGTAGTGTCTTGAACACCCATTATTGTGATCCTTCCGTTGTGGAGGCAGAGTGGTGGTTTTGTGGTGGAATTTTAATGGACTCTTTATTGATGAGACTAATGGCCATAGAAGCATTTGACTGCTGATGGTTTTTAAGTTTTTAAGTGATAGGTCATAACTAAAACTTGAAGAAGTCTTATAATTAAGATGGGCCAAAAAACCTTGTCCCACCTTGTCCCGTTTATACATGGGTTTTGGTTTTTGGGATTGCTTTGCAGGCAAACGTATGACCTTGGGAGATAATTTAAAAGAACTTGAAAGAGCAATGACTGGAATAAGAGAAACTGAGTCAGAAGAAAGATCAGTCTTTGACCCGAATTCATTCAGCATTGAGCAAGCGAAAGCAATCATTGACTACTTGGTTACCAGGTACTTATTTCTACAGAATCTGTTCTTATTTCAGTAATCTAATATAGTGGGGAAATGACTGATAAACTAACAGGAACAACAACATCAACAATTTTATTATTATTACTATTATTACACTACTACTACTATTATTAGTATTGTGCTGTTATTTTACTGGATATCTTCCTACTGTGCCAACATACTGCAAACACCATACTTTAAATCATGAAAAAGAAGAGAGAATGTGCAAGGAGCAGTAAAGATCTGGCCTCAGATGTCAAAGGCCAGAAAATAAATCTAAATCGGAAGTCTATCAAAAGGTAAGATTATGCTGAAAATATTCCTTTTGGATTTTGTTTCAAGTGATAAAAGAAGAAAGAGTGGTGTGTGGACAATATTCTTGTTTTGCTTTTAAAGGCTGCTTTTAGATTCTATCTGAATAAAGTTGTAGATGTTGTTTATCTTGTTTAGTTCTTATCTAGAGTCTGTTACTCTAAGTATTTATCTGGCCTTGAGAGTTATAGTGGAGTGAAGTGATTTAAACTTTTGTACTTACAGAGTTAAGGTTGCGATCATATAGGAGTCATAAAAACGTTGCATTTCAAAATCAGCAAAAATCCAGTATGTACGTGAAAAGGTTTTGTGACGAGTCTCAGCTTTTAAACAGAGACACAGAAAGAGATGCAAACAGCAGTAAATTTGGTATTTATTTGAGAAAAATACTGCATCTGATAGCAGCAGTAATGCCCCTGTATAAAGTTTTTACTGTATAGTAATATGTACCCACCTTCTTCCACTGGAATGCTGTGGTTAAGGCAGTGGCTCTACTGACATACCCCTGTTCACAGTATATGATGGACAGAATGGTTCTCAAGCTGTTTAACCATCCATGAATGTCAGGGGCAAGGAGATGGAAAATGAATGAGTTACTCCTGTAGTGTATGCTCATCCACTGAACTGCACCTGTAACCCTTCAGCCCATTTTCTGACCCAGGAGGGGGTGATGGAGGGTGGGGGGGATTTGTGGCAGATAGGCATTAAAATTGAGTAAGATGACGACTGATCCGTATGTAGATTTGTTGGGAAATTTCTGACTGTTCTTTAGGAAAAGTTTTATACAGTAAAGGGGGGGGGGGGGGTTTAGAGTGTTTTCCTGAATGCAGAAAAGTATTTTCTCTTGAAGAAAGGCAAGATACTAGGGTAGCTATTAGCCTTCCAGTTTAGAGTACTTGGATTCAGATGGGGATTTAAACCTATTGCAGGCAATTTCTCTTACCACTGGGCTATAAAATGTCTCTTTCTCCTGCTCTCTGATTTTTTTCTTTTGTTTCTTTTTCATGGAAAATGTAAAACACTTAAGGTTCTTCCCATAACAAATGGGAACATCTCTTTAAATCTCAAATTTCTGTAGTCAAGGCAAACTAATGTCCTGCCAAGTACTAGCCCTAAACTAAAAGGAAACTTGGCATTTAAGATGTCTCAACTCCTTTTACTTCTGTCTTCCTGTCTGTCTTTTATGTATTTATATGGAACAAATGTTCTTTCCAAATAGCATGTCTATAGCTCTTGTGTAAATTATCCATTGAGAGATATCTTGTCCATAAAGTAATTCCTTCGCAGTCTGAAGAATTTCATCCAAGAGATTAGGTGCTCCATCCTACTTCCACGAAAGTATTAGCTGGGCAGGAATACTATTGAGCTGCAAACCTTTTGCAGCAGAATGGTATTTGAGCCACCAGATATGTGGTTATATGTCTAAACTGCTCAATTTATTACAAGTGTGTGCTGTGGCGACGTCATGGACGTACACGCATACACTGAAATGCATCTTATGTGTCCAGTTTGTGCAATCCATTATTTCAGTCACTGGAATATTTTTTTTTCCAAATAAGGATGGAATTGGCACACTTAAATGAGTGTACTTTAAACTTTATGAACTCAGAAATAGGTTAAGTTTTATTACAATT
The DNA here is from genome assembly GCF_015227805.2 of Hirundo rustica. NCBI lineage: Eukaryota > Metazoa > Chordata > Aves > Passeriformes > Hirundinidae > Hirundo > Hirundo rustica. Next base: position 6,518,155 of record NC_053457.1, on the reverse strand, counting down.
CAAATTAATGTATTAGTTCAATACATTCTTTCTTGTTTAATTTTAAATTATAAGGCGGCAGCTTTTTTCCTACCCAAGACAGTATGACACGTTGTAGTTCAGATCACATTTTTACAGATGAGCTGTAGACCCACGGGATTTATAATGGAAACAGGGACAAATTATTAACCACATTGGCACAAACTGTGCAGCAGCTACAATGACACCTTCAGGTCTGGTGGAAGGTGACAGTTATCATCTTTTTATCTTGTCTCCTTGGGCAAACACACATCAACATAGCTCCTGACATTTTCTTTTCAGGAAGCAGTGGAGCTGGGGAAATATGTCATCGTTAATCACCTTCAGATTCTCATATGACATCATAAGAGGGCCTATTCTTACCAGTATTACTTACACAAGTAAAATTATTTCTGTGTAATTGCTAGAAACACTGGTATGGAATTTTTAAATTGTTCACAGCAAATAGAAACGAAAAGGGATATTTTGTATAATATCTGATAGAAGAAAGAGAACAACACTATTTTTTCTAAATAAATGCTGTTGTCTAATTTATGTAATTTTATTTAAAAAGCATTAAATGGAGGAATTTTTTACTTCATACAGGATTAGGGGTGCCAGGTTGAACAGAGATCAATTGAAAAATAAAGACATTAAATTCAGAAATGCTAAAAATAACTACTTATATGTTTGGGTATATATTTTAAATTATACATACCTGTAACATAGTCCATAAAGAATATCATAACACATTTAGGGGGGAAGGGAAAGAAAACAACTGACTTTTAGGTGCTGTAAATTTGGCTTATTTCCAAAGCACTAGGATAAGAGAACAAATTTGAAATACTAATTTCTGCCAATCCAATTGGCAGGATATATGTCTTATTTCCTGTGTGTCTGTGATCTTCATAAAATATTTTTTGTCTTTTTTCAAATAATCCCTGTTAGAATTTTACCAAATGACAGGTGTGTATGAAAGGGGACATATATTTACATAAATCGTGTGAGTCATTTCCAGGTTAAGTCCTGAACTCTCCTTAAACATAATTTCTGTGTCTCCACTGAAACATGTCAGGAATTCTTTGGTGAAGTGCTGCAATAAAAGTGTACTTAAATGAAATTGCAAATACTGTAAGAACCTAATTAATTGCCTGTGTGCTTTGGGTTTGGGGGAGGGCAGCCTCTCTTACGTGGGCCTTGGCAGTACCAAGCCAAAGGTACCGCTGCCCCAGCTGCTGGGTCTCCCAGGAAAAGAACCTGTGTCCTGTCCCTAGGCAGAAAGCACTGGAACCAGTTACAGATGTTCCCTGCAAATATTGCTGTGCCTTTCGCAGATACAGCTGGTAGGAGATAAATTCTTGGAATCATTCTTCAACCTGGACTTGCTATGAAATCACAGAGCAGTGTTTTAAGTCATGTGTCAAAATGACGTGACAGCAGCCAGGAGTTCGGTATCATGATTGTAAGAGAAGAACTAATTGTAACAGATGGACTGTGACAAACAAAACTTTTGGCTAAACAAATGCTATATCATTGATCATTAGAAAAGGAAACAAAGAAAATTATTTAAAACATGTAAAATGGAAAACCATATGTGTTTTAAGGAAGATAAATGTTTTAGTCCGTTGACAAAGTCTATTTAAGGTTACTTTTGTTGTATTATGCAAAACTGCTGTGTGTTAAGCTAGGTTTTTTTAATTTTTTTCTTTGAGGAAAGAAATACCCCACTGATTTTACGAAGTGACCTTGAGAGAATAAATACTTGTATTCTTTATTGTTTTGGTGTTCCATGATCAAACTTTCTCCCTGTACTGGCAGCCCATCCCAGAATCTGAAAGCTGATTTGGCTTTGTTTCCTTTTTGTCTGCTATTGCTGATAATAGAGGCATAAGTATCCTGGTGATAAGTGTTTCAGGAATTACTTTTTTCAGAGTAGAACTTTGTCTTCTCAAAGTTCAATTTCATAAGGACTAAGTGGATGTATTTTTAAGTACAGCATTGTGTTTTTTACAGCCATCTGATAATAAATCCTGCAAACTAAATAGGCTGCTTGTTGTATCTGAAGTTAAACAACTGTTTCTTTTTAAAATTTGGAATGTTACCATGCTGGAGGGTAACTCTTAGTTTAACAAAACTTGTAATATTGTTATCTTTCCAAAAACTTACAGCTGTGATTGTCTGTATTATCTTTTTTTTTTTTTTTTTCCAGCTTATTTAAGCACTATAAAGCATATGAGTACCTCTTCCACAGTCGTAGAGAGGAACCTGTGATAAGTAATGAGGTGAGTCATTTGTATAGATGGAACTCATTATGCAGAGTTACTTAACGAGTGCACCATGGCATATGTTTTATATTGCTCAAAGCAACTTCATGTCAACATCCCAACATTACTAACGTAAAGCAGCTGATTAAAGAGCGTGAGTTAAGATGTTTTGATCCTCATATTCAAAATTAATTTGGGATTTCAAAAAAGTGTAAATGCATTGCTTGGTTAAGTTGTTAGTTGTGTTAAATCAGGAACACTTTTGTGTAGGTATTTGTAAGGTGATGCATGTAATTTGAATTAGCAACGTGAGTCTGACTTTGCTTTAAAATCAGCAGTCAAAATCAGGAAATGTTGTACCATGCCTAGTGTGACCCCAGCCCTAATGGAGATGTTTGCATGTGTATGTACAGAGTTTTGTTTCTGCTGTAGCCGCCAAGAGTTAATTATACTGACTATAAAGAAAGAATATATAAAGAAAGAATATATAAAGAAAGAAGCAAGCTAGAAACTGAGCATTTTGAAAGAGTTCAGTTAACAATAGTGAATTTGCTTCACAGTGAGCTTTGTCGTGTGTTCTAACTTACGTGTGAAAAAGTACATAAGAAAATGTGTTGATGCAGAATGTGACCTTTAATCAAATGGACAGGTTCAGTTAATCAAATAAATCTTCCTTTAGCCTGACTGTGCTTTTTGAGGATATATGTTATAATACATTAAAAATTATTTGCATTTTTAAGTTTGTATTAGGAGCCAGCTGATTGCCTAGAGAGGCACAGTAGTGTAATATTCTTAATGGTACTTATATTTTAGCTTATCAGTACACAATGAAGTTAAAATTAGTGCACTGGAAATATTCCTTTATGCTTTCAGCTTGTATTTTGATTCTGGTGATGTGGGATAATTGCTTTCCATGTTGTTTTTTAGTAGCCATACTATTAAAATGGCTTTTCTTGACATGGATGCAAATATCTAGAAATTATTCTTGTCATTTACAAGGTGGGTTAAAATTCCAACTGTGATGAAATAGGTGACAAAACTGTCAATACAAAGGTAGAGCAGATCTTCAGATTACTGTGTTAGGGTGGAGGTTTTATATTAGGTAATTAGATCAATGGGTGGTTAGCACTTCTTAATTGGTAAAATCGATTTTAATGAGGCTTTGATTAAGTAATTCTTGCATAAACTTGACTCATGAATCTTAGAAGGTTTTAGACTAGCTTAAAAGAAATGCGTTTGTGTTTTCTGAAGTCTCATTTCTGGGTGGGTGAGATCATGCCCTGTCCCAGCTGCAGGACAGGTGCTGCCCTGGGCAGGCTCTGCTGGGGAGCACCAGCTCTGCTGAGGGTACCAGCACCTCTGGTAGAAATGGATTTCAGGGAGTGACTTGGATGGTGATTTCATCCAAGCAACAAGTGCCATCTGCAGCTACAACTGTCACAAAACCCTGCATGGACAATCTTTTGCTCTAACTCCTTTTTGGCCTTTTCTTACCTATGGTGCCACATCACTTTAATCCATCTGTTTTGTATTCTGAGCTCCATGGCAGAGAGCTTTTAATTTGTCCCAACTACACTCCAACACCCAAGAAAATCAATACTTATATTCTGTTAGAGTTCATTTTGATAGGGTGATGCATTGTTCTTCAATAAGTAAAAGTTTAAGGTATTGAAGCTGCACATACAAATTTATGGCATTATTTGCACTTGCTTTATGTGTTAAAATGTGAGGAGAGGTGAACTCAGCATAGACTTCTTTTGCTGTAACTTTGTTTTGTTTAGAGATTCTTATGCATAAAAGAGACCATTACTTCTCTTTTGCAGTCCCTTAGATGAACAGAGTTTTTTGGGCTGCCTTGGTTTGGTGTGTGTGGCTGTGGCAGGAGCACACCTGTGGTCGCTTGCTCTGCAGTGCATTTGCTTAGGGAACAGGAGATCAGCGGGGAATTCATATGCTGAAAGTAGATAGTAAATCTGTGCTGAAAGTTTGGCTGCTGCCTTGTTATGTAGGCCAACATCTTACCAAAAGGAAAAAAATTTAAAAAAAAAGGCCACTGCAGACACACCACAGCCCAAAGCTGTATGTGATCCTGACTAAGCTGAGTGTAAATAAAATAATGTCTAAAAAGCTTTCCTTTAGCTTCAGCAATAAAAGCCTCTTCTTTTGGAATAGGACACTGTAAATTGTTATAGCCAGATTTGCCTAAATAACAAGAACCACAGTGTTCCAAGAGCTTAACTACAGCATTATCTCCTTTTGCAAATGAACACTTTGAGACGAGTCAGTGAAATGACTTGCTTCAATGGAATTGATTTGCTTCCACTGAAATGGCTGTAGCTCAGCAAGTATGCGTGCTAAAGATTTACCTACGGAATAAAAGCCCAGCAGCCTCAGGAGAAGATCTGCTTCTTTAAAAGGGATGCAGCTACAACAAATAAAAGCTGTGCTCAGTGTTGTAATGGATATCCTTTTAGGGAAGCCACAGTGTGTATTTTCCAGAGAAATCTTACAGCGATGGGTTGTAAAGTCATTGGAATTTTTTTTTTTTTCTCTAGCACAGGCAATTATACAGTGTTCTCAATCAAGTTTCCTTTTTCATCTTTCACTGCAGTTATTTCCAAATGACCCTATCATTTCCTGTGTAGAATAAAATCAGACAAGAAGAGGGAAATGACTCAAAACTCAGATTATGCATACAATATCTGTGGTCATGCCACTTAACAAAATCTAAGTTATTTAAATGTAGCACATAATTAGTGGAGCTTCACAGTCTGATTAATATTCTGCATTTGATGCAGCTAGCATAATAAAGCCACCTCTGTAAAACACAGACAGTGTTCAAGTCTTAAAAAAGGTAACAAATGCCAGGCTAATTTAAATTTTTTTTTCTTTTTTTTTGCATTGGCTAAAGCCTTTAAACATCAAACTGCCTGAGGTGATTATATTGCCTAGGAAAAAAAAAGGTTAAAACAGAAAGACATAAATGCTTGGTTAGATGATAAAACACACATCACACTTCTAACCTACTTTGACAGTATTTAAAATTTAAAACTTGCCTTTCTAGCTATCAAATCCCTTAGTTCTCCTTCATTCCAGATCTACAAAGACCTATATGTTATATATGCATGAATACCTGTTAGAAAACATGACAGTACAAGGAATTGCTGAGAAGTGTTGCTATTGCCAAGTAAATTAATTGCTTTTTTTCCCTGTTAATATTATGAGCAGTTCCCCCCATTTTGAATGAATACAGAAGAAGCTGTGCTTTGGCTGTTTTGTGGTGTTAATTCAAAATAAAATGCATGTAGTGCTACCATACCAGAGTTCCTCAGGAATATTGCTGTTAAAGATACTGGTTTTTTCCCTCTGCCTGTTCTGGACATTTTGCTCTCTAGCTGTGATTTAGTACATCTATATTAGCTCGCAATTTCAAGGAAAGCAAAAGGAGTACAGACTAAATCTTGATGTGCAGGGATTCAATGGAGCACTTCCTATTAACACGTCAGACCTTATAACAAAGGTTTAAATTGTTAATGCATGAATTGTGTAGAAGTTTTTATTCTTTTTGATTTTGACATTTAGTTAATTTATTTTGCTTTGATAGGATGATATATTACAACATATCTTGCAAATTTTTTTTCTTTCTCTTTACAGATTGTAGCTTATACTGCAGTTCTTGTTTTTTGCTGCTCTCTGTTGTGTATTTTTGGATGGTATGACGCTAAGGTCTTTTGGGATTATGTCTGCTTTGAAACATTTCCTAATAAAAATAATGTGGTTGGTAAATCTAGTTTTATTCCTAGTTGCTTTAGCCTGCCTGATGGAGTAATCTGCTGTTTTATGGCCCAGATGACTAGCTAAGTTTGACTTCTTGAAATAGTAGTGTACAATGTAATTTTCTTTAGAGATGTCATAGTGGGTCAGGTTGCAATAAAAATATCGAAGATTAAATTTAATGGCAGTGCAGATTCAGTATTAGAGTAGTCACTAGATATCATCCTCTGTACTTAGAATTCCAAATTAGTTTCCATTAATGCTTTCATTCCATGTATTCCTTTACCTTCTGAAGCATTAAGCTTTCGGTCTGTGTCTGGTCCTTATCCAGTTGTGGGTTGGGTTGGGATTTTTTTTAAGTTTGAACAAAATCTCTTCTTTGTTTGAATTTAAGGAGGTGGATAGGAAGAATATGCTTTCTGAAAGCTAATAAAGCTTTTTTTTTTCTTTTGATGGCAAAGCCCTAAAGTCTGTGACTTGACTTTGATATGTAATCCTCATTAGGTGTTGCATATTTAGACTGGTTAATCAATCATTGTTTAAACAAATTTGCTTCATGATCTCTTGAGAACTGCATTTTAGAGATGTATGAAACCAGAACGTTTCCATAAGCATATCAGTTCACATTGCAGAAACTCATTCCCTAGCTAATGGAGTTCTTTTCAAAGCCTGGAGGTTTCAGATATTTTTAGTCCCTAAAAACCAGTGAGCTGATTTTTTTGTAGCTTTGTTTTCTAAATATCACCATGGCAAAGACATCAAGAAGAGCATAGGACTGGAAGGGATGTCTTCAATTGTCAGCTCTCATGCTGCTTTCTTGTAATTCATAATCCTCTTCAGAAACCCATCAAACTCCAGTTTAAAGAGTTAACTTTTTTTTTTTTTTTTGTCTTTGCTCCTTCGGTTCGGAAGTTCCCTGATGCCTGGTTTCTGTAATTGTTATAAAACTTCAATTTTGATCTGAGTGTATTCATGACAAGCTTATGTGCATTTGTCCTTGTGCCAATTTGTGCCAGTACTGACCTTTAGCTCTTGTTCCATCCCCAGTGTTTATTTTTCTAGTGTATAAAGAGACAGCATTCTTATTGTCATCCTTCAGTCAGCTCGGCTAGACAAGCCAGCCTTCTCTAATCTTTGCTGTAAGTGTAGGTTTTGATACACATGTGCTTGCATCCATACCAGCCTCTTGTCATCCTGTTGGCCTTCTTCTATAATTGTTCCATTTTAAATCAGTTCTGATAGAACATAAGTGACCAAACTGACATAATATTGTTGCTGAGATAAAAGCAAGGCCTTGGAAAATATCAATAGTGCTTTCTTTTCCTCTGCTGGGAATAGCCCACATGATAGGTCCTAGAAGCACATTTTATACCTGTATCATGTGGCTATCTCATTGTGTATCTGCTATTCTAGTTCTCCTTTTTTATTGTGTTTTCTAGCTGAGGTACTCCCAATGCACTGTAGGCTTTAAAAAAAAAAAAAAGTCCCCACAATGTCACCTCCCAATTTGTCTTTGAATACAAGAGTGAATATACTTCAAGGGCGTTCAGTCCCATCTGTATGGTATTCCTGCCCACTCATAAATTGGTCTTGTCTCTCACTTTGCTTTTGTCTAGAAAATTATTTATTTGATAAACTATGAAATCAGTCTGGCATCACGTATCTTTGATAAACTGATGTTGTGTTACATTCCATTTCTCTTTCATTTCCATGCTCTTATTTATTTTTTTTTCCTTCACAACATATTCCTCAAGCCTTTACTGCTATGATGATCAAAACTACAGCTTCAGGAGTAGGTTCATTATTTTCTGATCATGGATGTTTAAAACTGGTACTTGATCTTTTGATGTCTGAGGGGAAATTTTTGATGTCCGTTACCGAAGTGTGCTGTACCCGAGCCCGGATTACTGAAGTAAGCAGCTGGAGAGCCAGTGGGTTTTTGACAAAATTCACAGGTATCCAGCCCTTTGATCTTGAGGCTTTCTCTGGCTGTAACCAGAGATCTTGAAGGACTTGTGATTAGTCTGAATGAAAAGTGGAGTCTCTTGGAATTGTATGCAGTACTACTTCAAATATTTAAGCATCTGTTGTCTAGTAGAAACAACCTTTGTTTTCTAAAGATTGTGTTGGTATACTCATTTGTCAGTAGGGGAGCTACACTGACCTTTAGCAGTTATGTTTCCGTGTAGGCCACAGTCTGATGGTCTTCTAATGCAGTTTTAACATTCCTGAGTTTTGGTAGCTGAACTGCTCTGGCCTAAAAGCTGCTGAGAGCTCCAGAGAGCTGGAGGGATTCATAAGCCTGTGCTGAGTACTTTTACAATGCTTTAGAGAATGATTAAGAAAACATTTTTTAAGTTATTTTCTTAGGAAACATCAAATACAAAACAAGCCTGCTTTTTAACTCAGTAACATGCGTGAAGTCACGAAAGAAAAGAATTCAGGCAGGACAAGTGCCAAATAGCTGACATGGGCTGAGCACCACGGTTCTGACCCAGCCAGCGTTTCAACAAGCGCCTCTTTTTAACAAATTGGGAACTTTAATTTCAATGGACCTATTCACATACACAGAATTAAACTGAAAAGTGACTGGGGTCACTTTGTTCAGCACCCTAGAGGATGAAAAGCTAAAGATACCAGAGAAAAAGAAAAAAATTGAGGCTCATGATCATTTTTTAGTTCAGTTGTACAGTTGACAAAGCATCACAGTTTTTGACTGTATGATATAACAGAGAGGGAAAAAACCTTGAATTCTTGGCAGGAAAACATTTCTGGAACTATGCGGGAATTAATATATACACAGATGTGCTCTATGAGTTTTTTTAAATTATTTATTTAGAACGTGGCTTGATTTCCACTTTCTGTGTTTGTATATATATAAACATACATAGTAGTGATAAGAGCAGTAATGGCTTGTTTATTTGCTGGAATGCAGGTCAGCTAGGAATTGTAGGCTTTGACTGGAAGGATAGTCAGTGCATTAATGACAGCCTGTTTCTGCTATTCATCAGAATGTTCTATGACCCAAATGATGAAGTGCTCTATCAGAGGACTACAGCACGTTTAAAAATGGTTATCAATCAAGATGTAAATTTTAATAGAAGACACTGAGACTGGCAGAAATGTATTGACTTGGAGAAATTTTATAGTGGTTAAGCAAAGTAACTGAAGGCAGACTATATAGGATACAAATTTTGGTTTACTTTTCTGGTATTCCAGAATAGCTCACTCTGTTGATGCCCTTTTGGAATTCTACTTGTTTAACTTGACCAGCATGAAAAAAAAAGTACTTGGAGCTGAGCAAAGAACAGTAATTTTGTTTCACAGCAGAATCTGAGAATTTTACAGTTTGATTTAATTCCAGTTTGAAACAAAAAAATAAACACTTAACAGAATTGCTATTCTTACATGTCTGTGTTTAAGCTCCCTGACACAAATGCAGTGCTTTTGAAGACCATTTCAGAGCCCCAGCTCCATCCTCGTGCCATACAGTGTAATTGGCTCTGCTGGAGCAAGACCCACATGATCAAGGGGTCCTCAGCTTGCCATAGGGTATATTGCTGGGAAGACAGGAATTGAGAAAACAGGATTCTTTATCAGCCAGCGTGGCAAACCATTGGAAGGGCTTTGTACATAAGCTGGTGAGAGCCAGGTAGGCTGCTGCTAGCACATTGGCAGAAAGCTATTTGCACAGTAACTCAACTTTAAGTTCAAGGAACATAACTTGAAAGGAATCCGCCAAAAAAAAAAAAAGAGACACATTTTATTTTGAGCCCAGTGCATTATGTCTGCTGCAGAACAATGCTATTTTCAGTGTTCAGCTCTTCCATGTAATGTAGCAGGGATCAAGCAGTTATTCAAGAATGTGCCACATTTTGTTTATATTTTGCTGGTTCAAATTTAGCTGCCCTTTTTAAAAGTTGTTTGCCAGCAGGTACCATTTTGGTGCCTGTACAGTTTGACTTACTGGAGACTGCTTTTCCAGAGCAGCTGTCCAATTTCCGAGATTTCCTGCATAATTTTTGGTAATTAGCAGACAGAGATCCATGACCTTATACTACAATTAACAGGAGTTTTGTATGCATTACCTTTATCCGCAGCTTTTCATCGTCTTGAAAATGAAATTGTATTTATAAGAGTATCTGTGGAATGGGCAAGTGATGTGATATTTCATGGGAATGTATCCCCACAAGTGAATATTTATGTATCAAATTCATATATCTTGTGACCTTATGTAATGAATAACATGTTGACCTTATTCATATAAATAAATAGCATGACATTTCCTTACTATGATGATTTATAATGAATATACATTTTAATAAATTTTCATCCGCTTAGTTGATGTTATGAGGACAAATGTAATCCAAGTCTAAATAACAGACAAGTTTTACAATCCTTTAAAGTTCCTTTTTAAAATGCACCAGAAAGTTTGTATGTCTTCTAATTCCACCTTGAATTTTACAGCTTGTCATAAGATACAACATGAAGTATTTTTACTGAACATTGAATCTGATGTATTTGAATATTTAATTTTTGAAACATTATTTTGATTTTCTAGAAATATGCTAAGCTCAGCAAAATGTGGTGTTACTCATTAGAAGGCTAAGTTTTATAGGATGTCTGGTTGGAATGCGAGGTAACTTATATTGCTACTTAGGTTTACATTTAATAAACCTTAGCTAAGAAAATTGTTTAAATTTCAAAGGAAAGATAATAAATAAAATGAGGGCATTGAATATTAATGTGAACTGTGCCTTTATTTTGTTAAAGCATTCAAAGTTAAATAGTGGTGGTCTGTTAACAATCTAGGACTATTTGGCAAGTCTCTAAACTTACTCAATAATCAAAACATAAAAGGACAATGGAAACTTTTCACAATAAAAGAAAAAGGAGTTGAGTAAAGAAACCAAACAAATTATTCTCTGCTTTTTCTTGGTAAGGAGGTGAACTTTATAGGAAGGGCAGCAAGCTCTGTGTTAGGGTTGCCTTTTCCTGCCTTTGTTATAAATTACATCTGTCTGTGAAGAATCCTCTCCAGTTACTTCGTGGTTCGTGGCTTCGGGGGAGGCGTGCGTGTCTATCTGGAATGGGGCAGAGAGAGACAGATTGTGGGGGAGCCTTTACATTTTACTGGTTTGTTTTTCACTGAGGAAATGCCAGTTCTAAGCATTAATTTGCCTTGCTTACTAAATATACAGATGGATAAAATTCCTAAGGATCCAGCTGTGTAAATAGAATATTAACAAAACAACTGTTTTCTTCAGCATTTGTATTATTTGTTCTTTGTAGCTCACTAGACTTTTGGAAGACTTCCGCACCATTTAGGTTCAGTGTAATCATTCAAAATGTTTTTATTAGGGCTTAAATGAGGAAAACATTTGGCAAAGGGATGGAGTTTATCCAAAGCGTAATGTTTGATTCTTGCATGAGAGTCTGAATACACTTCAACAATATTGTAAGGCACCAGAAATATGGGAATAAGCTGCCAAATGGTACTGGAAGGAGATCCATATACATACTTGGGTGCAGTGTGCTCTCCATGCCCTCCTTCCCCTGCACCTGGTGAGCATTCAAAGAGATCAGGCTGCAGTAGCCCAGATGTGGCAGTGCAGGGACTTGGTTCTGGCCCCTTTCTCTCCTGTCTGCAGTTTCCTTCACCATTTGATCCCGAGGCAGGCGTCATTTGCAGGCTGCTAGCGGCAGGGCAGGGTGGAAATTCATTCAGTGTGGGCTGATGGCCAGCTCCCTCCAGCTCCAGCCCACTGAACTTCACTGTCTCCTCTTCTGACTTGGGAAAAGACTTCCATCAGCCTTAGCTACCTTGTGCTGCCTGAGTCTCCCACAAATCCACTGCATTTCTGTGGAAGCTGAGACTTCGTTATGTGTTTCGAGCACTCAGAAAACATTGAAGAGGTAGAATATACTGTATCTCCTCAGGGCAGGCTTGAAAACACAGCAGCTGGAGCCTTTTGGTGTTCTTCATAGTTAAATGAAAAAGCATTTTTTGTTTTGGCTTTTCATGTGCACTGTTGAGAATTTGGTAGTGAACACATCCTGAATCTCCTCTTGGCCAACTTAAAGCAAAGACAAGAAATACTTAAATACTTAATTGTTTATATACCTAATGTTTGCTTTCTCTTACTTGTTAGAGTGGGCAGACTTTGGCTGACCTTAAGATGCTTATGCGGTGAGTGTCCACCCTTTTTGGTTTTTTTTAAAGACAATTTCATCCTCATATTTTGTCCTCTGACTGCAAAGCCTATGTCAGAGCCCATGTAGGTTCTGCAGAGTTCATTGCAGATGCTACTGTGTCCAGGATAAAACCTCAACAAATACCGATGTTTTTGGCTGAAATACCTCAACTTTCTGCATTCTGCTTTTATGACAAGTGGTCCTTCTGACTTTCTGTTTGGTTCTACAGGAATCCCACAATATTGTAAATATATATTGCAGAAAATATTGTTACTGCTCCCGCAGAACAGGACATTCTGCATGAATTACATGCTGATACGCATATGACTATTTTCTTAGTATTAGAACTCCTGTTTGATGTGTTGTTTCTGTTCTATTCAAATAACACTAGGCAAGGAAAAATATCTCTCCTGTGCACTTGCACTGTCGTTTATTTTGAGTGTGCATATCAAATTTGGCTTGTGAACACAATCTAAGGAAATGGCATAGATTGCAAGTGATAAAGATGAATGTTGCATGCTTCATTTATAGGAAGGCCATCCAAATATGGTCTCAGAGTTGTGAGAACATCCTGTGCTTGAGACATCTTGAATTTTGCATTGATTAAGGCTGTGGGCAAGTTTCAGGCATTAACAGGCTGGAATTCCGATCTATTTCTAGATTTACTGCATGTTGTGTGTTGTGAAAAGAGTGCAATACATTGCAAGCAATGCATATAGTACTCTTGTGTAATAAAATAGAAGAGTGCTAGGGATGTTACTTGGAGATTATTCTACTTTGAATATCTGTTTTACATTCTCTCAGCGTTTTTCTTAGCATTCATTTCGTATTCATGGTGCCCATTTATCATTTGTGTCTCTATCTGTTATAGATTTAGGATCTTAATGATTTTCTTTTGTTCTAAGAAAGATATTGTGCCCGCTTTTTGGATTCCTCAGGAATTAGGATGTAGCTGAAGGCTTACATTTAGAGAAATGTTAAATTACCTGTAATGGTCAAATTTCTACTGAAATATTTAGACGTTTTACTCTCACAATAGACTGTGTTCAACTTTTAGCATACTGTTGTCCTGGCAGGTCTAGATTAAAAGGACGTGAGGGCTAGAGCTTAGGTTGCTGACTTTTTTGTTGTTGTTGTTGTTGTTGAAGGGGGGGGGAGGGAGGGGAGGGATGGCTGGGTTTTTTGTATGACTTTTTTTTTTTCCTTGCATTTAATTTTTTAAAATAATCCTACTGTTGGTCCACTGTGGTGCCCTCCGGTGGACTTTCTAAATATGTCAGTATGTTTCTGTTGGTTTTGAGAATGACCCCTTGAGTCAATTGGTTCACGGAACTGTGCACTGAACCATTAATTTCTTTTTAACAATCATGTTTTGTTTGAGAAATCAAGAAATTGTCAAGGTGGAAGTAAGGAGCCAAATGTTACTTATTTTGCTGTGACACAGATTTTATCTTTTGTCCGTCCTCCTTGCTTGCAAATAGACCTCTCTGAATTACTGAATGTAAAATTAATATCCTTTTCTTTGTAACCCTAACACAGCCAAACACAATAGGGGTAGTTAAAGACAGGATTTCAGTCTTATCTCTGTGTTTCTGACCTACTGCTGGTTTGTCTTCAGTTCCTACTCTTGTTAGTCATACTGGTTTTATTGCAGTATATTTAATTGTCTCTTTGTTCTGATCAATCCTCAGTTAAATGGGTAAATAATAAAAGAAAGAGGGTACATAATCAAATTACCAGCAGTAATTGATCAGTCCAAGCATTACTGGAACTTTATAGTGGGTGGAAAAAGTGGGGCTTTGGTATCAGAGTCAAAAAGGCCAAGCCTTTAAAACTGACAACATAAATACATCGCTACATTGGCACATCTTTGTGAATTTAAATTACAAATTATTGTGCATAATCAGAATCAGAGCAACTGGAAAATCATACAGCATGGATAGACTTTATTAATTTTGGATACAATTGAAAGACATTAGACAAGCTTAGAAATCTGACAGACTCGGAGAATCTTAATATTTGACAAGTGTAAGATAAAATGAGAATTTGTCTACTGGATTGCTAGGGTTTTTTCTTTCTTTCATAGTAGTGGGAACATTACACAAACTATTAAGCAGCAAACCATATGCATTAGAATAAAATGCAGAAGTCTGTGGTTAGGAAGCTTATTTAGGTAACAGGAAAGTTTAAAGGTTATACATTAAATGGTCAACAGGGCAAGGTGTATTATACGGGGGACTGGGCTGCTCTGGGAATTGGGAATTAAGCCCTGAAGTTTTTCAGAGCTTGATTGCCATTTTAATACATTTATGGCTTTGCAGACCATAACATGACTCAGTTTTGTTTCATTTTGTAGTGAACCGATACAATTAAAAAGACAAATCTGCTTTCTTCCTTAACATTTTTCTGTTAACATACTAGCAATTTTAGTAGCAAAATAAATTGCTTAATCAGATAGGCACCAATAACTCTAACCTGTACAGACATATAGAATTTGATTTTTTTTATTTTCATTTTCTCCTTCCACCAAATCAATCGGAAAAGAATGGACAAAGAGTAAAGAAAAGGTAGCATGACTTAACAAACTAACTCATGCTCTTTGGAATTCAGTTACGTAAAAGGTCATTTTTATAGATTTGTGCTACTTACAGGATTCCGCGTGTCAAATCTGATAAGATCAGCACGGTGGGGAAAAATTAAATCTGCTCACAAAGAGTACACTAAACTTTACCAATGCTACAATAAATAGTGGTTTTCAGCAGGGCATTGCAGATTCATGTTTACTGGGCATGCAGGTTGATTCTGTCAACTACTTCCCAATTTACCCAGGCTGTATAAAATCTTCAATGTGACACTAATGTGCTCTGGAACTTTGTCTTCAGGGAACAGTAATTTCTATTCATCAAAACATCTTGAATTTGAAAATTAAAGAATTCGGGCTGCAGACTTTTGGACAAATTTATCATGCGATAATCCATGAGAAGGCTGGTAATGTCTGTCCTTCTGTTACTGTTGTCAGTTATAAATTTTGAGTGAGCAGCTAAGAGTTACCATTCAATTCACGTTTCCTCAATCCACTGTGCCCCGAGTAATTTCAGGGGAACTGCTAGGATTGTGTTGAAAATAAACACTACACTACCATGCTGCGTAATGTCGGCAAAATTTGGCCTCAAACTAAAAACTATTACATTAAAAGTACTCTCTCTAAAATGCAAACATCCCATATTTACAGTTGTAGTAAATACTGCTACAGCTTTGTGATGTGTGGGTATATGTGTATAAGTACAGTAGAAAGTGCTGTATTGATCCATCTTGTGGGTCATTCCCAAATAAGTCTTCATTTGAAAACATTTTTAACTAACTGTGCTTTGTATTTTCTGCAGCAAATTAAGGAGCCTAGTTAGTTTTCAGCATTAAGAGGAGGTTGCTGCAGCATTTCTGCAATATAACGGGAATTATATTTGTTAATGTACTTTGGGAGCATTTAAATTCTAATCACGCAGACGAAAGGAAATTTCATGTGATGGCAAGTAAATTTAAATTACACAACAGTAAAGACTTTCATACCTTTGAAAATATTTCAGCACTGGCTTTTCTTTTCGCTTGCTTTGATTATCCATGATCACAGCAGCAGAATTCTATTGCTGTTGCCATAATTTCTAAAGCATAACTGTGCTAACATGAAATATGTATATATAGGTACATTTGCCAACTTGTTTTAATTTTGTCGTTGGCTGTCCTCCTCATGTGTTGGGAGGGGCTGCTGATCAGTGCAGTGGCTGAAGGAGAATGCAGAATTGTTGCAGGCGAAAATGAAGATAAGCAGGCAACACTTGCAGATAAAATAGGCATTTTTTCAGTCATTTCAGAATCCAGAAAATAAGATTTCAATCCCATAAAACCTGTCTCTGTGACCGCTGGGAGCCCTCTGTGGCCATGCAGGTGTGAGTGGCTCACCAGCACTGTGTAAGGCAGGGGTTTTATGCCGTGTAAAATTGTCAGCTTTGCCCTTGTTGAGCAATCCTCTGGATCAGGTCTCACAGTCCGTGTATGTCCAGTAATCTGATGGATATAGCTTGGCTAAGGTAGAAAAATGCAATACAAGATATGTAGAGACTGTGGAAGGGAGGATGATTCTTTCCAAGGAAGCATTTTTCTGCCCTTCTCAAGCTCAATGTCCTCCTACCATGAGACTTCTCACCTCTTCAGCAGCACCTGCTTATTGTAAAAAAGAGAGGAAAGAACTAAGCACCACTGTGACCAAAAATAGAATTCCTTTTTTGTTTGTTTGTTTGTTTTTTAATTATTGCTGTGTTTAACCTCAGCTTTTTTAATCATATGCACAGCAGGAAAAAGGGGGTGTGTTCTAGCAACTTGTCAATTACAAAGCAGTGCAAATTTTTAGCTAGAACCTTGCTATCAGTTGGAAGTAAACAATGTCTGCGTATATTTTATTATTTAATAAATTTTGAGTTATGCTATTCTTTTAATTATGTTAATCAGGCAGGCTCCAACACTGCAAGCCTTAGGGCTTGAAGTGTAATTTCAGTGGTCTGTAAAAAATTTGCTGAACTTTGGAAAAAGATGAAATGGCTTAATATTAAACATTTGCTTGATTTGAATTTTACTAACCCATGCACTTTATAACTCATATTCTTTCAGTGCAATGTACAGCCCCAGCAGAAGGGCCATAATAGTCATTGTGAGTAAGCATTCCCTTTGCACACAGGTTTTGCTTATAAACTTGGTGAATAAAGGCCTGGCTATCAAGGGAATGGTAAAGATCTACACAGCCTTGCACTTCAAGGTCATTGGTTCGAGCACACGTCATTAGAGGCAGAAAGTTAACATCTGACTGGTGCTTCATAAACATACATTAAATGTATTAGTGACGTCAGTAGAGACAAGGAAAGGAAACAACCAGTTGAATAACAAGAAAAAAGGGTAGGACTAATGCACACCTCAAGAACAGGGGAGGAATCGGGAGATACCCAATGTACTCCTGTCTTCCCTGCATGCAGTTCTGAGGATGTAGTCTTCCCTCTGTCTGGAAAGGTTGTACCTGCCCTACTTGTTCTCACTTGATGGCATAAGCTTCATTGAGTTGAGCTGGGTAAATATTTAGGGTCAAAAAGGATCCAAAGAAAATGCAGGTAGAAGATGGTCTGATGATGAAGTAATAGTGAACCTGGTTTGGTGCTGCACAACAGGCTCTTTGAAGGGAGCTGCCACACTGATATCCTGGCCACTGGTCATTACCTCAGGCATGTAAATCACAGGCAGAGAACAGTTGGCTACGGTGTCCTCATGACTGCCTTCCAAGTGAGTAATTACAGCCTGCCAATGGTAATTCCCCAGAAAAGTTAATCGCATGAGGTGCTCTCTCTTTTGATCAGTTGTGCAGTGTGCTTGTTGCTTAAGGCTCATTTAAAGAAGTAGTTGCTTTTCAGTGATGTGATTGCTTTATGTGAGACCTTTATGAACATTAGGCGTGTTTAGAGGAAGGAGTTTGTGGAACATGGCAGTGATTTTTTTTTTAGCCATTTCATATTTAGTTGTCAAAAGGAAGTAAATTGCTTCTGTCTGCTCTAAAAAGTGCATGATTTTTCCTGCAGCTTTTCCCCTTCCTTTGGTCTTGTTATTGTCATTGTTTGCTTTGTAATCTGGGCTGACACTGGGCCCAGGATGTCTTTACTTAATGTATACATGGGGCTTAGTGAAAGAAATTATTTCAGCCACTATAAAAGAGCCCTGTGACATTTCCTCTGTTGTACCTTTATTCAGGAACACAGACAAAAGACGGGGAAAAATCAGACAAAAAACTTCACCTTAGTAGTTCCTTTATTAATAAACCCCTTTAAAACATTTCGTGAGTAAGAAGGAAAATAAGGTGAGAAAAACCAGGGAAGGAGAAACTGCCTCCTAGACAAATGAATTTCCAGGAAAAAAAAATACAGAAATATGCAACCCTGGCTTGGTTGGGTTTGTTTCTTTGGCCCTTTAGCCCTTGTTACTTGTGTATCATAAAGTTTTTATACCTCTGGAAGATGTTTTAGTCACAGGTTTTTTATAGTTTTAATATGAGTATACATTGAAAATACTTAGTAATATTTTACATTTAATGTGGAATTTTATTTTATTCTCAACACTTCACTGAAGCAGCAAGCATTTTTGGAAGAAGTCTTACCCATCTGAGCCACTGAATTAGTCTAATGTTGCATTTGTTAATTGATAGGTGGTTTCACTTAATTGTAATGGGAGAAAGCCAGTGGAAGATTTTGCAATGGAATTTTATGAATGAAATTGTGGTTTACTTTTAAGTAAGTATTCAAGGCTCAATGAAATGATCTCTGGGACTTTCATGAATATTTTATTCAATAACCTTAGCCCATATTTGTTTTTATGAGGAAAGGAAAGTTCCAACTGTCTTTTTTTTAAACTTAAAATGTCAAAAGCTTCTGTATAAAAAGTACATTTCAACCTCTAGGTATCCTAGTATTGCAAGAGTATTATTTCTTTTCATAAAGCATTCTATCTAAATCCACATAATAACTTTTTTTTTTTTTTTAAGTAGCCCATGGAGAGAAACATGCATAGGATATGTCAGTTCTTTCCTGAAAGAAAACAAGATAATTAATCCCTCACTTTGCACCTTGTTTATTTTGCCTCCAAACTTGAACAGAATACTTTTTTGACATAAAAAGCAATTAGGTTTCAAACTTGTTGTCATCTGTGTTAGAAATTACAGGACTTGAAGTAATTTTAAAAAACAAAATCTTCAATCTCAAGTTATGGCAACCTGTGATATTTAGTTGGAGGAATTTTAGGATTTAAAAGAAAAACAACAGAACTTCCGTATTTTGAAATATTAGTGTATCAGCTTTATTGGACAAAGCTGAAATTGTTCGAATTATCTCAGTAAAACAATTTGGACTACGATTCCTGGAATGCTCATGAAGCTGACATATCTACATGTTCTCAAAAAGTCATAATCCATCATTCTGCTGCTAGGTCGATGGATTATGACTTTCTGATGTCAGATCGGTAAATTAAGGCTCTTTTGAGTAAAACCTGCTATCCAATTATTGTCCCTATTCATATAATATAAATCATTATTCCTTCACCAAGTAGTCAGCAGTTTCTATCTCCTGAAGTTTCAGAGCCTTCTTTTTTTAGCCATTGGGACACTCCCATTGAGCAATCAAAAATGGAGAGTGCTGACCTGAAAAATAAAGCTTCTATCACAGCAAATTGTTGAGGAAGAAACAGTTGTTTCTAATTCTTCTAGCTTCTGTTGAAATAAAGGGTATTAGATTAGACTGAAACAAATCACATCCCCTCCCTGCACAAAAAAGCAATATAATAAACTAGTACAGAAGTTACTGGCACATGCTGACTTCATTTTTAAGTGCTCCTGCCTGACTTTCTTAGAACTGATACTTTCTTCTGAGTAGTTGCCATTTTGTTATGTGAAGAGAGATCAGCTTCTGATTTAAAGCTGAAATTTGCCAGTGTGCTGCCTTAAGTGACTGTGTCTATTAGGTGCTGTTAAACTGAAGCTCCTTTGAATTAATTATTTATAGAGTAATAAACTTATTTCTAATGTAACAGAATATACAATAAAAATAAAAAAATGCTTCACTGTAACCAGTTTAGGTGTCAAATCACAACACATCCAGAACAGCTTTATTAAAAGATATTCAGAAAAACAAGAGGAGTTATTTTAGGACCTAGCGTGCATTCAGAAAAGTCATTAAATGAAATGTAATCATGCTGTGTTGGAGAGTTATCTCAACAGATTTCTCAAGCTAAGGGAATTTAGGTCTGGTCTGTCTGGATGGAGAAAATCAATAGTAAGATCTTGTTGGTTTTTATTTCATTTTGCTGTACTGATATCCTTCATTGGGATGCAGTTTTCACAGTAGATGGCTGTGCATAAAATATGCCCAGTCAGTACATTGCTAGTGGAGTAGTTGTCAAAAAGGATGGTAATCGATGAAAAGGAGAGCGGTGTGATGAGTGGAGTAGAATTCATCTTTATTAACTGTTTGTTAATAGTTCTAGTCCTGTGACTGTTGTGAGAGCTGTCACTGTACTGGCTCGTGCCTCCGTTTCTCCTTTGGGTGGCCACGCAGATTCTAAAATCTGTGTCCCAAGGACTGTTTCCATGGCACTCTCCTGATGAAGAGGTTTGTGTTTCTTGTGTTATCCCCGTTGCTCTTCAGTCAAGGATGTTAACAGCAACCATAGGAGAGAATTAACGGATATTTTGCATGTCCTGCCGTTAAGTAGTTGCAGGGGGCAATTAGTAATATTTTAATATATGGGGAAACACTGTCTTGCCATATTAATCTCATTCTTTATTATTTCAGGAGTTCTAGTCATTAATGGCATCCTTGCTCTCACCTTCCTTTTCCTGTTATTTCTTTTACATTTTCAAATTTTGGCCACCAAGACTTGCAGGGTGCTGCAGAGCACCGGAAAGAGGCGTTTTGTTGTGAGAACAGAAATAGTTGTTCTGTGAATGCCTCTGCAGAAAACATTATTTCAGGGACAAGTGCCAGCACAGGGATGGAACCAGGGCGGGGCTCCAAAGCCTTCCTTGTTTCAGATATCCCAGTTCTGTTGGTGGGGGGAGCTCCTTCTTCCACCCACGGAAGTCGGCTCCAACCCAATTTCAAATTTCCTGTAGGCTGCAGATGCCCACTAGATGGAGACACAATATTTTCTACATTAGTGGCTATACAGATGGTAATCAAACCCACCAGCTGCTGCCTGCGCATTCCGGGCACCTCGCCAATTTACTGGCAGTATGTTGACTGGGAAGCAGACAGTGACACACTTTGATCGAAAAGCTTGTATGATGATTTTTTTTTTGGTTGTAATATTACTGTTTTTTAAAAAAAATGATAAAAGAGATCAAGATGTGTATCTTGATCAAAGGGTACTGCTGTCTGCTTTCCCATCAGCAACTTCTAATTTATAGAAATCAGATTGCATGGAAAGCAATCAGCAAAGGTTTGAGGTCTTTCTTGTTCTCACTGCCAAGACATGCTGACAAGTGAGAAAATTAAAATCAGAGAAGGTAGGGAGAGAACTAGTAAAACACTGGTTGAAATATAATTATTTAAAGTTCACGATTTTAATAATTTTAGGGCTGTTAAAAAAAAAATCCAGTTAAAGTGCTCAATTTGGCTTTCACTTGTGTTATAAGAGCACCTTAAGTTCTTTCTCTAATAGAGGGTGTTGCTTTGAGACTAATTTACCGTGAAGAGAGAAATATATCTATTAGTTATTGTCATGGAAAAATAACCTGTCTCTGGTTCTGGGGCCAAGTTTTTCAAAGGTATCTGCTATTAGCTCTATTTCTTCCATATGGAGCTGTGCACCCAGTATGATTTATTTGGCTGTATACATGATACAATGGACACCTGCAAAGAACTCCTTAACCAGTCAGTCCTATAAATGTGAAGATACTTTGTACAGAGGGACTTTACTGAAAATCTGCCTATTATACTTGGTAAGGTCTTCTCTCTTTAGGGTCTCTAGCTGAGTAATTTTTGTTTTCAGCTCTTGATATTAACTCCTTTAAAAGCTGTTTTTAAATTTTATTTTTTGGTCCTTCCAGGCTTAAAAAACAATTAGCAGTTGCATACATATCTATATGTGTGTGTGTGTGTGTGGACTGTGTTTCCATGCATTGATCAATATTTCTGGCCAACATAAAAGCATAAACCCAGTGACAGTGGTGAGAATTGCTTCAGATTCTGCCAATTTTTAAAACTAAAATGGAGAATCACATGATAGAAGGACCTGGGATATTTGACTTTTTTGTCTAGATGGAGCAAGGGACTATTGGAAGGAAAAAGCCTGATGTAGGTAAGGAAGTGAATAGGGTCCTCCTCCAGGAATCTTCAGAGTGTGATCTTTGATCTGATCTCTGGGTTATGCTCAGCCTTGCTGCCTCTCCTCCGCCCAGGAGATGTGGTTGCTGCTTCCCATCACTCTTGCTCTTTTCTTCCACAGCAGCAAATGAAGTCCTGTGTCCTCATCCAGCCTGCCTTTCTCTCTGTTGCCAGCCAAGCTTTCCACAATTAGTGATTTTCCTATCTTCTCCTCAACTTCTCTGCTTGGCAATCCAGGCACATTGGATGTTCCTGCTGAGTGCTTTCTTCTAAGGGTTAGATCAAAAGACAGCAACTTCAGAGTAGGCGATGTCATGTTTCTGGGTATGGCTCTGCATTCTCAAGAGAAGATGCTGCCATTGGGTGCTCGCTCCCTCTAGGTATTTATGACATTGCTGTTTAGGAAAGCTGCCAAGGAAGAGGTGCTGCTGAAAGGAATAAATAAAACTCTTTGGCATCGTTGCTTCAATTTTTCCCATCAAACGCTGACACATTGTCTTTATCTCATCAGGCAAACTGTGTGCAAACTTTGTGATCACATGTTCTTTGCCTATTTTTGTAGAAGAGTTTCTCAGAAAGACAAAGCACAAGGGGAGGAGAGGAAAGGCTGCAGTGTACAACTCAATGCAGTACCCTTCAGCTTCACTTATTCTATGGCCGACTCAGATTTTCACTAGAGTTGGAAGAGTTTGTTCTTTCTTCTGAGTTGTGATAGAAGTCTGAATGATTGTGGAAATCTCTGAGAAAATGTTAGATTTTTGTCGGTTCTGTTACTTGCATGTATGGTAATTTTCTAGAAGATGTAGTTAACAGAGTTTGTAAGGGATAAAGAGTTAAGAGACTGTTGTTTGTTTGTTTAATTGGAGAGAGATTATTCAATAGAAATGTTTGTTTCTTCTCATGCATTGTTTAAATGAATTTTAAAAATCCACATTGGATTATATAATTTGTCACGAGCTTCCTAACAAGTCAAAGCAGAATGAGATTTATGCTCTTTTTCAGCAGAAACCATTTCATGCCCCAACAGAAATGGAAATGACTGTTCTCTGAAACCTTCCAAGTCGAAGTGGGAGGAGATAATCTGTAAAGAGATGTTACCTTCTCAAAAACAACCTCACATCATCCAAGGTGTGGTTGGCTTTGGCAGTTTACCAAAGGGAAGCTTTACTAGATTTCAAATCACCCACCTAGCCAAGCTCTGCTGAGGCGAGGCTTTGTTTAACTCCTGCATTCTCCAGACCAACCCTGCCCCTACCCACAGCTGTGTTTTTATCAAACGTGAATGACAGGATTATAAGGGAGAGTTGGTAAAACAAACACGGGCACTCACGCTGAGATTTATAACATAAATTTTCATAAACAGATTTATGAACACGTACACAATGAGAAGAGCCTCTTTGCAGTGGGGCACGAAATCCAAGTGTCACATAAGGAAGGGGTGGTTTCTTTTGACTAACAGGCTATAGTTAGACCTCTGCAGGTTCGATACCTTAGACTTATGTGGGGGCTTTGTGTGTGCTGATCAAATATTCCGGTGTTAAAATAGGCTCGTTTCATGTAGAGAGGTGACTGAAAACTGTAACTCTGAAGTTTCAGAGAACGGGCTTGCTTCTGCATCCCCAAATTAGGAAATGTATGCTAGTGGCTTAATTTTTATGATAAAAACATGAAAAATAAGTCCCTAAAATAGTGTTGAATCAATTTTCTGTTAAAACAAATTTGTTTTCCCATTTGTGATTAAAATGACCTCCAGTAAGATTTTTTTTTTTTAACTAGGTGTTAATTAAAAATATGGAAATGGATTTAAAAAACCTTGCAGTTCACAGTGGAAGAATTGCCATAACTGATCTGTTTGCAGAGCCAGGCCTTTTCTGAGATGTTTTTAAGATGTCTAAGTTACTGGTTGTTTTTCTGCATGATTGTTTCCAAAGCAAAATGTGATTCCAATAAAAACAGTAATTGAATTTACAGTCCACAGGACAAATTGTTGTTTTAACAGAAACTTACACACTCAGGCAAAGACCTTATGTTTTAGGTCTAATAACAAAGAACACAAGCTCCCCATTTTTATGTGGCCATATATTGTGGAAAGTTTTCTAATGTGGCATTTTTTTCTTTTAAAAAAATCTATATTGTATTTTTTAAATTATGTGAGCAGTTTTTCCCCCCTCTTAGCTCTGGATCAATATTCCTTAGGTTGTGTTGGTTTTTTTTTTTTTTTTTTTTTTGGTTTTTTTTTAAGTAACCTTTTAAATGTTAGTGCAGCTATTTTCTGTAGCATCAGCTGGGGGTGAATAAATACAGACAGGGCTATCCCCATCTAATGCACCCCATGACTGAGAGGAGCTTGGGGAGAGCTTGTTCATCTGGCATTTGGTGCTGAGTGAATGTGCAGAGCACAGGGCAGTTGTGTGAGGGGCTTGTCCATGCCCAGTCTTGTGGAGAAAACACTGATTTCAGAGGAAGTGGGTGGGAAGGGAAGGCTGTCCAAGAGCAGTGGCAGACAAAAGGCAGGAGGTGGGACCTCTTTCCAGCATCAGGCAATGACTGTGCTTTACTGTATCAACAGCAAAATGCTACTTTTCTGCTCTCAGACTTTCTCTGCAGGAGCCCCCAGGCTCTTCTCGAGCCCTTTTTGTTCTAAAAGCTGGGGGGATTAAGTTTTCCTAGGTTTTTGGAATCTTGGTGCCTTTTTTTGCTGTACATGGTGCTCCTGTTGAGGTAAAGCCTGAAGTCTGTGCTTGCGCTGAACGATGAGAAATCTGGTGGGGCTCAGCTCCAGGGGCACACAGGGTGCTCTGAACTGGTGTGTGCAGAGCATGAGACACACTGGAGAGTCACACGTGCTAGAAACAGGCATATCTACATTAGCAGGCTTTTTTTAGAAGTCTTAGGGCTGACCTAAAGCCCTGTGGAACAGTAAGAGTTGGTGAGATATTGCTGCATCTCGGATGTAACACCTGGAAAAACCAGTCCAGGATAGTGCCAACAGCTGTCTGACTCTTCCCCTACACACTCAGGGGTGCTGGTAATCATCTCTGAGTTCCTACAGTGACCATTTGAATAAAAAAGGGAATATTTCATACTTCTCAACACCAGGCAAACCAGGGACCCTGAGTGAGGAAGGCAGCTTTCCTAGGTTCCCCTTGGGTAAAGGTGAGAGAGCTGGCTGTGCTTGCTGCTTCTCAGGGCAGGTACATTAAGGAATTTTTAGGTTCTTAATTCATCTTAGTTGCTCTGATTGTCTCAGGAGAGGCAATTGTCTTTGCACTTCCTGCAAGGAGGGGTTTAGGGGGTTTACTGAGCCCCTAAAGCAGGTGTGATGAATACCAGCCCCCTAAGCAATTTAATTCTTATAGGCCATTTTGTTGCCAAAAGGCACATGCTCTCATGCAAATTGGTTTTCTGAGAGTATGGAACTGCAGCAAGTATTTATAAAATGTTTGAAGCCTGGTCCCAGAAAGAGTTACCAAGATGCACCTGGCCAAGTTTTCTTTCACATTTTTATCATAATGATTTCAGCATTCATATTGGGTCTTTACTGATTAAATAATGTGTGAGAAGAGATGCACAACAAGGAAGTGTAAAGCTCCAGCCTGATAAAGGTGGATGCCACTGCCTGTTGTTTGTTGGGTTCAACAGAACTTACTTTCATGGTTTTCAGATGTGATCACATGAATAATAAACAGGGCCTGCTTTTTTTGAAAACATTTGTAGCTCTAGATATGTGGTTCCTGTGGGAAAGGTGCTTGTTTTTGTTTTTTTTTTTGGCTGTGGTTGTTTGGGTTTTTTTTAATTACTTTAGATTCATGTTGATTATGACTGAATAGGAATAGCTCCAGAATAGGAGCTGGCTGTTCTTTGCTTGTTCAATGGGTGTCCTTGAAGTAGAAAGGAGGGGGTTGATACTTTGAAGACTCCAGACATTCAAGAGTTGCACTTTCAAGAAATCAAATTTTAAAAATTAAAAAAAAAATAAATAAACCCTTCACCCCTCCTGAAAATCTGTATGTATTTTTTTAAGGGTTACATTAACCTTGAGCATTTAAAATGATGATGCAATTCCCAAAAAAATCATTAGTGGCTTAAAAATAATTTTTTGGGTTCCTTTTTCTTGCAGTCTAGTTTTTAAGCTTTCAAGATTTATGTTTTCAATCCTTCCTCTGCAACCATAAGTGCTAACTTTATTTTTAAATGAAAGCTGAGATTCTCTTGTAATCCCATAACTCTAGGAGATTTGGCAATGCTAAATACAACGTGAGTTTAGAGTGACCATTCCAAGGTGAATCATTTAGTGATGTGTCCTCAGCATTAAAGCCAACTGGGGATTTTTTTTTTTTTTTTAATGTCTTTCATTTTGTCTTTCTAAATAATGCTGCAAATTGGCAGCAATAATTGGAAGCTTGGTAAAAACAGTAGAAGACAACTGCAGCCTAGTAAAATCAGGGGGTTTTATTGTTGGGGTTTTTTTGGTTTTTTTTTCCTGGTATGTTAAGATAGATTCTTACACAATCTAGGTATTAAGGGCACTCTGCATTAAGATATCTCTAGAGAGGAAGGCTTTGGTTGTTTTTGTAGAAGCACCCTTTTCTACTCAGTCAAGCATTAAAATTGGCAGCAGTTCCTGGAGTAGCAAGAAAATCCTGGTTGTTGTCCTCATATAGTTACTGAAAACAGTAAGAGGATATGTAAAAGCTTTAACTCCAAGGAAAAATATTTATAACTGTGACATTGTGTTTCCTTACAGTAATTTATGGACTAAATGTAGGAAAGGAGGAACACAAGCTATAAATAATATTTCTTATGTAAACATAATGGCAGTAGCAAATTCTTTTTATTTAAAAATTAATATTGATGTTCATTAATATAAATTACCACATTTCAGATGACTCTGATGTCCTTGAAGCCAGATGTCACTGACTGATTTACAGCTTCCTGGGGGGAGGAGGAGATCCTGTTTTATCAATGCAGGCACCAAATTGCTTCAAATAGCTACTTTAGACTAGATTCTTTACTAATGTAATGTCAACAAAGTTGATTCACATCACAGATCAGAAACATGGGAAACTCTTTTAGAACACACTGACTTGGATTTTGAAATGCAGGAAAAAGAGCATAAAGCCTACTTTTGACTCACTGGACTTCTGTCTCTTTTAGGAGCAGTGGTTTGGAAACTCCTGTCCAGGAACACGCACACAGAATTTCATTGTGCATCACTGGCAACCGGGAAACCTTCAATCCTTCAGAGGCAGAGTTTTAGGCCCTCATTGGTCTTAATTCTACTTTTAATATTAATACAAATGCGTGTAGAGAGGGTGGGCAGGAGGAAGCTCTGCCGCCTCAGTGACATCACAGAGATCAGATACCTGGATTAAGTTTTTGAGAGCTTCGTAAAATCCTTTGGAGCTCGTGTATTAAATTGCTGCAAAAGGGGATGGCAGATGTATTTGTAGAGCTATCAGCAGCCTCCCAGGAACCTCCTGTGGGAACGCTCCTGGGCAATGCCTCCGTAGGCAGGTGGGGTGGATTGGTTGTTTGCATATGCTGGCAGGTTAAAGGGGAGAGGCATAAAAAGAGGCAGGCTGGTTTGAGTCAGTGCATCTCTGTCCATTAGGTATTCATTCAAATTCAACCACCTGAAATACAGGCATCCAACAAAGCATCTCTTGTATATGCCTTTTATTCGAGCAGCTGAAATTCAGCACATTTGTAGGTGTGTGGCCAGCCATGCTTAGCATGAATAGCAAACTAATGTAAATCCTGTAATACAGAGCTTGTTTGATAGCAAATCTCACATATATATGAGAGAAATCTGTGCAGGCCTCTGGTAGCATAAGGTCCCATGGCATACAAGTACAAACTACACAGGTGATATGAATATAGAGAATAAAGCACAAAGAACTCCCTGTTTGAAACTCATCTGCCATTCATATGAATCAAACCTATATCCATTGAAAGGCTTGGAAAGATGCTACAAGGCTTTAGAAATGGTCCATGTTGAATGCGGGATCTTTTTTCCAATCCTTATGAATAATTATTTTCCTGTGTTTGGTAAGATTAGCCGCAGAGAATTTATGTTAAGACTGTGTGGCAAGGAGTACAGAATTTCAGGTAATATCAAGATAAGAAGGTGGTTTTAAAATATTTCTGTGATACAAAACCTTCTATCAAAAGGCAAATGCATCACCCCCTCGCTCTTTCTTCTTGTTTATGAAATAAGTAAACATAAACTCTGAATTCTCATTTTCAGCAAGTACGTTAATAAAGCTAAGCTGACCTTGACCTTAGCTTTGCTAATTTCCAAACTCTGATATTTATTCCTGGAGTAGATTGTTCCCCTTCCTACCACATACATAAATACTGCAAACCTTTCCAGTGCCTTGAATTAGAGTGTAAGTAAATAGCTGGTTTTAATCTACATAATATTTTGAGAGCAGGCGTTCTGTTCTGTGACTATTAAGATATACCCAGCAGCCATTTCTATAATACTAAAACCTCTTATATATATTATTAAAAGTAACGCTATCAGCCACGGCTTGTTATATGCCACAGAAACTTTAAATAATAAAATACAGCATGGATAAAATCTGCAATAATAGTAACTTAAGCAAAATTAATTTAAGTAACAGATAACATCTGGGGGGAAATGTAATGGTATATTGGTAAGTTATGCCAAGCTAATTTTATAATAACTACCACATCTGTGGAACTCATCCATTAGAATGCTTTACCAATCTTCTTTCCTGCCATTATTCTGTTTTAGGAATTTCCCTGTGTACTATTTTACTGTCTTTTCTCTGCCTACGTTTGTAAAAAGGCAATTTGCTCCCTCTCAACAACAAGAAACGTGTGTGAGTTTTCATACAGAGCAACGCAGTGCTTTTTATACAAAAGTGTCTTTAAGCACATTTGTAGCAGAAAGAATTCCAGAGCGGGACTGTGGCACGGGGCTGTGCTCTGGGACCAGCTGCAGTTCCCAGCTGGGCTGGTGCCACTGGGCTGGGGAAGTGGTGCTGACCCGTCAGCCCCGTGTCAAGCCGTGCTGACTTCTCCCGGCCAGGAAGTCTGCGCCTAATTGTCCCTTCAATCTCTTTCAGAGCAGCTGACACTGATATGCCAGCTACATTTGTGCAACTGCCTCACAATGTCTTCATGTTTGAGTTCCTGGACCGCAGCGTGCAGGAAAATATTGCCAATTAATTTTTAAGGCGTTATCATCTTGCCAAACTGTTTCTCACATTTCGATAGTTATATTGATTCAGGAGGACACTTTGAGTAATACGTCTTTGTCATGGTGAATAATGCTCACATAATGACAAATCTTCAGGAATTAAAAAAAGAAGGGTGAAGTTTTTAATGTAGGTCAGTGGAATTAATTCACCATAAATTTACTCAGACTTCAGAAACTTGCAACATTTTTTTAAAGCCTCTGTAACTGTATAAAACTTACTGTGTCTCCTTCTCTGTTTTTAAATACTTTTTACTACAGAGCCATTGGTGCTAATAAACATGAGGTTTTGTTCAAAGGAAGCACAAAGACTTAATTGTATTTTTTAAAGGAAAGTATTGCATCAGAAGGATTCCTTTAAATACGTTTGTTGGCTTCGGGCTCTCACCACAATTCATTCGTTCTAATTTTCCCCTGGACTTGTTAAGGACACAATGTATAGAAAGGAGCAATGCAGAATGGCATTTTTAGGTCACTATATTTTGGCTGTAAACTGTAGTCCTGCTCATAAACTTGTTATTACCAAACAAAATGCTTCATATTCTACATTGAAGTTTCACAGTCTTTAAAAAAAACTTTTGGCTGAATGTTGGGACTATTATGACTCATTAAGAGACTAGTTCTGCTGTAATTTAGTTATTTCTTAATGATCCAAGGATTATTATTAGACATAGAACAGATGAGTAAAGAATGGCTCTCTGTAAAAAGACACAGTGAAGTAAAAATATTATTCAGAAAAACAGGATATCTGAAAATCTTATCCGTGTAACAAAAATGTATTTGATTGGCTCGGAATTGATTCTGTAAGCCTGGTCTATTTTTTAACATAATTTTTTTTTTTTTTTTTTTTTTTTTTTTTTTTTTTTTTTTTTTACATTTGGACTGGAGAGAATAAATGGAATAATAATTTAATCTAAATAAAAAAATATTTTGAGTGAATAGGTAACTAAGCAAAAAATATTATTTTAATGAAGCAGAAAATAATTTTGAATTCTCATCCACTTCAGCTAGTATATTTAATAAGAAAATATATGGTAAGAAATCAGAGAAAATTGAAATAGTTGCTAAATTAAAAAGCTCTAGGTTTTGGGGTTTTTTTTTTGTTTGTTCTTTTTTTTTTTTTAATAGAATTTGAAAACAAAGTGTCTATTTTTGAAAGAAATACGATTTGGGTCAGTTTTTTCATTTTGATACAAAACCTTGACTTTCTGACTGTTTCTCTTGTAAGTATGTAGGCAGTAACAAAGTGCTGAAAATTTGAATTACAAGTTATAGGGGAAAATGCTTCTATAACTCTGCTTTTCTCCTCAGTTATAATCTGCAAATCTTTCTGTCAGTCTTTTAGGTTCTTATGAAGATGGGTTAATACTGTCTACCTACTTTACATAGCTCACACGTAACAGGGAACCTTGGAGGTAGTGACAGAATCTAAACAGAAGTTCTGAAAAGCTTTTAGGGCAACAAAAGAGATATTTATTGTAATGAAGTGTCTTGGTCTAACTTTTTATTTTCAGTTGTTGCTATCACTTCTGCAGATGTGTAGAAGATGTATTTAATGTTTTCAGCATGTTAACTGTAGCAAGTAACTAAATGACCCAAATATCAACCTAGCTACAATTTCAAAAGTATGAGGAAATTAATTTATGGGAGCTACAATTACCCTGATGTGAATAAATGTCGTTTACTTACACCATCCAAGCAAAATCGTGTTTGTAATCGCTGACTCAGAACTGGAACATCTGCCTCGTATTCTCGATGGGCACTTCCCCTGTGGAGGCCCCGAACGCACCATTTCAGAGCTGTACCCTGCTCCTCGCTCGGTCACAAATGCCTTTTTTCACCCTGTTTGGCACGTATGTTCTCTGCCATCCATTTTTTTATAGTAGGACACAAAACTTGTCCCTTTAGAGGACACAGGGCTGCCTTCTGCATCACTCCTGAGAACCTGAGCGTGGACTCAGTGCTTCATCCAGCTGCTCCGAGGGAGAAAAGCCATGCCCTTGTCAGAGCATTCCTGGAGCTGCAGGTCACACACCGGCAGAACACCAGTTCCCATGAGGTTCCCACGGTCACAGCAAAGGAACAAGATGAAGCAGAAAAACTTGGGCTGTTAGCAACTCTTAAATTATAGTTACATATTAAAATATTTTCCTTAGTGCCTTATTTGGTTGAGTGTCCCTGCAACTTTACTTCAACTGCCTCAGTTGATACTCCCCTGCAGTTCCAAACTGCTACAATGTCCCTATTCAGAAGTGACAAATTTGCTCTGGGAAGACAGAATCTTACCTAAGCACTGTGTTTTTTTAATGTAATTATCCACATGAGTAAGAAGGTGTAGTGTTACAAAATTATGAAAATCATCTGTTCTTTCTAAGCATTATAAAGAAGGCCCCTTGAGATGCAACTAGAAATTAAAGCTGATCTATAATCCTTTTCGGAATGCTTTCCAATTCTGAGCACCTGGATAGTAACAGAAAAGGTATTTGGGTTTTGTTGTTTGCCCGCCATTTCATTTCCATTTAAAAAAACTGCAAGAAACCCCTGAGCAATAATTAAACATAAATTACTTTCTTTTTTTTTTTTTTTTTTTTTTTTTTTTTTTTTTTTTTTTTTTTTTTTTTTTTTTTTTTTTTTTTTTTTTTTTTTTTCTATTTAATACTACCAGAATGAGTTTGAGCTTGACCAACCTGCAGTTTCCCCCTCAGCTTCAGCGACAGAACCTCAGGTATAGTTTTGTTCCTTTTAGTTGGTTTTTGGGGGGGATTTTAAAACTACTTTTCTATGAATTTCCATTGGATCCTAGTCACTGATGACTTTTATTCTCTAGAACATAGCATACATTCGCTTCTAAGATTGAGTGAAATGACTTCTAATGCATTAATCAGTCAGCAGAGGACATTTATCTGAGTGAGCCCCTCTGGGCTCTGGGCCTGTGGGAGGTTGTGTGTGCCTGGCCTGGGCGCTGTGGGACAGCCACGATGGTCTCTGCCAAGGCAGCGCTTCCCAAGAGCAGCTCTGTGTGTTGCTGCCTGTCTTTGTGCTGCTGCTGTTGAGTCTCCTGGAGGGCAGGAGGATGTTCTAACTCAGTGTTTCCTGTGGCTGGTTGCTGCTAGGGGTCTGACCAGGGGGATTCCATGCAAGAGTCCTGTCCAGAGGCAGCGTCTACCAAGGTGCATGCTGTAGCCCGAGTCGCTGCTGAAGATGAGAAGTCTGCAGTGTGTGAAATCCCAAATGAAATTATTGGCAACCTTGAGGTACTATTACTAGAAAGCTATTCGCTAATTCTGTCTATGGTTAATTAGCTAGCTCAGTCTTAATGAATATAAACTGTGTTTGTGCTAAAGCTGGCAAAAAGCACATCCATATGCTGTAAAAATGTGAATTAGCCTCTATAAATAACTCCTAGTTTAGTCAGCTTACATATGATAAGATAAAAAATACTCAGTAATATGACAACACGTATCTTCAGCCTTACTATGTGTCAAAAACACGGGCCAAATCCTGCTCTCAGTGATGTCAGTGATAAAATTCCTTCTTAGGGGTTCAGGACCAGCTGCTGTGCTTGAGAATATGCAGCGTGTGCCTGATATAAATTGTTAGATGCATCTATGTCACACGTCCTTCAATTTGTGTAAGAAATGACTCACTTATGCCAATTTTAGGCTTTGTCTGGTAGGTGTGTGACTACACAAGAGCTGACTTAATGAAACAGATCAGCTATCAATATGTGGTCTGCAGACTCTGAGGGGTCCATGATTTCTTTCTGTGAGGTTCATGGAAGGGAAGGAAACTGCTGTCACTGGAATTAACAGGAAATGATTGAAAGCCAAACTGCTAGGAGAGATTTGCACCAAGGAACTGCTGGAATTTGGTCTTACTGGCAACAACCAGGTGGCATTAGGCACTTTGAACTTCAGATACAATACATTAGACACTACTGACTAAGCAGCAGTTTAATAAATACCTAATATTATCTGAAAATACTGTGGTATTGGTAAATTGCTTTACTTGGAATATGTATCAGTGGGGAATATGAATTAGAATTATTATCTGAATTATTATATGAATTAGAATTATTATGTTAATTAGAATAGATTAGATTATTAGATCTACCTGTTTGAGTTCATATTCCATTTCAACATGTCTGTAGAAATGGGAGGGAATCTCTGGCCTGTGTTATCTGACTCCTGTCCCTACCAATAGAAAAGAGTAAATACCTGGTTTTCACTTGACCTTGATGCCATTAACATCAGAGCTAAGAGGGTCTTTTTTCTATACATGGCTGCACAGATGGGAAAAATGCTTTATTTTTTTCTTCTTTTTGCAACTCTGGTTGTATGCAAAGAAAATAATTTCCCCTCAGGTTTTAATTCTTCAGTGTATCATTTTCACCTGTTTTCTCAGTTTCTTGACCTCCGAGGTAATCTTATAATTAGATTTTTACCTGATTGGTGATCTAACTCATACCATTTTTTGTTACATGTGAAATATGGTTTCACAATCTGCATTATTTCTTAACATATGCCTTAACAAGGCAGCTGTTGTTTTAATTGAGTCTAGAAAATAACTTTGTCTGATATCACAGTGCTGACACTCAGTGGTCTCAGCAGCAGCCATAGCAAAGTGTGGTGGCAGATGATTTTCGGTGGCGGTAGGACCAGAGACAGAAGTATGGAAAAACTGGAGAAGAAAAGGCATCTGGAGTGGCTGGGAGTTGATCAGCCTGGAGGATCACTGTTCCAGCGACAAAGTACACACATCATGTAAAGGGATGAAGACATATTTGCTGATGTTTGGATTGAATATTGTGAAGGTTGTCTCCAAAGATGCAAAGTTGAGAGAGAAATTCCAGCCTTTTGGTTCTAACCTGAGCTACTGAGAACTTTGAGAACATTTCAGCTGTGGTTACCCATTGATATATTGCAGAATAGCGCTAATAGGGATTTCTAGAACTGGCAAGCCACGAATTTCCTAAAATGCCAAGTTACTGCAAGTGCTTCTGGTAAAAATCCATTTGCTTTATCAAAATTACCTGAAGGCCATTAAGAGTGTAACACTGAGTTCTGGAGCAGTTTATGTAGAGTCTAAAAGAGCTGTGAACCTCTGTCCCAGTTGTTTGAACAAAAGTTTGTGGCTCTTAGAAATACTCTCATTGCACTTCATCCATTTCTCTTGTATTTTTGCAGCAATCAATGCTCATAATGAAAAATATACATAAATTACCCATAAAATACCAGTGTTTGTGGCCCTTTTTCCAGTGATCCCACATTTCCAACTGCCATACAATCAGAAATTGCTATGCATTATCACTGCCAAAGGTTTCATTAGAATACATCACAACCCCTGCACCTTCCCCACAAATGTTACATTGCAAATTAAACACTCAATGTCTACAGCAGTTTGGATTTCCAGAATGAGATACATATTCATAATTTTGTTTGTAATTAAGATAGACAAGCAGCATCACAGAAGTACGTTTTTTTTATTGTTCATTTTCAGTAATGCTCTTTAATTCCAGCACTGTTTCAATAAAACACATTACACTAGAGAACAAACATCTGCGGCAAAGGAAAACAGTGGCAACAACCAGGTCCCAAAGCAATTTTTCTGATTTGGTGTCTATTGGTAAAGGCTGTCTGAGAATGCAGGAAAATTAGCCTATCTCCCAAGACAAGGTTACGTGAGGAATGGCTGTCCCAGATCACTTCCTGCTCATGGCAGCCATGCCATCCATGAGAATTGTGCATGGCAATATGATAACGTATTATCGCATGAGGACACACTGGAACACCGTTCTGTCTGCAAAACAGGAAGGTGTGGAGGATAACGTCTGCCTTGCTGCACTACACTCTGTCAGAACCACAAAGACTATGTGCAGCCTAAGATAGCTCCATCATAACCACTGCTTTCTTCTGATTTTCTTTACAGGCAGACATAAAGGAAAAGCTGCAGATGCAGGAAGAAGCTTAGACTTGGAGAACAGAAAAACTGAAAAGTCTTAAATAGCCAGATAAGAAAGGTGATGCTGGGTTTTGCAGGAACTGGTCAGTAGAGGATGGCACACACAGGGTCTGGCTCTCTACCTGAGCCAAATGATTTCTCTATAGAGGAAAATGGTTCTGTTAACATTTACCTGGAAGTATGTCATCCCAGTCCCTCAAATTTATGGTGTTCCGCCAGCGTTGTTGTTTAGTTTAGACTTAGGTTGAAGATTGTAAACAGAAGGACACATAATTAAAACATGTTGAAGTTCAGTTTATTTCTGAATACAAAGTCTAACTTAAAAAAAAAAAAAAAAAGCTGCAGTTTCATTTTCCCAGTTGTGAAATACTTAACAGTTCTGCTTTACACCTATGGTTTTTTTCAGGAAATGTTGCTACAAGGAAAATACATAGAGAGAAAACATAATTTTGAGGCACTGCAGCTATAATAAGGAGAGAATTTAATTAACATGTAATTACACACCTTGCACTGTAGCTATTCATTAATAAGATATATGTTATTTTGTTTTAATTTGCTTCCTTGGCTTTAAAACAAATTTAATAGCTT
Organism: Hirundo rustica; assembly: GCF_015227805.2. Taxonomy (NCBI): domain Eukaryota; kingdom Metazoa; phylum Chordata; class Aves; order Passeriformes; family Hirundinidae; genus Hirundo; species Hirundo rustica. The sequence goes on along the minus strand of NC_053457.1, from coordinate 6,482,243 downwards.
ACACTTATTTCTTTCCACCATATTAAAATTGTATAACTAAGAGTTTGCACTTCAGTATTCCCAAGAAGAGTTCCTTTAGATTTCAGTGGAATTTTTTTCTGGAATGCATGTATCCTTTCATTTGAGAATGTTTCCATATTTTGTCAGACATTATAAAAATGTTGCATGCTCAAAAGGAATCCAACCAAATAAATGACCTCAGAAGAACCGGTTGAACATCTATGTTTCAAACAAGCAGCCTTTATTGTGTCACAGAACTCCGTGCCCTAGAAAGCATGTGAAATACAAGTCATGCTTTGAAGCATAAGGGTTGGATTGGATTGCATGTTTAGTAGAATATATGAGAAATAAGAATTCATTGCATTTTCATATTTGTTTACCGCTAACTAAAAAGTTAGATTTTGTTTCATTTCATCTGCATTTTTTTGATGGTGGTAAATGAAAAAAAATTGCAAGCCTGACTCAACCAATCAAAAGAAGAAAATAGCTTGTAGCAGTTCTCCTAAAAGGTCTGATTTGATGGTGCCTGGCTTTCAGGGGCTGCTCCTGGTGGGCACAGCGCTGAGCCGGAAGGGTCATTCCCATGTGCTCAGCAGGAAGCGGTCCCACAGCTAAAGACCACCCCAGGAGCTGTGCCTGGGCACCAGGAGCTGTGCCGGGGCACCAGGAGCCTGGCTGTGCTCTGCAGGGTGAATGTCCAGTGTGGGCATGGAGCTCCTGCAAACCAATGGTTCACTGGTTGAAGGGAACACGGCATTTTACTTGGTCTCATTGCACTGAGAAAAATTCTCCCCCTGGTACGTGATAAGGAGAAGTAAGGCCTGTAGTGATTCACTTCCAAGTTCTCTTGATTGCTCTTTCCAGCACTGGCCAGAAAATTAGTGAGAGCTTCCTTACAGCTCTTAAAAGCTGACTGTTCTGCTTGGAGCACTGAATGAATTAGTGCAGCATTATTAGTTTTACCTTTAAAAAATATTTGGATTCCTGATTATGTTCTTTGTTGTTTTATTCCTATGAAATATTACTTTTTTTGTTAACAAAACTTTCTGAAATCAAAATGCCCTTTATTTTGATGCATAAATCCATCTCTTAAGTCATTATGCTAATGTCACCATTTCCCTAGTTTTGAACTCAAAGGTGAGAACAGAACTTTTGAAGAGAGCTGTCCATATGACAAAGAGTATTTTAAATACTTTTTAGTGAAAATGTGTTATTGGCAATTTAGCATTGTTTAGCACTTCAGACCTAAATCTGAGGGCTGCAACATTCCTGCTGTAGTGCTAAACAGAAAGGGACTTACTGTGGTTTATATTAAGACCAGTGCTAAACAAAGACTTTTGCCCATAGCTCTTCCTCCCTCTCTCAGATTTTTGTAGAACCTCTGGGAAATTTTGAAGTGCTTTGAAGATGAGAAATAGTATATGAACCCCAAGTATTACTGTGATCATTTGTTAGCAGTCACTCAGTACATATGCATAACAGCTGAGGTAGTGCAGAAATCCAGAGTGAAGTCCAAATCCCACAAACCGTAATTGTAACCAACTTTCTGCTGAACTAAATAATGCTACCAATAAAAAATAAACCCTGGGATTTTTTGGGGGAGTGGGAAGAAGGATGGTTAGGAGCCTGAGGGAGGGAAGATGAGTAAAAGGTAGACATAGCATCTCTCTAAACAGTCAGAGTGTGAGTTCTGACACAGCATATGAACATCGAATTGAAGAATTCTTTAATGTCTTCAGAATGTTAATATGAAATGCAAAACATCATGCTTTGGAGAGATGGGTAGGAACAAAATGTTCAGATGCAATATGGTGCATTAGGAACAGTCTCCATTCTGTATTCCTGGCTTTCCCATTGGTTTAAATCAGGCTTGCTGTTTCTCCAGTCTCTCATGTCATGTTGAGTTACTGCTGAAGTCATCTCTAAAAATAATTATGCTGTCATTCCTGGGATGTACACTTGAGGCATTGGTATTACTATCTTTGAGGGTTTGGGGAGTTTTTTTGCCACACTGTTGATCTAACAAAGTTCTTTACAATGCATGTCCATTGCATAGTTCCTAACAGGTCCCCACTCTACAGAGCTCTCAATTTAAAGCAGATAGATCTTGTAGAAATGAAGGGAAGATGTGTTGTATTCTACCTGTCTGCCAGGGAAGTGGTGGAAGAAGGTGGAAACCTTACAGTGCAAGGTTTTCCAGGAGAGAGGACAGGTGAAACAGTATTGTTTCTTCTATATAATATATAATATTATTATATTATATAATATTGATGTATAATATTGATATAATTATTATTCATTATCACTATTGATATTGATGCTTTTTAGCATCTTCATGGCAAAATCCTGGTCTTTATTAGTATTTTATGATGACATAGTGCACAACTAGTAATTGTCCTCTGGTAAAAGAAAAGCTCTATTTTCAGGCAGTGCTTTTCTACATTACACTGACAGTGTGATGGAAGTTTAGATGGAAAGCAGCTTTTCTAGTAAGAAGCTGGCTTGAAAGTGATGGGAAAGGAGACAAAAAGAGAAGACAGGTTTTTACCTGTTTTATAGTATTTTGTCATGACCTTTTCTTCTCGAGCCTTTCTTCTCTTCTTTTGCACCGAATTTTGATTTGAATTTGAAAATTGCCACACTGTTTCCTTCCTAAAATTGTAACTGGCATTCCTAGAAAAATTGTTTTCCCAGAAAAGCCACTGTGCGTAGGCTTCAAATTCAGCTTTTCACAAGTGAGAATAAGACATTTTCTTCCATAACCTACACTGCCAACCTGACCACGAAACATGGGCAAAGTCAGCACTGGCCTGTTTCAGTCAGGCTCTTCAGCACGTGATCCAGCTGTCCACTCAAACATGTTCATCCAGATGGGCATGTTGTCCTTACCTGAAAAGCCTCTGGAGCACAGGTTTGGCCCTGGACTGACCCTGTAGGGTGTTGAAGAGAACCACAAAGTTCTGTCAGCCTCTAGGGAGGGCTGTGTTCAAGGTGAAATCCCCTCTTCTTCTCCACTACCCTTCACAAGGAAGTGACAGCAGTGACAAAACACTGTGCTGCTTGCCACGAGCAGCTCCAAACTGAATGTTTGGAGTGAGCATTTCAGCCCATTTTATTGTGGCACTTCAAGTGTGCAGAGCAAGTTTTGGGCTCCAGCAGTTGTGGATTCAGATCACATGTACCAAAAAAAACCCCAGAAAACAAAGGATAGTTGCAGTGACTCATGTAATTGCAAGTCCCATTCAGATGCAGAGCCTTAAACAGGACATGGAATTAGTAATGCTGCAGAAAGAGCAGAATGTGAAATATTTCCAGGGTAGAAACAACCTGACATACATAGTGGACTGCTTTAAACACAGTGGTGCTACTTTAAAGCCTGTGCTGTCATTGACTCAACAGAGTGTGCACTACACAGGAGGTTTGTTCATGCAGAATTCTTCACTCACAGAGTTGCCTAGGCCTGCTGGGAGTTGTGTTTATTTTGAATGTGTTTTTGAATGTTTCTGCAGCTGACTCAAAGAACAGAAAAGGAAAAGGTAAGTTGCTACAAGCACCCCAGGCAGGTAGGGTTGGGGGAACGAGAGGGGAGACTTGTGGCCTTGACATCAGAAGGCTGTGAGGAAGAATGGTCCAAAAAAGTTATTCTACATGAGCATGGTAATTCTGTGTTCCTGGAGAAAGGCTGGTGGAGCTGTATCACTGCAGGATGCCGATGTGTATGGTCATTGACAGTGGGAGCCTCTGGAGGTTGCTTTCAGCACCTTTTAAGGTCAGCCTGTTCCTCCGGTGACTGCAAAGTGGCATCAGGATTTTGCCTCCTTTCACTGAGGTCGGTCTACATGCGTATCTCAAAGTCTTCATTTCTCTCTTTCCAGCCATTTCTGAAGATCTTTCATACAACATTTTCTTGACATTTGAATCTTACATCTTTGAAACTTCAGCCAAGACAATTTTCTTGTCTATTTTTATGATTGCATTAATTGTGCATAAAAAGTCTTGTTTGGGCAGAGCAGGATCCAAGCATCGCAGGCTGCTACCTTTGACCTTGGCTGTGGGAAATGCTCAGCGAAGAGTGTAGGAACAGGGCATCCTAAAAGGATACCCCTTCCATGGATTGGTGCTTTAGCAACTTCTGGAGCCAGAGTATGCACCCATCAATTGCAATCGAAGGAGTTTGTTTAGTCCTTTTTTGACCTCAGCTGCCCACCACACTATTCAATGGCAGTAAGTTCCACACTGTCATTTTTGTGTTGTTGATGAACCCCTGCTGCAGTGGATACTGAAGGCTTAAATTTCCTCAGCTGTATTGGTGGCTGGTGTGTCTTGAGAGTGGATAACCAGGAGGACACTGACTTTTCGTGTACAGCAGGAGCAGCTGAGATCCAGGTAAGAAAAAGCATCTGTCAGTCTCTATAAGACCCAGCCAGAACTTATGCCCTGTTACTGTTTGTCACTTCTTTGTGTGCCATATCTAACTTGGATTAATCCTCCTGAGCAGAGATGCATCATTCAGTCTTCATCTGTGTGTCAAGGGACACACAAGTGGCCCTGCCTGAACAGAAAGATACTGACAAAGGGAGGAAAAATTACCATCTTTGGTCTGTCAGGCAGACAGCAAATAGTTTGCTATTCTAATCATCAGAGCAGTAAGCTTCCTTGGAGCATGTAAGTCATGAATTACCACGCAGCTCTGAGCGGAAACTTTGCCCTTTGATTGTTTTCCAAAGAAATGTTCTCGATTTCTTTTCTGCCAAATTCATATTACAGATCATGCTAACAAATTTTCCCAAGCCTTCTTGACCTTCTCTCTCCTTTCCAGTAGTAAAAGAAATTTTACTCATGGCAGGGAGATGTTGAAGATTGTTAAATTTTGCTGATTTAGGAACTGAGTGAATGAAGCAAGCTTAAAAATATGTAGATAGCACATTCCAGAATGCAGTTAGCGCCACTGGTAAGGAAAATGAAACTTGTCATAATTCTGCTGTTTGACAGTGTTAGAAAATTGCCTGCTAATGGGTAGGTGTGGGGGCTGCACATGGTCCCCTATTATGAGGGCAGAAGTGTGTGTATGGACCTGGGGAGCCCTGATTTGGGAGGTTATTGGTTTTGGTTTATTTATCTCCTTATTTTTCCCAGAAAATCTGTGCCTGCTCTCACCAAAGACACGGTAACAGCAATGCTTTGCTACAAAGGAGATGTTTTACATTGATTGGAGCTTGGGGGCTCAGTGTTTAGTAGCACCACTTCCTCTGTTACTGACTCCTTTGTAAACAGCAGAGAGCCTGAGAGGCCTCTAGCCTGAGTTGGGATTTTGGGGTGTTTCCTGAATGAGCAAGGTGAGGGGAAGACACCCTTTGCTGTACTTCCCTGCTGCTGACAGTTCCAATATCCCATTGTCACAGGGCAGTTTTGCCACTAACCCCACTTTTTTACTAGAGTTTTCTTACCCAGCATCTGTCAGGTTAAAAGATTGATGCAGATTTTTGTGTTGGTTTTGCTCTGAGATCATTCCAGCCTTTTTTTTGAAATGTCACATTTCAAGTTAACAAATCGCTGGATCATGCAGCTCCGATGCCCCAGAAACCATTTCCAGTGACATACTACAAAAGCAGGACTGATACAGATCTCCTGACGGCATTTCAAAGACATACCTTTGGATTACAGGGTTGCAGATGAGACTTTAATTCTGTAGAACTCAGTGGAAAGATGTTCATTTGCTACAAAAGGCTCTCACTTTAATTTTTTTTATCTTCTACTCTAATTTTCTGTGAGTAATATAGATATGGGGGCTGGTCTTCTATTGAAGTAGGGGAATCAATTATTCAAGTGAATTATGTTACTATCAATGCCAATATTTCTGTGAAATTATTACTATGTAGGGCTACATGAAGGTATGTCTTTGTTATATATGTCAGCTTTCAATGCTGTCTCCCAAATATAAATTACAAGGATGATTTTTAAGCCTGTGATCTCAGTTTTACTAACTCCCAACTCAGACAAAATGCTTCCTGATCTCACTAGGTGTATTTACCGTGGCGTGACTCAGGAGCTGGGCTGGGGCAGCAGCAGCAGCAGCCAGTGATGAGCTGGGGGAGCTGGGCAGGAGCCAGGACAGTAAGGATGAGCCCCTGCTCCTCCCACATGCTGAAAGGCGGCTGCCGGTGCTTCCACACCACAGGGGAGCCTCACTTCTGCTGAGGGTTTTCTCTGAGTAAAAACAGAGTTCTAAGCATGAATCCATCAGGATCTAAACAAGAACTGGGATCTGTTTGCACATCCCTGCATTGTGTTCTGAGCAGGTGAAACACGTGTGTGTGTGTGTGTGTGACAGTATTTAGAAACAGAGTGATTTAGATGGATGCACATTATTCCCCAGCTCTATGTCAACAATCAAAAATGAGCTTTTGGATTTATTAGTTCCCAATCCTGCACCTATCTTAAATCATTATCATATAATAAGGACTCTGTATGGTGCATTGTCAATAAAACCTAATATTGAGAAGATTACCGATCATCTAGTGCAAATGGAGAGCACTGTAAATGATTTAGAGAATATGTGTCAAACGTTAAAGCTGTCTAATACCTTCTAAAGTAGGTTGATACTCATAAATCTAAGATAAACGACCTGTAAAACCACTTAAGAAGAAATAATACTCATTTAATCAGGCTTCCAGTGGAAAGACTGGGTAGGAGAGCAATTCATAAGGAATTATGAAATCTCTTCTAATTCAGGATTTTGTTGATATAGAATGCATTTGAAACATACACTTGATAAGCAATTTTGGTTACTTGAAACTACTGTTGTAATAGCACTAAATTATGGCCCCACTGAAAAAAGAAAAGATCAAAGGGCATTTCTTTTATGGTTTGTTGAGCTCATATTTTTCCAGATTCAGCACTGTGTATATCAGATGGAGATATAAAAAGTATTCATTGGAATTACTGTTTTGCTTAATCACAGGGCTGTGGTGTTGAATTGGCTTCTGTAGGTGTGGCTGTCCATACTCACTGATAACAGCAGATTCATTATTGCATTTCCCTGGGAGGAGCAAGTCATCATTTACTGGGACAAGCCTGGTAAAAAATATAGTGAAACAAACTATTTTCACAGAGCTGAGTGGTAACTTGCATGAACTTGGTCTGTTGAGTTTAGTGGTCTTTTCTAAGTTTTTCCGCCCCCGACCCACTTGAAAGGTGGCTAAATGTCTGTGGTGAAAAAATTAGGTTTTCACGATTTTCACTACCAAAGGTCTGACCCTTCAGTTCTTGCACAGACAAAACTTCCATTCTCTTCAATATGTTTTTAAGGCCACTTGTTAATTCCTCTTCATTCTTTTGGCTTTATGAATGCCCAGAGCTCAACGTCACTGCCAGCATTTATTAGAAGCTGGCGCGGAGCTTTTCTTGAAGCGACTGTAGTGGTATATTTAGCCACGGAGCAATCTTTCCAAAGAGCACTGTGCTGTGACTCATGTGACTCTGCTGCTCTGCTGACCCTAGCAGACTTACTCATCGTTTACATAGTGGCAAACAAGATCAGGTTCTGGCTTGATGCCTTATTTCCCTTGATGCAATAAATGTGCTACTTGCACATGCATTTTACTTCAATTCATGTTTGTTTAGATAAACTGGGAATGCAACTTCTTTCGTCTTACTGTGAAAAGTAAGGGTGCTTAACTGCTTCTCTGAGTGGAATGGGTGAATGAAATGCAAATGCAGCTCACCCCTGCATAACTCATTTGTACTGCAAAAACAACCATGGGGTGGCATGGTTATGGTTAAAATGCATTATCCATCACCTTCTTTCTTCTTCCTTGCTCTCACAGAGGGCGAAACATAGATGCAAGCACACCTGTGCAACGGCTGTAGTCTCACTCAGTCGTAGCAGTGGTGTTTGGATTGGTTGGGTTTGTAATGGGCAGGGGGGGTCAACCTTGGCAGCACATTCCCACTGGTGAGTTTTTGAGATACTGAAGTCTACGTGAAAAAAAAACTGCTTGATTTACTTTGTGCTTTCTTCTCAGCTGGCATAAAGAGTCGTTTTACTAAAATACCAGTTAAACCAAGCATACATTAAAGATCATTTCAGAAATCTGTCAACCTCGAGAACCCTGCTTTTCTATTTCCTGAGAATACCTCGGAGTAACTGGCTTTGCTACTCTGAAGCAGAACAGCTGTTGCATGTATGTGTTGTATTTGCGTTGTGTGGGGCAGGGTATTTGTTATTAGTTGAAAAAAAATGAAAAATCAGAGGCAGCAGTTGGACTGACTTTCACCTGGTGGTTACAGGAACTGTTGTGTTTCACTGTTGACAGAGAGCAGAGGAGAATTCACACATGATTGAGAGCTGGAGAAGCCTCTGAGAGCTGGGAGCTAAAGCCTTCAATCATGTAAAATGGCTTGTGAAGGGTGAAATTGCTTGGAGCTGATCAATTTTTATTTAGGTGTCAGTGCTTTTTAAAATCTATGGGGTTTTTTAAACAAACTCTAAGGGTTGGTAGAAGGGGGGTGATGCTAGGTAACTGGTTGGCAGTTATTTTCTGGCAGTCCAGTACCAGTTATTTTCTGGCAGTCAGGTAACCAGTTATTCAATGCCAGTTGATCTGGGAGATGCGGATGGCTCAGGGCTGGATGAGGTATCAGTGGTCAGTGTTGTTGAATCATGAAGAGCACTCAACAGGCACTTGGGCTGGGGGCATCATGCACCAGCTGCAAACCCTGGGACCCTTAGCAGGGCTGAGGACCTGCCCCTCCTCTGCCACGTGTGGGAGACACCCCATTCCTCACTCATAAGCAGGCAAATCACATATGCACTCCTCAGTTATAATTAAATTAAACTCTCGCTAATTTGGCAGCATACCTATCGTGTTCTATCCTAGCAAGAAACTATTATTTCTTCTGTTATCCTTTTTTTGCTTGAATCCCAAGCTATCAATGGCTTTCAAAGAAAAACGAGGGTTTTTTCTTTAGAAAAAAAATCTATTCAAATTATTCATGATTTCTATCAAGAAGAAACCTTTCCTCTTTCAACTAGCAAAAAAAAAAGGGGGGGGGGGGAGTTTGATCTTCCTCAAAATCATTTGAGAACCTTGTACATTTCTTTCCAGAACTAAAACTTTCTTACAAAGCTTTGGATATTCAGTGGAATAATGCCTATTACATAATTGAAGCTCAATACAATACCTTGGGGCTAATAAATGGTCTCCTGGTTCTATAGAAAATGTAACAAATCATAATAGTACTTACTGGGACTCGGCCAGGCACAAATGACAAAGTTGCTTTTGAAAGTGAGCCGTGGCCAGAAATACTCTTGGACCAAAATCATTCTCTTGACTGTCGGGGGGACATTTACTCCCTTTAATTTTCAGCCTAGATTTTATGTTGAGCCTGCACACTGAATAAAATCAAGCCAGACAGAGTTGCTACTGCAGCTGTTACAGCTGTAAATGTGAAGAGGGCTATTTAAGACAACCCTGTTTCACTGACTAGGTTGTTTGGAAAGTATGCAGATTTTATTAAAAATGGCTTGATATGTCTTCATTGTGTGGCTTTTTTTTTTTTTTTTTTCTTCTATTTTTTTTTGTTTAAGGAAGGAAAAGATTCTCCACTATTGAGTAGTTTATTAACATTTCTGATCGCAGCTCTTTTACTTGGAAAATAATTGTTCTATTGTGTGCTATGAAGCTGCCTGTAAACAACTGGCAAAGGAGTACACTGGTTTGTATTCTCCATGAAGAAAAAATCCAATTCAATTGATTAATCAAAGGGGACATTCTTTGATGGAAGGGAACCTTTTCAAACTTTATTAAAAATATTGAATAAACCATGAGCGATCAAAGTTCATAATCTGAACTCCTGCTTCTACTTGAATACAGTAAACCTTCAAAATAACTTATAAAGCAGGAGATGAGATGTCTAATAAAAGGAAATGCCCAGAGCAGCCTATTTCCAAATCTTGATCTGGATCTTGGCCACACCATTGCAGTCTCACTGACTTTACTGGAGTCACCCTGTGTTTCCACGGGAGAGACTGGTAATAAGAATCGAGCCTTGAACCTTTTTTCTGTGACCAATTCAGAAATATCTATGAAAAGACTCCTTGTCTTTTCATTGAGGGTTTTTCCCTCACTCTGAAAAAAGAAATGAGATTGCAGTCGGCAAAGCTGCAGAATGATTAAAGATAATCTAGGTATGACCTGCAGGCTGAGTGACTGTCCCCTCTGTTCTAGGAGGAAAGCAATCATATGGCCAAATGCAGGATGGCTGGTGGGAGTGAAGACAAGTGAAATGGAAATTTTCGTAGCTGTGGAGAAAACAAAACTCAAACAGGTGGGATGCCATGGCTCTGTCTTGCAATCAGCACTGAAATCGTGGGCCCTGTGTGAAATGCTACGTGTAAAGCCTCACGTGAGTTGGAAAATAAAATGCTCATATTTAGCAGCAGGAAAAAGTTACTGGTATTTTGATGTGGAGAAAAAAAAAAACAGTTGAGGATAATAGGATAACAATAACTGAAGGTATACAGGCAGAGAGTGGAGGAGGAGAAGCAAACACACTGATTGATCAGGGCACGGTAACCTGATGCCATTTCAGTTGGTAGAGCACACTCAGCATGTCCATGTCCCAGGCAGAGGTGGAAGGTCGGGCTGCCCCTCACAGGGGGATTTTCACAGCCACACCACACAGGGAGGTGGAGATGGGGACCTGCTGCCTGGGGAACCCTCTGGCTGGAGGTGGGATGGAGAGCCAGGAGAGGACACCTGATGGTGCCCAGCACCGCCTGTCAAAGACCCTTGCTCTGAAGGGAGCAATTAGTTATTTTTTTAGAGTAGTGCCCCAGGCCCAATAGAGGTGAAAAAACCCAAACCAACAAAAAAACAAAACAAACTACCACCGTGAGAGCTTTTGCAGGGGGTCTAGCAGGAAAACCTCTGTCCCTTGTGCGTTCTTTGCTCTGGAAATGAAGCAGAGAGATTTGCAGTGAAGACCCTTTGACAGTCCCCAGCCAGGGTAAATATAAAACCTCTAAAACTCTGATTAGTTGTTTGGGTCAAAAGAGATCATACTCTATAAAAAGCTGCCTTCCTACATGTCATCCCATCCTGTGCTGCGCTGCTGTGGAAAGGGCTTATCCTAAATACTCCATTCTGATATAGCAGCACATGAAAAAGAGAAAAAGACAGTTTATTAAAAAAAGAAGACCTTTCAAAGAGTGACAGATGAATGTAGTGACAGATTAATAGAAATTTTAAAATATGAACATTATCTTCTAAGGGCAAAAAAGCTCCTAAATACACGTGCAAAACAAAAATGGCAGAGCAAAACCTCTGAGAATGCCTTGCACAGAATCATTTATTAGGTCTCTGTAAGTGATCATTAACATGAAACTTGCATTTAATCTGGTGTTCAACCATTCCCTTTTATCTTCTGGCTCCGTGTGTTTGTGGGAGACAGTGGTCCCTCAAGATGCTTTTTTTCTTACTGGAATGTGCAGGGGACATAGGTCAGAGAAGGGAATTTGAATAGCCCTGTTTCAAGCTCATCTCTCTGATTCTAGCTTAGACCAAAAGAGGAAAATGGTCACCTCTGCTTTAGAGCAAATTCTTTCCAAACCAAAAAAACCCTCAGCTATCCTGTCAGTAGTGCAGCCCTTTGGGTCAAAGCACAGGGGAGCTGGAGCTGGAGTAGGGTCAGGGGTGCTCAGAAATATTACCTTCATTTCACTGTGTGGACATGCTCTTTCTGGGATGTTGGCAACAGCATGTGGGCTGGCTACAGCAATTATTTACTTGTGCTGCTATTGCCAAAGCACCCAAGCAAGCAATTTTTAAACTAGCCCCATGTATCTGCCACACTGTGATGTGTGACCATCACTGACATGGTTGCACTGTGAACTCAGCTCAATATCCTGGACTTCTGATGAAAACTGTTGCACACCAGGAATAACATCTAAAGCCATCTCCTTGACCTGCTCCTAGGAGTACCTAGCTCAGGGAGGTTGGTGTGATGTGAAATTGCCTCCCCTCTGACGAGAACATGGCTCACTGCTTCTCTAGGCCATGTTGACACCTTCTTGACAAATGTAGGTTGGCACAAGTATAATATTCACTTTGGAGGTGTCCAAAACTCTTGAGTGCTTTTTTCCATGTGTATCCCTTTGTGGTGCATGCCCAGCTGCCCTGCCAGTCTGCACTGCTGTTTTCAGTGAGTGACAAAGGCATTTCAAACTGAAAGGAGGTATTTTAAATACAGTCAGGAACAACATATAAAATGGCCTCAAACAATCCCACATAAAGCCCTTTGTTATTTTCAAAGCACTTTCCCAGCTTGACACCTTTGCTTTTTTATAGCCAATATAAAATTCTAAATGTTATATTCCAGGGCAGTACGTGAATCTAAAATACAAATACATTGAACCCCAAACTACCTTTTTTGTGCTACTGCTTTGAAACAGGACCTGAAGTAAGCTCAATGTAAAGATCCAGAAAATTATCAAGAAAATTCTACTTGGCAAACTTATGCTGCGTGTGGTGTTGTACATGAAGAAGTTCCCTGAAGCAAGCATGAGGAGCTCTGATAGCAGTGAGGAGCAGCCTGGGCATGGATGGCTGTGGGCAGCAGTTCAGGACTGCTTGGGGATGAGCATGCTGAGATGCCTCAGGTATCCCTTGCATGGCTCAGAACCAGTCAGCCCTGCTGCTTAGGAGCAGAGGAGAGAGCTGGAGTGAGGAAGCTCAGTCCCATCTCCCAGAAGAACATCTGGGTTTGTGCATTGAACACAACCCTGCAGGGCTTGGCAACCCCTTCTGGTTCCTGACACCTTTTCCTACAGTGCAAAAGGTCAGTGGAAATGATCTGTTGTGGTTCTGTGCCCAAAAGGTTGATATCTGCTTTGTGCTTTCTCTTCTGCTAAGTGCTAATTTGAAATTAGCTCACAGTAACTGAGTGCAGGTTTGAGGCCTGTGTGCACACAGAGGTTGAAGTGAATCAGCTCAGGGATGTTTGGAATAGGCATAGCTGGCAGGATGAAGCAAAGCGAAGGGCTGGGTGAATTTGCATCTTGTTTAATACATCAAAAAAAGTTTTAAGCTGTGACTTGTAGAAGTCAAGCCAGGAACAATAAGCTTGTCTGGAGAATTCTGGTCTTAGAAACGAAAGGATACGGAGCCACGTCCAAGGTAAATATTGACATGACTCAGGATGAACTAGTAAAACGTTTAATGAAGCTGAAAATAAGGCATCTGGGATAGATGTTTATTGTTAAAAATGAAACATTCGAGCAAAAGTAGCATAGTGATGATGGAGGTTATTCATAGGGAAGCCAAGCTGGGGAAACAGCATCATCTGAAAAAAAACTGACTCCAGCTATTTGCGAAACATGGAAAAAAGTTAGAATTATAAGAGAGCTAAAAATGTGGGTGAATAGCAAACAGTTATTAAGGATATTCAGAGTGGATTTTGGAGACTGAATCATACCAAGGGAGAAATTACTCAGGTGTCCAGAATAACTCTATTGGCTTTGACAGATTTCTTGGTATTTGCCTTCGTGTAATTGAGAGTTTACTCCCTTACGCTATATGAGGACTGAATATTAAGAAATCTGGAGAAAAAAAACCCCAAACCTTCTTTCGTTCCAGTATCATTCTCTTGGTGATAGAGAACAGGTCACATTAACTTCACAAGGCATTTCAGGAACACATTAGGAGCTTTTCCGTTTCATGCAGCAGGGAAAGAAACAACCCCTGCGGAATGCTGTGAAAATAATCAGAAAGATTCCATTGAACTGGGAATGGGAATGAATTGGGCTGCTATTTTGGAAGCTTTACACCTGAGTCTATGGTGTTACTGGAATGCTCTGCGGTAAAATCCATGGCTGGGTGAGGCAATGCTACCTTCACATGCTCACCAGTGGTGGAGATACTGTGGGGGAGATGCCAGGAGTTGGAATTGCTTAGGTGTGCTCTATAAACCAGCTTTTTTCTACCTCAGAAATGTAACCTTAATGCGTAAGAACTGATTGTGTGCAAGAGATACCTTTGATCTCTTCCCATGCATCATGCCTATGGTTGCAGTGGCACCAGTCTCAGTTCAGAAGTCTCTGGTGATTTTGCACATGCAGCTGCAGGCCCCCAGATGGCTTCATAGTACCAGTACAAGGGCACACATTCTTCCAGCCCCAAGGCACAGGGTAATCCACATAGCTGACCACGTGGCAGAAGGAGTAGAGGCAGGGACGCAGGAGAAGCAGGGAGGGATGCCTGGGGAAGACAGCAACTGGGAGAGCCTGTTGTGCTGAGGCAGTTCAAGTGCCCTTGCTCCTTGGCTGCTTCTGATGGACTCAGGAAAACTGTAATTGTAGTGTTTGGCTCTGCACCATCTCTCAAAGCCTTTATCCGGGGACAAAGTGAATGCTACAATCTGTCTTAGTCTTCCAAGCAGTCTTTTGGAAAGCTGGGGTCTAAAATAATTGAAAACTTAAAGCGTAACCATCAACTTCTTGGACTAGATTTAGAAAATCCACGGTCAACCCATCTGCTTCCTTCATCTTCTGTTCACTGAGGAGGTTTCCTTTGGCCAGCCTTCTTGTCAAGGCCACAATCACATAGTAGTTGATGGTAGATTTTATTACTAGCATAAACAAATAGCAGGTCATTTTGTTATGGTCGCAAGCTTCAAAGCTGGAACCGGTCTTTGCATCAGGAGGCTCTACCAGTACTGAAATGCAATTGGAATACGAAGGGGATGTTGATAATATAAAGCATATGTTGCTTATGCAGATCATTGAGCATCGCTTCAGTGCTCTCCGCAAAGCACCTCGGCCTGTTGATCCTCCAGCAACCTCAGCCAAAATAACCCAAGAGCTGCACGTTCTCTGAGCCACTGCACAGCAGTGCAGCGGCAGCCCAAAGGATGCACACCCTGGAGAAGGATGTTGACACAAGCAGCAGATATGTAGGATCATATGCTGGCATTGCTGTCTGAAACTCGGTGCAGAAAGATCTCCTCTCGGCAGAGCAAGAAGGATTTAATGGATATAAAAGCACATCTAAAGCAAATAAAGGATTTTTATTGTCCTTTTCCCCCACACCATTTTATTGGTTTTGTGCTCATAAAAACATTAGCTGATTAACTCACTATCAGAAAGGCAAAGCTGCTAACCAGAAACTGTGCAAAACCAGATACATGCAGTGCCTTGATAGTGATACGGTGAGATTTTTCTTTTCCTGTTTCCTTACTTCTAAAACCGGGCCAGTATAACTCTTTTCTGCCATCATAACATTTGGCACTATTCCCATATGTACAGACTGCAACATCTGCAAGTTTTAAAAATTAACACAAAGTTCCGTAATTGTGTAAGCCTCGCTCGTTTTAATGGTCCTGAACGAGCAGCCCTGGTGCAATCGAGACGCAGTCAGCAGATGAAGCGCTCTGCCTGTACCGAGCAAGCTGCTCTGACGGGGCAGCATGTCTGTGTAGCTGCTGCTCATGTGGGTGATGGTCACAGTGTAGGATTATGCTGTGGAGGAACACAGGGTGGACACCGAAATTCAGTAAAGTACCAGTAAGTGAAATCACGGGTGCCAAACTGCAAAGCAATCACATTTGGTAGAGCTCATTTCTGTCACTCACAGTCCATGGAGATCCAGCATGAAGGTGTGAGGTTTCATTTTGTCCATTTTAAAACCACCTTGTATATGGACATGTAGTCGACCTTTCATGGATCTTATTGAAAGCCATAAAGTGACTTAGTCTTTACCTACTCAGATATGTTGGAAGTTTGGTTCAGTATTTCCAGGTTTATTGAAATAATGGTCGCTTGTTTGTTTTTCTAGTGGCGGGCAAAGTAGAAACAGAGCTGTGAACAGTAATGTAAACCTTGCTTTTACTCGGCAAGCAGTTTTAGGAATGCTTTACTTTTCTTGCGTGTAAATAAAACCCTGGAGGACCCTCTGATTGTGGCATATTTCAGCATAAAGGAAGGAGAAATAAAATCAGGCCCTATAATTCATGTATTCAGTAATGGAGGACCAAAGCAGGAGGAGACAGGTGCTTTCCTGAAAAGATCTGAGCAGCTGATTCATGATGAAGTAATATGCTTTTAGCTGAGAGCATTTATTGTAGCTGAACCTCATGCCATCCCTCAAGCCAATATCTTAGATGAATCAGCAACTTGCGAGCTTTATCTCAGCTGTACCAATAGAGTTTATAATATTGTTCTGTCAGTGCTATTTATACATCATCACATGGCTGACTACTCCAGGCTGTGCTTTTTTTACACAGCTTTGGATGATGTCACTGTGGAGTAGGCAATTGTACTGAACAAAGGCTTTCTTCAGAGCATAACAATTAAAGCTAATGGCAGAGTACAACACCGAAGCCATGGAAATACAGAAACAAGCTCCCCAGTTTTAAGGTAGTACTTGAAGGGCTTTCAGTCCCTCAGTAGCTGGTCCCACTGGGAAATTACTTGAAGTGATATCCTACAGCTGTCAGTGCCCACCTGGCCTTGTAAATGTGTAGGGATCAGTGTGGTCTGGAGCCTAGGGCTGCCGGGCAGAGCACTCACTAACCATATAATTGTCTGGGGAAGAAAGAAAGAAAGCTCCTCCAAGAATGAAGATCAGTGGATCCATTCTGCATCATTCACTAAGAGAAACTGTGTCAGCCTGGAAGCCTGCAGCCTTGCCATAAGTGTCTTCCAAAAGCCAGGGGACTGATGTCCATTGTAGTATGAAGCAGTGAAAGTATCTAAAAATTATTTTTAAAGGAAGAATTCAGCATCTTAGTTGGTTGCCCTTTCATTTGTGATGTTCCACTGAGCCTGAAATTCTTCACTCGATCCTTATTCCCCAGTGCATCATGTGCATTTCCAGCTGTTTATCATCATTCCATAAGGCCAGCAACACGTCAACATCAACAGCTGTGTTCTCCTCATCTGCTACTTGTGCTGGAGCTCTCAGAGTTCAGCCACCGCCGCTGTTGATCAGCGCTGTTCGGACACGGCGTGCGTAACTCTTCCCAGGAAGCTGCTTCTCAGGAGCTCCCTCTGTGTGTCCTCCAGCCAAGCCATGACAAGCACATCCCTGCTTGTGGGGGCGAGGGAGAGAGAGAGTTACCCACCCCCCTGCCTGGGGTTTGCAGAATGACTGCAGGAACGGAGCAGTTTATTTGAGAAGTGCTTATGAATTGGACACAATTACTGGCTGTCTCAGAGACAGAGCTGTGACGTGCTCTAAGCTGCAGGTTCTGACCCTTCTTGCTTTGCAGACCTCTCCCTCCATTTTCCAATGCAGGTTTAGATTCAGGTGTGGGAAACTGCTGTCAACAAGGTTGGGTTTTCCCCACTGGATTTCACAGACTCTCCAAGTACATTCCACAAATCCTCAGAGACCTGCATTTCCAGGCAGGAGAGCACTGGTCTACTCCTAGGGACTGGTCTGGTTGCATTTTTGCTGTTACAGTGGTCACCCCTCTCTAGGGAACGGCTCTTCCCAGTGCTCTGACTTTTTTTTAAATCCTCCCCTTAAAATTACTTCTTTCCAAAGCTTCCTTCCAAAGTTTGGCTCTGTGCAAATCATGCCAGCATCTGATAAAGGCTCAAAACAGAAACAGAATGGCATAAATAGGAATTAAGTAAATTAGGAAGAGGTGCCAAAGCAGCAAAACCCTAATTATAGCTGTGGCTGCATGTGCATGTGCTGTGCAGCTTCCAGCCCCTGCCAGAGTGCCAGGCTGCCCCTCAATATTCCTGGGAACATATGCATCCACTGTGTCACTGGCACTGCCTGCTCCACCTTGGACTACATCTCCTTGCAGACTATCTAGAAAGCTGGGGTTCGTGCAGAGGGTTGGTGCCAGAGCCCCAGCCAAGCCAGCAGCAGCCCTCTGTGGCTGGATAATTTTTTCTCACTTGCTAAACTGTGCTTGTGCCATCTGGTCAATGCAAACAGCCTTATCCTCTATCCAGCCACATTTTGTGGAATTTGTGGTCTACCTGCATCATCAACTCAGCCATGATGCTATATGGTTTATCTCCCTCAGGAACCAGAGGAAACCTGGGCCAGATTCCCAGCTGGTAAAAATCTGCATGACTAAGGTGAAGTAATTCTGGACCATCTTTGGATAGTCTTTGTTAATGGCCAGAG
Source organism: Hirundo rustica (assembly GCF_015227805.2). Taxonomy (NCBI): domain Eukaryota; kingdom Metazoa; phylum Chordata; class Aves; order Passeriformes; family Hirundinidae; genus Hirundo; species Hirundo rustica. Next base: position 6,464,097 of record NC_053457.1, on the reverse strand, counting down.
CTGGAAAGGTACTTACTCATTATTGATGCTGTTTTGCCATAAGACCATTGATCACGAGTGAACAGGAGGTAGACAGGTGAGAGCTGTTCTCCTAAGTAGCATAACAACAGAGGCTTCCAGGCTGAGATCCTCCCAGAAATGGCTGTGTGTGGTGCTGGCTCTGTTCAGGCAGCCTTGAGTCCCTCAGCTGGGCTCCCACCACTCTTTCCCACAGACCACAGCTTGGGTCCCCAGAGCTATGCTGGAGGTAACCTAACCCAGCCTTATGTTGGTCTTGTTTTTGAACCCTGGTTCTCTTTATTCCACAAATTAGGACTTTCTTAGTTTGAAAATACAGGCCAAGTTTTAGAAAACTTTTGGGATGAGAAGAAAATATGGAGCCAGTTGAGAAGGGATGTAATAACCTGTCCCTCTTAGGTTACTCTGCCTATGCATATTTTTGGCCTTGCTGTATATTGAATTCTGGGGACCTGTGCTTTTGAGGGAGGAAACCTAGAAAGGGGCATTTATTAGGTCTTGTGCAGAATCTTCCATGCCTTTTCCTGCATCCTGACGCCCTTCCTTGCCAGCTTGGCTTGCTGGTCTGTAGGAGGGGTGGCTCTGGGGCAACGGAGAGACAAAATTTGCACTTCTGTGAAAAGCAGTTGGTCTGGAGCTCACAGGAACTGCCAAGTATGAGCACAGCCAAACTGGAGTTGTTCTTCTGTGACACCAAACAAATGGTGAAGGTCTAGAGTGGTGGTTTAGAGAAAGGTAACATCTCCTGTCAGAGCAGCTGACGCGCTCAGGAGAAAGGGGGTGAGGTTTTGGGCACATGGGTCTGTGTAATCTAAAGGATTGCACTGAATGAATGGGCCTAGAGTAAGGGAGGCAAAAATAGAACCAGCCATCTGTCAGTGCACTCCAGGATGGCTAATTGGGAAGCCTCAGTGCTCAGCTGCTGAATGTCCTGCCTGGTTTGGTCACGGAATTGAGGCGGCCGTAGCAATCTCTCCTCGCGGGCTGGGCACAGCTCAGAGCGATGACCGGTGACTCCCCCAGTGCTCTTCTGCAGCACCTGGGGTCCTGTTCTGTGTGTCAGAGGCACCTCTGTCCGGAGGATCGTCATCTTCCTGTGGTCAGACAACAGGAGAAGTCCTCATGGCAGAAAGGGTAGGGAAGGACTTGAGTCAGGTTCATCTGTTGTCTCCTCCTGCATGGGCAGCAGAATTTCCTTCCCAGCCGACAGCCCAGCTGCAAAGGCTGGAACAGAGAGGAGGCAGCCCAGCTGGGGCTGTTGCATTTATCCAGAGGAGATCCTAACATTACTTTGAGATGTTACCTCAGCAAATGGTAGTCAATCATTATAAATATATATGTAGTGTGTATGTACATAATGATTGATTTCATAGTCACCACACGTTGTTGGAAACATTGCTAGTGTGATGCTTATAGACAGCAGTTAGTCCAAATTAAAGGCAGGAAAATCCAAGGTATTGTTCTTATGGAAGCTATGACAGCTGAATTATATGGGCTTGTTAGGGAACTAAAAATAACCTCATTCAGAGTAGATAAAAGCATTATGTATGAGCAAGGAAACTGAATTACAATTGCAGTGGGAGCCATAAGTCTGAATATCTTGACTGTTGTGTGCAGTAAATGGAAACTCCACCATGCTGTAATATTAATTTGGTACTTTTTATTTAGGGACAAATCTTCAAATTCTTTACCTTAAAACTCCAGTGAAGGCAATGGAGAGTTTCAAATACAGAACAAATCAGACATGGGGGTTCAGTGCCTGGTTTGTAAAGGTAGGATGAACTTTCATCTTGATTGTTTCTGCTGTCATCATTTGGTGGTGGGTGTAACTGTGGGTAGCAGCCTGCATTGCCTTCAGACTCAGCAGGAGGAGACTGGAGAGAGTAAACAAATCTGGAATTCATTTCTTGCTGATCACAGCCTTTTCTGGGACAAAAACCATGGCGGGATCTTGGAGAATAGAAGCTGATCTGGTAACATCCATGGCGCCCCTCAAGGCCACAGTGCCCCTTCCCAGCACGGCACACATCTGCTTTCCAACAGGGGCACTGACAGACAGTGTCCCACTGCCCACAGCTGTCCCGTGGGGTGACCTCCGGGATGAAGCACCGAGGTGTCTGGCTGCCATCAGCCGTGCTGCTGCACCCTTGCAGATGCCGGGCAGTTCTCTTGTCCAGACATCTCGGGGAGCCCGCTGGGCTGAGGAGAGCATCCTCAGCCGAGTTCACTGCTGCCTTTGCTCGGGAAGCACTGAAAGATGCCCTGGGGCTCTGTACCTGCTGTCCCTGCTGAGTGCCCATCCTGCGGGAGAACCTTTGCTCTAGGCAGGCACAGGGAAAGCACGCCTCTGCTGGCAGACCTGGCACGGGATGCTCTCCGTTTAGCATCAAGCTGAAATTTTACAACATGAAAATCTGATAAAAGCCCGCATATTTCAGCTGGCCTTCCTTCATCCAGTATTTGAAACCTGGCATCTGTGTGTTGGCTGCACTTCTGAGACCCAGTGGAGCAGCTTTTGGAGAGGGGTTGGGGCTGGACTGGGGCTCTGCCCCAGGTCTGGCAGAAAACAGTGGCTGGGTTTTCCAGAGTGGCTATCAGAGCTTTTCTGTAATTTTATTGCAACATCTCTACCTTGACACTAGTTTTCCTACTCTGAGACAGTAATTGGTTTAAGTTTTGTTGCCACGACATTACACACCTGGAATTTGAGACATTTTGCTTCTGCTTTGCTTTGTTTTAATCAGACTTGCTTGAAATGTCATATTGAAATGAGAAAGGCAGCCAGGCTGTAGAAATCTCAGCCATGGATTGCAAGGCAGTAACTGCATACAGAGCTTGGCAGGAGACTTGGGACTACCTAAGAGTACCTCTAATTGCCACCTATAAATATCAAATATCAGTATGTGTAGAGAAGGCGAGTGCAGAGGACAGAAAATAGTTTTACTCTACGCTGTAGTATGATTCATGCTTTTAAGATCAAGATTAAAAGTCTCTGTTAGGTTCCAGACTATGGTTTTATTTTCATTTACATCAAAGGATTTAGGAGCCTTCAAACCTGAGGACTTTTAAAAATAACTTTTAAGCATACTGTCTGGCAACGTGAGTCCCAGTTAACGTGGAAGAAGCCAGGTTCTCCTCATACAAAGCAAATAACTGAAAAATCGGAATTAAAGAAATACCTTGTCCTCAATTTAACTCTGACAGCTTGTATTGTATTTTTGTTTCAGGAAAAAGACTTCATGAAATGTGGGCCCTTGTAGCCAGGACACAGCCCTGGTTGATTAGCCCTACAGATCAGCAGAAACCAGGCACAATAAAAGCCTGTGCTTTTATGCAGGCTTCAGAGCCTTAATTTGAATTTTTGGGCTTGTTTGTATTTCAAAAGCTAAAGCTACTGAATTGCATCTTGAAAACCACATTTCAGGGCAAGTATCCTCAAAACACAGCCCAGGTTTGATCAAAAGGTTCTCAAGTCTGCAAACCTTTTGACAAACCCAATGAATGTTTACACTTTCTAAGTAACTTCCAAACCATAGGCTGGCATCTTGCTATGGAGTGTTTTCAGATTTTCTCTCTCTTCCTCCCTCCCCTCCCCCCTGCCCCCCTCCCCAGTTCTTGCAAAAATCCAATCTGTCCTCTGGAACTGGACTTTCAAGATGGGAATTTTAATATTTTTATTGATAAACACATGAGCAGGCACAATAAATAAATATCAACATGCGAGCAAAATATTGAGCTGTATTTGTAAAATGCCAAATGAAAAACAGTTTTGTATTTTGGCTTTATTTAATGTCCATTCCTGTGGATCAGACTGCACAGGGTTCACTTGTCCAAACCACTAAGATAATGCTTACCACATATAGAAATAGATTTTAATTACAGAGCAATAAATACTGTATCTTTTTTTGCCGTATGCATTTTTCTATCAGCAGACAAAAGCTGACATTTATTTTACTGATAGCCCTATATTTCCCCTCCCGCTACCACCGCAGCAGAATTTCCCTTGCCTAAGGAAATTGAGAGGATCAGAGCACATCTGATGTTCCATTAATTTAAAACGGCTGCCAGGACTTGCATATTGTAGCAGCTTTAAAGTGATTGAATTCGGATTATTTCGAACTCTGGAAAGTCCTGCCTTGCCTGACAGAGGTGTCTTGAGTGACAAAATAAAACACGAGCACGTCGCGCCTGCACGTCCTCATCCTCGCATGCAGCACTGCAACAAGCACAATAGAAGCCGTGCAAAGAACAACCTTAATTTTCTCCCCTTCTATTTTTTTAATTTTTTTTTTTTTTTTTAATTTTGGTAGCAGGCCCCTTTTTTAAGCTGTAGCCCAGCTAAGTGGAGACACCTGGTGTTTGCTGCAGCAAGTTCACTAAAAATATGTGAAAGGGGAGGAGGAGAGTGGGGGTGTCTGGGGTGCCCTGCCTGGGGCACAGCCAAAAAATTCCTCTTCCCATGCAGGGGCTCCTCCTGTGCATGTAGCCCTGCCCTGACCACAGAAAGGCTGCTACAGCCCAGCTCTTGTCCTGGAGGGAATCTTCACCCTCTTAGGTGCTAAATAAAACACCAGCTTTTTGGGCAATATCTGTTTTTTAATGCTTAGTGGGTAGCTTATGCAGCATAATTCCAAAAGCAGAAAAAGTTTATGCACGGCCAAAGGAATATTAAAGTTTCACTACAAAAGAAATATTGTGGCTGCCAAGGCCTGATTAGTCATAAACCCCACAGCATTATCACCATCCATCACTGCCGAGCTTTAATGACCAAACTAAAAGGAGAGACATCAAAGGGGGGGGGGGGGGGGGGGGGGGAGCGTTGTCGTTTTTCAAGAGTAAGATTCCCTAAATATAGGACCAATAGTCGAGCTCGACATAGTTTTTGAACCAAAAATCTTGAAAAATCATTCGAATGAATAACAAAACATATGTTATGTTTTGCTGTAAAAGCCATGAAGTTTGTGCAGTGCTCTATTATGGTGACTGCTTGGCTTTTCATGCATTCCTAAATTACCATGTAATCTAAAACCTTGTTTTCAGCTGCTCTATATTGGAAAGTCCCTTGCAATAATCAGGATGATTACAGCGTAGTGCAGAGAACAAAACTTGTTTGTATTATTGCAAATAAAAATGTCGTTTATCAGAAATTTTACCTTTCAAGGGAAAAATAAAAATAATAATAATAAACTTTCTTTTTCCCTGGCTGGAAATATTTTAAGCATGGGATTAATTTTGGCCACTCTGCGACTTAAAAACACATGGATACTTGGTATAAAAATATGTTTCTTTCCTGTAGGGACTTGACTCTTAATTGGTGTGCCAAAACTATCTCACAGAGATTTCATTGTCTTATCTACTTACATCATCTTAATGCGATTTTATTTTACTTTGTCAAAGTCATATTAATGTAAATGTGTTCTTGATAGCAAACAGAGTTCTTTTTTATGCTAAACAGGATTCAGCTGACTCTAATAAAACAGCTTGCAATCCATTAGCCTATAACTGTAATATAGTTATTTTGTTTCCCAAATAAAGACCGTGTCAGAAAGCTGTATAAGGATTTTTGTCTTGTTTTTCCACAATAATTGCTTGGGTGGGGTTACATTCTGATCTTTAAATGAATAGTATCGCTTGGAACAAACACTTCATATATCTTTTATCTTCCTCTTGCAATACAGTTCTGAGTTTTCTTTGAAAATGCAAAGCTACTTTTCCAGATAAGTCATCAAAATGTTTCCAAAGTATTTTAACTGCCAGATTAACTATATCTTGAATACAAAGATAGATGGCTTACATTCTTTATGCAGAAATCCTGCCAATGCATAGCAACTAGCAACAAATTAATTTCTTTTGCAACAGTGGGAAGGAAATAAAAAAAGAAACGCTGCTTTGCTATGCAAAGCTCCAAAAGGTAAATAGATATTTAAAAAGAAAATAAGGTTACTCGTTCTGAAAGGGTAATCTGTAAGCAAAGAACAGAGGATTAAACATACATTTGCTCTCTTTACAGAATCTGTGTTCCAGCCTTCTCTTAATGTATTCAGCTAATGAAGGACTGCGGTGACCTTGTGGCAGATTCTGAAATCTAGGAATGTCTATTTTTTATTTTATTTTATTTTTATTTCTTTTAATGCTGCCTCTCCCACAGAGCTTAATACAGTCTGTTTCAGGTCAAAGTCTGTTTATGTCAGCAATGTTCATACTACACAACTAAAATGTTTTAATGCATTTATCAACTGAAAATATTGCAAACATTTCATTTCCTTTGATACAGACACAAAAAACCCTCTGCCTTCATTGCAAATTCTTGTTCATATGAATCACTCTGAGTAATATTTGCTTTAACTTTCGTGTGGTTCTACAAACAGCCTTTATATGGCTGGACTTCAAAGCTGGTAGAAATAAAGGTTAGAAATGTGATAGGAGTAATCTATTATTAGGCATGAAACATTACACCGCTTTTTAGTTATAAGCCTTAAAACTTGAATAATATAGATTTTTAACTTGCTGCATATTTATTGTGTTTTCACTTCTTTAAGTCATTTAGCATGGAGGGACTGTTTGGAAGAGAAATATTTTCCATAGGAACACAGACCGCAATTGGGTTTAATTTTTCCTAATATTTAATTTAGAAAAACTGCAATATGGTAACAGACGTCTCATATGTCAAAGCTGAAATACTCTGCTCGGTGTCCCTTGCAGTGTAAAATTAATCTCTTACCAGCACGCTGACCCCAAAGGCAGGTTTTAGTGAAACAGGCACGGGGTGACAGGAGGGCTGTGGGAAGGGAAGATAAAATTTCCTTCAAATAGCAGGGAAGGGGAAAAAATTAACACATAGGAACGTCACGGAGTCTGCCATTGACATCCAGTGACACGAGCTGATCCAGATGTGTGGATGTGAGGGCTTTCTTTGCCCAACACGCCCCACACCATTCACAGAACATCCCCGTCACCCCGCACGGGTTTGGGGGGTATCGGGTCTGCAGTGGGACATTGCTGAGGAGGGATGTGCCCACGAGCCCTGGCCTCCATCCCTTCACTCCCCCTGATAAATTCACAGGCTCGTGGTCCAAGAGGAGCTGGAGAGGGAGGCTGCCATGGCTTTGGGGGCCTTCAGCCCATGCAGCCAATGGAGGCTGAACAGTGTTGTTCTCGTTCTTGGTTAGGCTTATGTGCTAACACAGGAGCACAAAAATAAGCTGAAAACATGTAACAGTTCAAGCCAAACAGGTCAGCCAGAAATAAACTACCATTTAAAATCCAGATTTTTAAATCTACATGAGCCTGGGAAAGAAGAGGTGGGCAGCCTGGGCCAATCCTGTTCCCAGCCCTAGCAGTGGGAATTTTAACATTGACAGAACAAGACACATTGCCCTTCTCTAAAAATCTAATTTTGTTTCCTCAGGTCCAGCTTTACCAGCTTGCCTTGGCTGCTGGCTGCCCCGCACGTGGTGGGATGAGGGGATTCAGCTGCCCTTTCCTGGGGGGTTCAGCAGCAGCACAGGGACATCGGCCACCTCTGGTCACACTGCCACGGAGACCTCGGCAATGTGGAGAAGGAACCCACTGCATCGTGTGGAGTGGGTAATGCCCAGATTTACAGCGAGTGTGGGGCAGGTGGCACCTCTGAGGGGCCCTGCTGGTGTCACAGGGGTTTGAGGGATTTGGTGGCTTCCCCTCCAGCTGCCTGCAGGGCAGGCACAGTGGCAAAAACCAGGTCTAAACGAGGGAAGGGTCTTGGGACCTTTAGACCAGCAAAGCAAAACTGTGAAATGTGTGAAACTGGAGGAGCCAAGCAAGACCCTTCCAGCGTGGAGTGGGGAATGGCTCACTCAGCGTCAGGGAGTGGAAAACTCTCACTATATTTTGGTCAGTGGAAGAAAGGGTCACACCCATCCATCTCATTAGTATAAAAAAGTATTGACGACACCAGAGTCCCCACCTTTCCTTCTCCAGAGCACCTGGTCCTGTGCCAGAGGGTTTAATGGGTTACCCTGCACAGCCTGGGGCCGTGGTGTCGCGCGAGGTTGCGCATTCCCAGGACTTGTACGTGCACAAAGCTGTGACAGATGCAGGCTGAGGAGCCATGGCCCTGGCTGGCGGTGGCGAGAGGTGTTAATATTGCTGGAGAAGGTGAGAACAAAATTGAAACTGTATATTTTGGGGGGCATGCAGGACACAAGGAGGCAATAGCTTCTGAGTAATAGATACCTGTAATTCACCTATCTTGGTCTTATAGACTTTTAATTTGCTCTACAAATTTGGCTAGTTGCAGAACGTGTAAACACCCAGAACTGTACACGGCAAACCATTAAATATTAACTCATTGTCGAGTTAAAAAAAACCCACTCACGATATTAAAAACATAAGGGGAAAGAGATGCCAAGCTAGTGAATGAAGCCAGCTGACTGCTGAGAAGAGGCTATGGGGTTTGCTCTGTAGCTTTGCTGTTTTCAGTAATCTGACTCACTGAGATATTTTTAGACACAGTAACAAGTTCCATTGTTAAGTAATTTTTCATGTGAATTTTTCTCAAATTATGCTGTGCTCTTGGCCTGCAAATCCCTTTCTTCAGCAAGGCGGTGCTGCTCTCTACACCCCAAGGAGGAAGGGGAGCTGTAGAGGACTCTGATGATTTGGACCACATTGTGGAACAAGACAGATCTCAGCATCAGGTTGGCAGGATATTTCCCTTTCTTCAAAGGTCTCCAAACCCAGCAAGATTTCCTTTGATATCTCTCCAAAGGGATTTATCAGCATTGGGGCATACATTTGTTTAGATTGTTCCTGTAGGGTGGGACTTTCAAAGGAGCAAAAGGATGCCAAGTGCCAAATTCTCACCAAGTTCTCCATAAAGATTTCCTTAGCTTCCTTTGAAAATGCTAGCTGTGCTCCCCATTGCTCTGTGCATCCCTGCTGGAAAGGTGCCCAACGGTACCCTCACAATGTGGGCACGAGGGATTACAGGAAAGATTGTGACATTTTAAAAAACAGGAGGAAGAACTGGCCTGAGAGAGAGGAAATCCATGAAAATGTGCAGATTGGGAGGAAACAAGGAGGGAAATGGAGACCAAATTCCCTAGACCCATCATTGTTGGGGTTTTGTTTTTTTTTTAAATTCTTCCTCTCTGCTTGTTTTTTTTTTTTTTCTCAGGTTTTCCCTGACATAATTTAGTTAAAACAAGAGATGAGCATCTACCGAGAGCATGGGCAGAACTCAGGCCCTGCAAACAACTTGTGCTCATGTTCTCAGCTCGAGAAATATCGGAACAGCCACAGGTGACCTGACAGCACCAAGCACTGGTCTGGTCCCCCTCAGGGCTCCCATGGGAAAAGCAGAGGCTGTGCCCTAGGACAGGGTCACAGGGAAGTTAGAGCTTTGGCAACTGGTTGTCTTATGTCGTTTTCATGAAGGGGGAGCGAAGTCCTCCCTGATGGTAATGCACTATCTCAGAAGTGAGCAGGAGATCTGCAGGGAGCTGCATAGAGACACTCAGGCCAGTAGCTCAAAAATAACAAATGCACTGATGTCCAGGCGAGGACTGCCAGAGCAATTTGTTCTCCTGCCCTGGGGAAAGGGCCTGATGGGGCTGTTTGGAGAGGATGTCAGAGAAGGAATTTTTATTTTACCAGTAAGGAGATACAGGTGTGTTAATGATTCGTGAGCTGCAGCGGGGTTTGTGGTCCTCTGGTTATTTTTGCAGGCTGAAAAGGTCTTTCCAAGTTCCCTAATACCCAGTATTTGTAGTCATGTGCCTGGCTGGTTTTTTTAAATGGTAAGTACCTAGAGATTGCTGAGAGCCACAACATATCTTAAACCTAGCTTCTCCTTAGTCCTTGTTGGTTTCCAGATACAATTTAAGATGTTGCTTTTGCCCCCAAGTTCGGTGTTGCAAGGAAAAGTGGTTCTGTTAAAATTTGTCTTATATCTTGAGCTAAGTAAACCTCATCACATCCATTCTCACGCCATGTTGATCCAAGGATTGGATGTCAGCTCCCTAATTCAGTGAGGAAAGGCACAGACCTGCTGCAGTGCTTCTGAGGAAGGTGAGGGCAGCAGGGTGCTGAGGCAGAGAGGGAGCAGGGCCCTTGAGTCCCTGTCTCTTGCAGAGAGCTGGAGGGCAGAGGGAAGAGCCTGGAGAGACTCCCAGTTTGTCACTGGGGCACTGAATGGGGCCAGCAGCCAGCCTGGGAAGCCCTCAGATCTCAGGGATGGTTGTCAAAAGGAGCTTCACTAAGCGCTCCTGACCATAAGTTTTGGGAAATCAGAGTTTCACTTTGATTTATTTCAAACATTCAGCTACCAAGAATAAAATAAGGAGCTCTCAGTATGTGTTTTGGAGAGCTAATAAAAGGTATTTACACGTCTGCAAAGTCCTTTGCCACGTGCAGTTAAATCAGCATTGCAAATCTATCTGAACGTGATGCTCCGGCATCAGCCTCCAGATGACATGTAACGTGTTTGCGGTTTGATGGCCTTCACTCAAAAGGCTGGCTACAATATTTTTATATTTACATTTATTTTTGGAGTTTATGGTTGAAAGGTTTCGGCTCTGGGCAGCCTTTCCCATGGCTTTTAGCAGCGACACTTGCAGTTCTGTTTCACATAATTAAACAGCCAACAATACTTAATGAAGAAATAAATAACATCAATAAAGTAGTAAATAATTATATGCAGGCAAACACCAAAGACATTATCCATCAGGCAACAGCTGTGAGCATTAGTTTTGATTAATCAATAATGTTGTACAATAGGAGCAGGAATGCTGGCCAGGCCTCTGGGGGAATCACCAATGCTTTTCTAAGCAGCAAGCATTGTGATCTTAAGCAGAACTTTCAGCAGAATCTTTAATTAAACGTAACAGCCAAGATCTCCTCCAGCAGCATTGCTGCACTTCTCAAAGCCCACCGAGCAGCTGGAGTTTAACCAAGACCCAGTTAAATAATTTTCTGTAGCTGGGAAGGTTTCTTGGTACGTCTGTGTTGGGGGATGCCACTGGGGTACCACATCCGTCAGCGAATGCATTGTCGGGCCGAGGGTGCTTTGGTGGGGTTTGGTGACCCTCCGGGCAAGGGACCAGCAGTGCCTGGCTTGTGCCACCTGGGAAAAATGAGCTGGAGCTTTTGGCTCTGCCTCCAGCAAGGTGGCAGAGGGCATGGCTGCCCAGCCTGCAGCTGGAGCCCACAGGGCCTCACCCCAGTCTGGGCAGCTCTCGGAGCAAGCGTCTGTTCTGTATTTTGTTTCTGAATGTAAATACTGAAATTTCCCACCCATGCTGCAGCTCCTCAGGAACCTGATCTGGGCAAAAAATCAGCACAGTCTGGTTTGTCTTCATCCGTACCTCCTGGAAGAGAAGCCTTAATGAAGCTTCCAGGAGAAACGGATCTCCCTCCAGGCACACCTCTCTTGCTGAGCGCTCCTGCCACAAGCCCACTGAATTCCATGGCACTGCTGTCTACTCAGGCAAGCATCCCTGGATTGTGCTGAGAGGTTCTGCTCCAATCAGCCAGCCAGAACATGGGCTTCTTCCTTTCCTTTTTTCCCCCACTTCTTTAGTGTATAAGAGCTTTGAAAGAAGGTAAACCATGGAGAAATGTTGATCACAGCACCAGATCACCATTTAGCTCAAAGGCACAAGGTCTTATAGTCATTACCCCATTAAAAGAGAAAGAGGAGAAGGGACAGGAGGGGTTTCTGGCATGTCAGGGACCAGAAACCATGTCAGGTCTCCAGAGTCTGCGTTCACATTTCGATGGTTTATTCCTCATGAAACCAATTGCCGATGACTTCTTGGCATGTGAATAGGTAACAGCACCACATTGCTCCCACCGTGAGTTCAATGCTGGGGACACCTCCCCACCAGCGGAGACAGGAGCATGAGGGGGCAGTGAAGCAAAGGCTGTAGCTTGGCCTGACGTGAACAAAACAGATGTGCTGACCCACTCCTGAAGAGTTACTTTATTGCTCTGAGATGGCAGATGCACGTAGGAATTTTGCAAGCATAAGGCACATGGGTTTGTTGAGCGAAAAATGGCAAATCTCCAGAGATGGATGGACAGGGAAAGCCTTTGGCTCTCGTTTGAGAAATGGAGGTTTGCAGAAGGCAATGGGGGAAACATCCACATGACTTAAAAACTCAAGCAGTGCCCAAAGACCAGTCTTGGAGCCTTTTTTCCCAAGCCTTCTCAGCAGGAAAACCAGGAACAGAAATTTCACATGATAATTGCTGATAGCGCAACAAACCCCAGAGGGTTTCCTTACCCGCTTCTCAACATGCAGGCACTAATAAACTCCTGTGTTAACATTAATATTCCTGATAGTCTCTGTAGGCTCCTTCTCCCACATGTGAATCTCATTAACATCTGCGAGCCCAAAGTAAATTTATGGACGTTTAAAGGTGTATCCTGTAAACTGGGGGGCTGCTGCCCGTTCACAGCCCCGCAGAGCACCTGCCAGCACCTGCCAGCCAGGTATGGTAGCACTGACTGCATTTCTGGGGTCTGGCATGGCAAGTGGGTACCAACAAACCTACACAAATCTGGTTACATTTCAGATAATGCCAAGCGAAAACCGCTCACATTTCTCCTTCAAAATCAGCAGCTATGATTGTGGTCTCCTCCCTCCCCTGTGAAGGATACGTGGGGTGTTCCCAGGAGCACAGAGCACACATTTCTCTGTGGATGCTAAGGCTGGTGGGGACTAATTGACTGTGTTTCTTGCAAAATAAAATCTCAGTTTCATGTTTTTAAATAATTAATACAGTGTAGGTAGCCTATAAACCCCATGGCTTTTCCTTTCCTTAGAAGACAGGAAAGCATATCAATAAGCCACAGGCAAAGGCAGGGTTTGGAGTTCTTTTTTCTGTTCTTTGTCACATTCTTTCACAGAGTACCTCTATTGGCTTCTTCAGGAACTGTACGTTTGGCAGATATTAATTTGTTCAATGAGATAAATTAAAAAATTGCAGACAAAAAATAAGGTTTTGGTACAACATGGATCTCTTTCCAGGAAAGCAGCATCTTAATAACAGATAAGGTATGGACACAACTTCATAATAAAGATTTACGCTAGGTCTAGTTTAAAGTACCTTAAACAGTGCTTTTTCCTAACTGGGATAAGGCTTCTGCAGACCTTTTTGTTCCCAAGCAGACAATATTTGGCATCTTATGCATCAGATAAGACAAGAGCATGATGTTCAGGTATTTCTCTGCAGTCCTGTTATTCCTGCTTTGTTTTATTGAGATGAAGCTCTGGATTCCTAAAGCTGGGAAGGGCAGATCTCATCAGGCCTCCTCCTTTCTTGCTGTCCCGAGCCTGTGCTTGCCACTGACTCTGCTCAGAATGGGTTTTCCCGTGGGTTGCTGTTTTCTGGGAGTTTTGGTAGGGGTGGAAGTGCTGCCACCAGGCACAGTGCCCAGCAGCCAGCTCTGGCCTCCTTGTGGCTGTCACCAAGGTCCACGCTGTCCTCCGCTTTCACCAAAATTCAGGGCTTGGGAGTGAGATCCTTTTGAAGGACTGAAGTTTAGAGGTCCCTTTTTATTGCTAAGCTAGGTACAGCACCTCACAAAGTCATTATTCAAATGTGGCATATGTTTTGCTGTGAATTTTCAGTAGAACTCTTTCCAGTGATTTCCAAAATAAATGAGACTTTGCATAGTACTTTTTCCGTATTTAACATTGCCTTCCTGGCTTTGCAGCCAAGGCTTCCTTTTAAAGGCATGTGCATGAGATTATGCAATCGTAGTATTCCGGATACCCAGAGCAATTAAAATAAATCAGGCTAGGTATAATGAAGATGAGCCAAAGCATCTGTTTCTCAAGAGGATTTAAAAAAACCCCACCAACACTATCATCCCCAGGGGCCTGAATCCACGGTGGTTAGACCTCAGAGATTCTTGTGCTTCAGAAATGTGTCCAGCACTCCCTTGGACAGGAAAAGGAGGAGCTGCAAAGGAGGAGAGGACTCTGGTATGGCAACTATCCCTGCTCCCTGGAAACTGAGGCTGGATAACCCCGTGTGTTCGGCAAAGCTGGACTTGCAGATTAATTTCTTTTCCCTTCTAGTGTTTTAGTTTGACGTGTGTACCTGGATGGAGAGGAGGAGGAATGAGTTCTGCATCCTCTCCAGTGTTTACCTCACACATCTTGTGTTTATAACCTGTAGTTATTGATGGTGGTGCCTGGGCAGGAGGTGCAGGATTGTCCATACCCCCGACGCCAGCGCGAGGGACCACAGTGACCTGGGACACAGGAGCACTCGCTCATGGGCCACTCGTCCTGCGAGACAGGAAGGACACTTCAGGCCCTGGAGCTGGGGAACCAGGAGCTATCCTGATTTCCTTCCCCCTCCACTGCCACTTGGCACCAGATGCCAAAAGCTGTTCTTAAGCTAAACCAGGAAGGGGGCGAAGTGTGGGGCAGTCCACAGCAGGCTGTCTGCTGAGCTGCCTTGCTTAGGCAGGATGGCTCAAAGACAGTTTAGCCAAAGGTTAAATGTTGCTAAACTGTACCAGATGATTGACTGGTCATTGTTGTGACATTTGTAGCTCAGGTAAAGGATGAAGACATGGGAATAACTGCAGAAGAGACTGCTAGCACTTAGCAGGAAACAATCTGTATGCAGAGGAAAGAGCAGGTGGTGGTGTGGACACACCAGCCCTGCAGGTGGTCTGGGGATCTCAGGAACGCTTTCTCTGTGTCAGTGCATCTCATTCTAGTGCTGGTGGGAAAGGTCTCAATAACTGGGAGATCAAATGTCCTTGCACAAAACAAATGGGGGAAAATGGAAAAACTCAATCCCAGAACAGGTGAGCAAGAGTTGTCATAAGCACTTAGGCTTTAGGAAGGCAGGCAAAGCCAGTAAGGAGGTGAAGTCCCCTGCTTTCATAAGAGGCAGGACAGAACAAAGCACAATGTGAGTTTGGCTGGTGCATCCCCTGCCTGGGTCAAAGCCCACTTTGCCCTGACTTGCTCCCCAGCAGCACTGACTGCTCCCTCTGAAACAACTGCTTACTGTCCTCTGAGGCCCACAAAATTTCCTTAAAAAAAGGAATTTTCTCATTTAAAAAAAAAAAAAAAAAAAAAAAAAGCCACGACAGCTCAGACCTGTGAGGTGGAAAGAGGTCAGCTTGTTTACTTAAACAGATTTAAATCTGGCACACTGAGAATAGCAACTTGCTTTGACCACTGACTTGGGTAAATATGGCCTGGCATTCTTACGGTGATATTTCCAGCCCCAGCCATCCCCATCATGCAGGGACATACATATATAGGTATATTTTCACTGAAAACAGTTGAGGTTAATTATTTGACAGGAGCTGGATGTGAAATGGCTGGTGAGCATTCCCCGTGTGTTGTTCAGAAAGTGAAGCCCACCTAAAGTCCTACCAGGCAATATCCCCTTCCAAGCTTCATGATTATAAAAGAAATAGTTTGGTCACATTTAGGAACATTTCCAGTGAGAATTTTTTTTCCGGGATTTGGCGAGAAGGCAGCTATTTTTAGCAGATAAATTAGCATGTTTTCTGAAGTGATTCCACAGAGGAAAGATAGCCAGGGATCGCTTGCTGGACAGTATCAGCATTCCAGCTTCGAAATGACAATTCAGCCCTCGTAACGTGAGATGAAATGATCTCCGTGGCCTCGGCTCCCTCTTTCTTCCCCTGCCCTCCACGCTACCACCACACGTAACAAGACATAATTTTCCGTAAGTGGAAGACTGTGCTCAAAGCCAATACACGAGTCGTGCCTGATTGAATATTGCCATTTCAGAGCCACCATCTAATGACATTTTTCAGGCCGCGTGAACAAAATAATGTTGTTATAATTACACGGAGTGTTTGTGCGTATGCGCGCATGTGTATTATATATGTATAATGACATTAGGATGATAATATAGCTGTTTCTATTAGCTCTGTGGTATTAATAAGGTATGACAGAAAGTTATTCGATACCATTTGAAATCCCACTTGCATTTTCATATTGCTCTCAGATGTAATTCAGGGACTTGATTTTTATGAGTTATGGCTCTGATGTCACTTGTATTTTTGCCCGTAATAGGTCCCACTGGAGCAAAATTCATCAGACTCAATTAACAGCATCTGAAAAGTGTATTTGGTTAGCAACTGATCAGGCAGAAATGGTGTGGGCTCTGTTATAGCTGACCCATCACTCTGTGCCACTAGACGAAACCACCTTGCAGGCAGCAGTTAGCAGCTGCTGCAGCTCAGTTACTGTGAGAGTAAAGCAAATATTTTGGGGGCTGCTCAGCTGCTGGTTCTTCCTGTCCCATGGCTGCACCCCTTGTTGTGGGTCTCAGAATACTCTGCAACCATCTGGGCATCCTTCTCCTTTCTGCACATGCAGGTGATCTGTCCTACCAGTTATTATTTTATTAGCGAATATCTTGATACTCAGTGTGATAATTTGCTTTAAGCAGCCTGGTCTGGGAGCCCTGGGGCAATGGTGTGCTCGTTCCAGGCGAGCTGCTAGCAGTGCTGTGGGGGAACCAAAAACACACTGTCAGGGCAACTAAAAGAAATGCTAGGTAAATAAAAATAATTCCAAATGCACATACGAATTGAAGACTGGAGTTTGAAAGCTGATCTCACATAGGGTTTTCTGCTCGGTTTGGTCCCTTATTGGGGCTGGTGGATCTTTTGAAGGGAAGATAGATGCTCTGACTCCTGGTATTATTAATGCTTTGACCTGGTGATTTGTACATCGGATCTAAAGGGCTCCCAAAGTGAGAGACTGATCCCAAAACCTGCCGAAGTGAACATGGGGCCTCGTGGCAATTTCACAGGGCTTTGCATCCCATCCCACGTGCTGAGTTGGGAGCAGGGACTGGCACCACCCTCACAACCCCTGCTCCCGCCCTGTCTCCATCTCCCACCCCGAACACTCCTCATAAAACTCCTCAGGGTCTTAAAGTCTGGAAGGGAGGAGCTCTGAGTAGAGAATCAGTGAGTGGACGGGAGCCCCCAGCACTGCTGGCTGCGCCCCCGTGCAGGCACAGCCCCATCGCAGCGTAGGTCAGGCTGTGCTCCCTTCCAAGCACAAAGCCGGCCTTCAAGACTCCAATTGCTTCCTGTCTCCCAACATGCCTGACCACAACTATTTTTAATTGTAAGGCATGAAAATAAAGTTATTTAATAAATTAACGCTTCAAATGCTTTTTGGTTCGACTTTGGATGTTTATTAGGACCAGCCTTATTTTGGCTTCTATGCACTCATTTCCAGCTACCACTCTGTTTGATCCCCATCTTATTTCCTTTGGAATCTACTGATCTTCTGTTGTTATCATTGCTGTGTTTTATGGTTTTGCATTACTTTATTGACTCAGTATACTGTAGACTGCTTTCTGCCTTTTTTTTTTTTTTTTTTTCCCCTG
This sequence comes from Hirundo rustica, assembly GCF_015227805.2. Lineage (NCBI taxonomy): Eukaryota > Metazoa > Chordata > Aves > Passeriformes > Hirundinidae > Hirundo > Hirundo rustica. Next base: position 6,446,683 of record NC_053457.1, on the reverse strand, counting down.
ATCACTGAAAATAGCCTTTTATGAGAAGCTTAAGCAAAAGCCTGGAATGTCCACAGGAAGGCACAGAAAAATTACAACATTTTGCACATTTCTTTTGGCCAGAGAAAGTTACAAAATATTCATATGAAGAAACTTATTCAGTGCCTGCAGGACAAAATCCAGCTTTTGATAATATGTGGAATTTCAATTTCTGCTATAAACAGGCTCTATATTTTTTTATTTATTATTTTGAAGTATAAAGAGTTTTCTGGGGAGGGAGGGGGAAGGCTCTTATAAAACTGATGTCAGAGCAATGATGAGTATGCATACCCTCACTGCTGGGAATATGTACTCTTCTGCACTGTCACAGCCTCTGTTGCTATCCCACTCCAAATGCTACCAAGATTAGAAACTTGAGCGGGATGCTGATGGTCCTAGCAGGCAGCAGCGCCCGATGAAGTGACACCAAGGGCTGGGGGCTGGAGCCATGGGGATAGAGAGTGAGCCCTCCTTTTGTTCATGCTGGGCCCTTCCTCCTGCCCCATGGACAATGTGCTCCTCTACAGCTGAAGGTCAGGTGGGGTCCTGCAGGAGCTCAGTACGTGGAGTAGTGACTTGGGCCATCCTGCGTAAGCCCTGTCTCCCAGCATGCTGCACGGATGGACAATCAGCCCTCTGCTGAGAGGACCAAGGCATGCTCTCACCTGGTTCTTCAGCCCCACCACCTTCTTCATAGCGGTTATCACACCACCGCTTGGAGGGATGCTTGGAAGAAGACTGTGGCTGGTGGGAAGGATGGGGCTCTGAAGCCATCAGGGCTGCTTCGTGCAGTGGGGAGGAGCTGAGGGCTGGCACAGAGGCTGCCAGCAGTGCCTGGGCCCCAGCTGCTGGGGTAGAAGCAGAGGGATTTGGGCACAAATGGAGATGGGAAGTTGCTACTTGATTATATATTGTGGGAAAGGGGCAGCCCTACCTACCTGAGATAAAGAAAACAAACAAACAAATACAAACCTGTTTGTGCCCAAAATATTGTAACAGTCATTTGAGGACTGTCTTATCTGTGTGAGAATATAGCCCTGATTAAACGTGCCAAGGTCAGTGAAAACAAAGGTGAATTGCAGAAGAAACGCATGTCATTCTGGCCAGGGGTTCACTGGGGGGGAAAATGGAGCAGCACTCCCAGTTTTGCAGGGATGGGTCTCACATCACCTCCCACACCGGTCCAGCCCCTGACAAACATTCTCCCCGCAGGGGACTGAGCTCCCAAGCACAAAGTGACAAGACTTGAGTGACCAAAAGGGCTGCTGTTTGTTCTGCTTGGTTTGCCCATCCAAGCCATGCTGGTGCTGGGTGGGAGCCCAAGCACAGGACCCATTGGCTTCCTATCATCCTCAGCGAGCATCCCAGCCTGGCCCCGGGGTCACAGCGTTCTCACCGCTGTACGAGCCGGGAGGCCACAAGCCGGACAGGCACTCAGGGCATCTCCAAAGGACAAAGGGCAGGAAAGGCAAAACCTCTTACAAACTCTAAGGATTTGGTAATTCCTCCAGAGGAACCAGCAGAAAATCAGGCTGCCCCTGCAGAAGCACCAAGCATCCCAGCCAGGCTTGGGCACCGAGGTTGGGCGTCCAGGTGAATCCCTCACCTTCACGGCACCGGTGCGAACCTTGTCCGAATTCCCGTGCCTGCTCCCTTCCTGCTGCCCGGGGCCAAGCGAGCCCTGTGCCTCGAATAGGGGCTCCTGTCACCGAACACCACGGCTTGCAGAGAGGTGGGGCCCTTGGTCCCAGCGGGATTTGCACACCGACCATGGCCTGCTGTCTGACACCGTTGTCCCTTTGTCCAGCACCCCTGTCCCTGTGTCCGGCACCGTTGTCCCTGTGTCCGGCACACCTATCACTCTGTCTGGCACCCCTGTCCCTCTGCCCGGCGCTGCTGTCCCTGTGTCCGGCACCGCTGTCCCTCTGTCCCTCTGTCCCTCTGTCCCTGTGTCCGGCACCCCTGTCCCTGTGTCCCTCTGTCCCTCTGTCCCTCTGTCCCTGTGTCCGGCGCCGCTGTCCCTCTGTCCCTCTGTCCCTGTGTCCGGCGCCGCTGTCCCTCTGTCCCTCTGTCCGGCGCCGCTGTCCCTCTGTCCCTCTGTCCCTGTGTCCGGCACCCCTGTCCCTGTGTCCGGCGCCGCTGTCCCTCTGTCCCTCTGTCCCTCTGTCCCTGTGTCCGGCGCCGCTGTCCCTCTGTCCCTCTGTCCCTGTGTCCGGCGCCGCTGTCCCTCTGTGCCTCTGTCCCTGTGTCCGGCGCCGCTGTCCCTCTGTCCCTCTGTCCCTCTGTCCCTGTGTCCGGCGCCGCTGTCCCTCTGTCCCTCTGTCCCTCTGTCCCGCCGCCCGCGCCAGGGCCGGGGCAGCAGCAGCCCGCCAGGGGGCGCCCCGGCCGCGGCGCCGCCCGCACTTGTTGCTGCCCCCCGCGGCGCGCGCTGTGTCGCGATGCGGACGGCGCTGACGTCACCGCTGGCGTCATTATTAACGATTTCATTTATTTATTTATTTATTTGCCTATTTAATTATTTATTTGTTTCCGTTTCACGAAGCCCCGCCGGGGCGGCTCCGAGGCTGCGCCCGCCCTCGCCCCCCTCCCCCTGGGATCAGGGCCTGCGGAGGGGGCTTGGGAGGGGAATGAGCCAATAATTGGGAAGAAAGTGCCACTACCGAGGAAAGCGGCGGTGGGGGTGGGGGGAGGGGGGGGCGGACGGACGAACGGACGGAATTTGGTCCCCACGGAGCCGCTTTGGAGTGCTCCCTATCCCCTGCCCCGCGGAGCCGGGGTTGGCCGCGCTGCCGCGCAGTGATGGAGCCCCCGGGGAAAAGGGCGACAAGGACAGGGACCCTCAGAGCGATCCCCCCCGTCCCTGTCCGGGGCTGGGCGGACGGGGGCTCCGCGGGCGCGGGGGGCCGCGCGGCCCGCCGGCCGCAGCAGCATCTACCTGCGGGGATGCAGCTCCCGGAGCCCCGATGGGAACTTTCCGTGCCCGGCGCCGCGGGGCGACCCAAGCGCCGCTGCGGGACCGAGCGCGAAGCCGGCGGCGCCCGCGCCTGCGGCCGGCCGGGGCTCCCCGCGGCCGAGGCTCCGGGCGGCGGAGGCTGCGCGGGACGCGCAGAGCCGGCGGCTCTCCCCGACGCGGGGCGCCGGCGCAGGGGGCGGGCGGGGCGCAGGTAAGGGGCGGCCCCTCCGCGGGGCGCGCAGACACCTGTCCGCCGCCCCGCGCCCCTCCGCGCCCGCGGAGCCGCCGCCGGCACGTGCCGCCGCCGCGCTCCCCCTCCTCCCCGCGCCGTTCCGGCCGAGCCGCGTCCCTCCGCGCAGCGCCATGAATATTGATGCGTTTATATAATCGATAACCCACTTTCCATCCCTTCCCGGGGAACGGCGCTAAAATAAATTTAGGGACGCGCCGCCCGCCCTCCGCGGCCGCCGAGGGGAGGGGGCGGGGGGGGAGCAGCCGGCGGCGGGGGGGGGGGTGGCGCAGCCCCCGCCGTGAGCTCCGCGGCCGCCGGGGGCGGCGGCGGGATCGGGCGGTGGGAGCGGGCGGTCCCGCCGGGCGCGCGCGGACGAGCAGCGCCCCTCGCGCCGCAGGAAATGGTCTTTATATTAGACATATACGGGCAGGTCCTGTCAGATCCGCAGCGCGCCCGCCCGTCCTTTCGGCCCCCCAAAAATCGCCGAGCGCGGACGGGGGCCCCGCCGCCGCCCCGCCGCCTCCGCGCCGCCTCCCCGAGGCCGGCCGCCGCCCCGCGGCATTTTTGCCGGGCCGGGGCGGGCGTCGGGGGCCCGGCCGGCGTCGGGCGGCGCCGGCGGCGGGACGCGGCGGGGCGGCGGCGGGGCGGCGGAGCGGGGGGCGGGCGGCGGGGGGGGGCGTCGCCGAGCGCGGCGGGGCGGGAGGCGGCGGCGGCGGCGGGGCGGCGCGGGGGCGGCGGCGGCGGGGGGCGGCGGGCGGCGGGGCCGGCTTCGCCCTGCCAGGACCTGCCGGGCTCCATTCACGCCAACAAGTTTGGGAGAATGTTGAGTTCAATCGCGCCGGAGCCGCGATGGAGCGCAGCGCACTGCAGGTACCGCGCCGCCCCGCGCCCCCGCCCCGCCCCGCGCCCCCCGCCGCCGCGGAGCCCCCTCCCTCCCTCCCGCGCTCCCCTCCCGCCGCCCTCTTCCTCCTCCTGCCCCTGCGCGGCGCGGCGCGGCGCGGAGCCGGCGCTGATGCCGCTGCCGTGTTGTTGTTCCCCGCAGTGGGTCGGCGCCCCGTGCGGCTCGCACGGCCCCTACGTCTTCTACAGGGCGTTCCGCTTCCAGCGCCGCGGCGGCGGCCGGGCGCGGGTCCTCTCCCTCGGCGACTTCTTCTTCGTGCGGTGCCGCGCGGAGGAGCCCGCCTGCATCGCGGAGCTGCAGCTGCTCTGGGAGGAGCGCACCAGCCGGCAACTTCTCTCCAGCGCCAAACTTTATTTTCTCCCCGAGGACACCCCCCAGGGCAGGACCAGTGACCATGGCGAGGTGGTAAACGCGGCGCCGGCCCCCCCCCTCCCCAACCCCCCCTTCCCCCGCGCCCGTCCCCACCTGCGTGCCCGGGTTCGGCTCCCCCCCCTCTCCTGCTCCCCCCGGCCGCGTCCCCCTCCCCGCCGTGCCTGGCGGGGCGTCGCGGAGGGGCCGCGCCGTCGGGGCGCACCGGTGCGCGCTGACCGGGAACTTGTGCGGGCGGGGGGAGGCAGGGAGGGGGTCGGGGTGCGGGGCGGCCCCGGCCCGGCGGGCGGCGGAGTATGTGCGGAGCTCGCCCTGTCCTTCTCCTGCTTCCTTAACAAAAAAGAAGAAAAGAAAAAAAAAAAAAAAAAAAAGCCAAAACAACAACAAAAAACCGATCCCCCCCTCCCCCTCAAAAACCCCCCACAAACAAAAAAATCCCCCAAAACAAAATACACGGAAAAGCGCGGGGAAAAAAAAAAAAAAAAAAAAAAAAAAAAAAAACAAAAAAAAAAACGTTGGGGGGATTTCGATATTGTTCGGGGCTTTTTTTAAGTATTCGATATGTTTAAGAGGGCGGAAATTACGAAATGGAGGGAGATCAAACGCTCTCTTGCTGGCAGGGACGTGTTGAATAAAGTGATAAATGACAGGTACGGGAATAATACATTCAAATAACTTGCAGATATGCCTGGGCGTATTTCGGAGCCGCCGCGCTCCCGGCGCAAACGCGCTGCGCGCCGGCACCCTCCGCCGGCGGCCGCGCAGCCCGGGATGGGGCCGCGCAGCCCCGCACCGCCCCGCCCCAGCCCCGAGCCCTCCCGTTATCTGCCTCCCAAATTCACTGCTTCAGTCTGTGCTCTGGGGCGGGGGACGGGGGAGGTACCGGGCGGGGGGCTGCGAGGATGGAGAGGGTTCCCGAGAGGGGAGGGGGACGAGGTGTTCGGGGGGAACTTCTGCGGGAGATGCCGAGGGGCTGGGTGCGAGGGGCGGCTGTCCGCAGGGGGCTGTTTTCGCAGGCACGCGTGGCTGTGGGTGCCGGCGTAGCCGTGTACCCGCACACACGCGTACGCAGCCGAAACGCGTTTCGGAGCCGCCTTCGCTCGCTGCCACCTCTTCACTTTAATTTTCTGTGCGTGCCGCTGAGATAAGGGAGCCTTTTCCTAAGAATCGGGGAGATGACAGTGAGCAATGGATGCTCCGAGATTGCCCGTGGTGACTATTTAAAACTGTGCCTCTGCGTGTCTCGTGCGTGTGTAAAATGAAAGATATTTGGAAGGGAGGGGGGTGGGGAAAGGGACACAAATCATTTTAATACGCCTTAATGATCAGCTCATGTTACTGTGGTAGGAACATCAGAGAAAATTAATCCTACCGTTACGAGTAAAAACACCGCGCCGGTACGAGAGTTCTCAGCTGCATGTACCTTCCTAATAATACGCACGATTTTATTTATTTTTACATGCTAACACCGCTAGTAATTAGCCATGTGATTATACTTGCGCGTTTCGTTGCGGCTTTAACTGATGTCATTCCGCATTATTCAACCATATGAAAACAATTTTCAATTAAGATAATGGCACGCCTTGAGATTATGCAAATGCCGGCCGTATTGTGTAGAATAATTATGACAAATGTAAAGCAGGTAAAAAGTTTCCTAATGCAGTTGTGTTTTACACCCCGGTGATGTCATTTCCCCTCTGGCCTAAGTTAGTCATTCATTAGCAGAGTAGCAGCAACAGCAACAGCTCTGAGTGATACTTCTCTGGCAGGGAGCCTACAGAAACCGGCACTGAGAGCCAGGGCCTAGAGAGGGCAACATAACACTCCCATTAAGAAATGTACTTTGTTTTCACTTACTCCATTAACTTGTTTATAGACATTGGAATGATTTTTTATGATCGATTTTTAATAGTTTGGAGCGATCCGAGCGGCGCTTGGTGATGTGCAGGCAGCAGGGAGACGAAAGGCTGGGTGCTGGCTGGGTGGGGGTGACCGCTCTCCTTGGGGCGCAGGGGCAGCTGTTTCCCCTCGGCGCCCCGAGGTCCCCGTCCCTTCGGTAGATGACATCGGCGTCGGTCCCCAGAGGGGCAGCAGGGCTGCCTCTGCGGTCACGGGGCTCCCTGACTCCGGACTGGGCTCCTGCTGCAGGAGGAGATGTGGCTCTGGAGCCAGACGCGGCTTATAGCCATCAGAGGGGACCTAATTTGTGGCGTGGGACTGCTGAGGGATAAAATACCTCATCTTGCATTCAGGGAGCAGGGATGGAGCGAGCCAGTGCTTAAGCGTGTACTGCGAATCCGCGGTGTCCGAGGCCGAGGGTGACAGGGGCGCTCGCTGTCGCTGAAATCGTTGGTGAGGGGAGCAAGTGGCTGCATGGCAGGCTTGTGATCCAGCCCAGCGCAGATTTAGGCACCGTCTCCAGCAGCTACCTGCGCTAGTGGCGTGATTAACAGAAGCAGCTGGCTGCCTCTTTTCCATAATAGCAGCGCTGACACTATGACAGTATTCAGCTAGTGGCTGTGAGGAGGGAGGAGAAGCAAGGAGGGATGTAATGCTTCTGTTACTCAGAGATTTCTGATGGCGTATTTTATCTGATTGCCAAATGTTTGAGCTAATCAGCAATAAGTGTAAATATAAGTCTTTTTATAGCCAGCTGAATTCATCATCCAGATTGAAATGTAACCCCGACTGCTGCTAAAACCGGATGTTTCTGTGCACTGCCCACATCCCGGGAAGGCTCAAGCCCAGGTGTGCTTCCACTTCAGTACCCTTCTCTCCACCTAAGGCTCAGCATCGCCATCACCACAGCGGAGAAAATCCTTTCCAATGCCTGGAGCTGGCCAGAGACTGTTTCCCAGGGGGTCTCAGTGGATGGTGAACATGGGATGGGGCTGCTCACATGCAGCAGGTACGGGTGCTTCTGACCCTGATGCTCATTGCATCCCAGGGATACATGCATGGAGAGGCTGGGACCGGCTCTGGCATCACACTCAGACCGGGGGTCTTGCTGCACGGGAACAGTAGGAGCACTTTTGTAAGAGCACCAGGGCCTGTGAGGCCACTGTTAGGTGAGCTTGAAGAGTTTTGTGCTACTTCATTGAAAACTTTGTTGCAGCTTTGAAAACACTGTGGCCTGGGCACGCTGCTTCACACCTCACCATTAAGCCCAGACACTACAGGAGATGCAACGCTGGCCAGAGAGCGAGAGCAGCCTTCTGTCTCTTCCCTCCAGCAGGGAAGAAGCAATTCTCCTCCATCCCTACAAGGCCATTGCCAAAACAGAGTCTTTTGCTGGAGGAGGTCACCACCTTGCCTTGATTTTCTCATTCTCTCTGGTCTGGTGCAGTCCCCTGTGTCACCTTCTGCATGGGTTGGGAAGACCTCCTTGGTGGCAGGTGCCTCACACAGGGGTCAGAACAGGCTGCTTGGAGGCCTGTGAAGCTCCAGAGGGTGTGCCTTTAGGGGCACCCCGTGGTGTTTGAAGCAGTTTCATGGGGTGCGTGTGGAAAGCAGGCCCCCAGCTTTGCTGGCGCCCAAGTGTGAGAAGCTGTCAGAAAGCGCCTGCCCAGTCCCCCTGCAGAGCCCTGGTCCTGTGGCATTCAGGGGGCGGGAGGTGGGCTCACCCTCCAGCTCACAGGGTCTTGGCCAAAGCCTCCTCCAGCTCATTTACTTCCCTCTGCTCCAAGGGGTGGTGTGGGGTTGCGGAATGAGTGACCTTTGCAAAAGCAGTTGTAGAGCAAAACGCTTGTTAGTGCCTCGTGCTTTCATGTTTTTAAAGGTGTTGGCATTAATTAGACTAGGCTTAAAAATCTATTTCAAAGTTGATACTCATTATATCCAGGGATGGTATTTGATGTGATGCCTACAATTCCTAAAAAGCCCTAAACGAGCAACTAACTCGTTTTGCGTGGGGTGACGTTCCCTGCACTGCCCTGCATCGTGGCGAGTGCTGCTTCCATTGAGGCCGGGCTGTCAGTGGGGATCTGCCTTTGCTTCATTCATCGGCAGCAAAGTTTACTACGAACTCATGTTGATTTCATCTCTTCTCCCAAACTGGCGATCTGATGCAATGCTTTTCGCCTTGCAAATAATCCTTACTCATGCAAGTAATTTACATGAGTAAGCCTTGCTCATACAGAGGAGAGGAGAGAGCTAGTTTCCTGTAATTATTTCCCTAGAAGTATTTTGCATTTTCAGACTAATTGGGGGAAAGGAAAAAAAGAAGTCACTCCATAAACGTGTGTCATTTATAATTGCAGAAGAGATTCTTCCAGAAAGTTAAGGGAGTCAGTGGGTTTGCTCTCTCTTCATTTTGGGATAGAGGCTGACAGCGTCCCTCAAAAGCCCGGTTCGTTCTGTAGGGGCTCTCCACTTGTGGGGGTCCTACCCCAGTGCATAAAGGTTGGCCCAGGCATGGTGTCTTATATCAACAGTGCTTTATTGCCACCCCCCTAGAAAAATGTGCTACTCCCTTTGCACAGTAATAGATTTGGGGTTTTTCACAGACGTAGGAATCTGTGCGCTCTTATTTGAAATGAGAATAGCCCTGTTTTAGTCTCCACGGTGTGTGCCTTACGCTCGTATCTGTCAACACTGCTAATGGCAACACGTTTCAAACATGCAGATTATGATTATTAAAGGGTGCTTTAAAAATCATGCTAATAGCATCAATCTCCAATGTACACTTGCTCAAATTAATTCAGCTTTGGAAATCAGGCACACTGTAATAGCAGTGTTAGAGAAATGGCATTTGTCATAAAATATCGTGGGTTTGGTAATTGCATATCCACTCTGTATATTTTTATCTCTCTCGCCACCAGTAGCATATGCTGGCAAAGGAAGGAGAGGGCAATGATATTACTCAGAGGAGCCACATGTTGCTAGCCATTAGCCAGCAATCTGGAATATCTGGTCATTTAAGTCAGATTCCTTTTAAAAAAAGGAAAACAAAACCAAAACTTTTTATTTTTTTCCTTTCCTCTTTCCCTCCCCTTCCCTGCGCATTCAGATTGTAAAATACACCCACTGCTTTCCAGAGTTGCTGTTCCCAGTCTGATCGGTGGCACTAAACATTAAACTCTTGTCTTTGGAGAATAATAGGCCTCACATGGTACACCCTCAAGCATGTTGAGATACTGTGCAGCCTGTAAAATAAAAATGTTCTAATTGTGTCTTTTAAATAAGCATAGGAGTGAATTAATTAGACTATATTTTGTCTTTAGTTGCTTAGTTACACAATAGTATTCCTAAGCGCAAGTAAGATAAATTGGCTCTTTTTGTGCTGCTTGTCCCTTAATCATAATTACTGTATTGCTCAGGAGAGTAACGCATACATAGATTCTGCATTTTTAATAATATTCAAACAATACGCGAATGATATAGAAAGTATGTTCTGATTCAGGCTTTCGTATGCTTTTATTTGGGAAGAAGTTCTACTGCTATGGGAGCAATATTTGCATTAGTTGCTCAGAGATGTAGTTCTGGGAAATACATAATTGAAATATTCTTGCAATGCTTGTTCTAGCCCTTTCATTCGCATTCATAATAACAATGCCTTGAGTCTCTGAGCAGTCATCCACTCCTGATTTAAGAGCTTTTTCTCTTTGTGCGCGCGTGTGTTTGTGCGTGTGCAGCGTGGGCTCACACCCAGCGTTAACCCTAGACGCTCGCGTGATTCCTGGTGTTGTAGCGAGTTGAGCTTTTTATTTGTAGCTAAAACGCAGTCAGAAGGTCAGATGAACATCGGCATTTTATGGCACGAATCCAATGACCTTAATGCTTGGCAGGCGTCCATGTTTCTGTGCGAAGGTGCCAGGGTTATAGATAATAAAAGAGTTTGTTTTCATTTTCTGGATATTTTAATCTTTCTTTGCAAAGCGTAGCCTCAGATTTGGGGGGACTCGGGGCTGCTCCCAGGGGCCAAAACTTTAATGTCTTACTGGGTTGTTGAACGTTAGCTGCTTAATGATGGGCAGATTGATACAGATACTGAACAATGGAAGGTTCTGGCAAGAAACCCCCTAGACATGCTCAGTGGATGTATGTGAAAATTGGCTCCATTGTTCTGCTGTATGAAAAGCAAGTAAATTATTTACAGATATTTGCTAATTAAAGCACATATTGTTTTACCAGCACAATAGTACACAGTATAACAAAAGACAAAAGAATAAGCTTGCATAATTTAAACCTGCTAATGCCATGTACTCCTTGTTAAGAAAAAATATAATTATGTAATCTATGAGGAAAGCTTCTTGTACTGTAACTGTAGTAGGCAAAATTAGGAACGAATTACTTGTCAACTTGCCTAAACTAAAACAGCTCTTTGAGATCTGTGAGCTATCTGACGGGAAAACATTTTGACTGAAGCCTATTTTCTATTTGGTCAGAACTTCTATCTGCAATGACAGATATAAATTCAATTTGAACCCCTGGCTGCGAGTGGGAGGAGGGAGAAAAATACACCCCAGTCACAAAGGAGGAGGCTCACAGTAGAAATGTCATGTCTAACTGCTCGCAGTCATCCCTCTGTGCACCCCATCTTCACCCCGCTTCTGGCCCCCGTGTACCAGCGCCCCAAAAAGCATCCTACAGAGCCATGGCAGTGTTCTGCCCCGGGTCCTTCTGCATGTCTTGCTTTGGAATTACTGAGTCACGTGGAAAATGCCGCTTGCTAATACAAGGGAAAGCAAAAACCAAAGGACTTCACGTGCTTCAGCCATGTCCTTTAACTTGGACTTTTCTCTTGGTTTTGGATCCTGGCAGAAGGGATGAACGCATCAGTGTGAGTTTCAGACAGCTCTCTCCAGCTGTGCTTAGGCTGGGGAAATACCTGTCACCTGAATTTAACAAGATCATTATAGCCCTTTAAAGTAATTAGGAAAGGATTAACAGATGAAAGGTTTTGCCTTGGCCTCTTTAAAATTCTCTGGTGTGCCAGGTAAATTTCTGATCTATGTATGTTTCCCTTCTCAAGGCTCTCCCCATAGGTTCGTGGGTGGAGAGCTGTGGTCTCTGTAGGTCCCTGTGTGTAGGCAGCTCCAGGGAGCAGGTCCAGGCCCCAGCGGCCAGTTGTGCTCCGCAAATCCTTTGGGATGCCTCTGTCTGCCCTGGGCTAGGGCATGCATGAGGAGATGGTACCAGATGAGGCACTCTGGGCAGGGTCAGGGCAAAGAAAGCTGCCTGTGCCAAGCTCCGCGGCTCTTGTCAGGCTCCCCTGTCATTCAGTGATCCCACCTGAGGAACAGGAGGAGCAATTCCCACCTGGCAGAGCTGTGCCCCGATCCCCAGGTCTGCAGCATGCTTACAAAGGTTCTGCTGGAAGAACAGGGGAGTGTAGGGCAGGAGAGTCCTTCCTGTGCCCTGTAAGGGAGGCTGAACAGGGCACATCCCAGAGCCAGGCCTTTTCCACGACACAGCCGGCTTTTTAGCCAGTTTGTGGTCCTGCAGTCTTAAAAACTTCACTGTGTATTCCCAGCCTACTGCTGGCAGCAGGGAGACGGGACCTCTTTACTCCAGAAATGCTCGCTGCCTCTTTAGGGCTGGCTGTGGTCCCTGAAAGAAGTGCTGCTTTTAGGAGATGCTTCTGGAGACCTGGGTTCAGGTTCCTGAGTGACTTTGGGTGAGTGGGTCAGGGCTGAATTGAGATGACCCGGTTTCTGCTGCTGTCCCAGAGCCCTGATAGTATCTGTATGGCAGAGAAGAGCTCTGGACTAAAGACTGTGATCAGGACCTTTTGTTTTGGCTGTGCCATCAAATAAAGCTGATGGTACTTCCCTCAATCATCCAGGTACATGCCTTCCCGTGGGAGAGGTGCTTATTGGCAGCAAGCTCCCTCCTTCCCTTCTGCATGTCTTCCACATGACCCCCTGCTCCTCCAAGGGGTCTGGAGCAGGGATTGCTGGGTCCAGAACTGCCTTGTTAGGTACACGCGGTACGGGAAGGTCCTTTTCCCTTGACTTGCAAAAACCCTCAAATATACGTGGGGTGTAAAACTAGCCCAGAATAAGAGAGGCCTTTATGCCCAAATGAAATAACAGTTCTGTTATCCCCGGTGAATGCAGTCCTTAAGAGTCACACTGAATTTTTTGCTCCCGCGGATGAATGTGTTTCCATCGTCAATGTACTGGGGTGTAAAATCCGCGTCCCCGGCTATCTGCTGTGCTAAAGATTTCACGGAAATGGCTTGAAGATGTTTTCTAATGCAAATCATACTGATCATATAAATGACAGGCAGTGTCTCCTGTAATTATCAGCAGGAGTTTTTACATCTCGATGTTAGGAGACAGCCAAGCAGGTGTTTGACTCGCTCATGCCCTCCAGAATTCCTTAAATGACCTCTGGAAGTACTGGAGTGAAAACAGTCTTAGCCAACATCAAAATTTTGAGATATCTCAGTTGCTGTAATTCTTTTAAGGCTGCCTCAGTGTCTCTAAAACATAAATCTTTCCTAGTTATTGGCAGTGAGTGAGGAGTTGTGACGTACCGTGTGCGGGTGTGCAGTCAAGATGTACGGCCTCCCTGTGCTGCCCTGTGACTCCCTGCCTTGTAAGAGTTAATACTTCTTCTAAAAAATAATTATCTGCTTTAAACTATTATAACTACCTGACCTGTTTCCCTGAATATGAGTATTTCAACCATCTGCTGAGTCAGGCAATACAGCATTCTGTGCTTTCACGAGGCTGTGATGGTTGCTTAGACAACAGTGACATAATATTTAAGCATAATGGCTCTCGAGAAGATGCTGTCCTCTTCTCCCTGGATGACTTCTCTGGAAATGCAAATCCAGTACGCTCTTAAAAAAACAAGAGATGGATGAGAAGGGTTTGTGTCACCGTCTTTCTTAACCATCTCCCCATTTTCTATTTGATAGGTGAAAGAATTGTACTTTGCTTGGAAGTTTTGTAAGACATGCTAAAATTACAGGCTGGCTAGATAAACATTTTTATAGAGGCAGCTAAAAAAGTGCCTCTTTCTATAGTCAGTGCTTATTTTGAGATTTAGACAATATTGTGGCTGAGGCCATCGATCCAGCGGACCACTGACCAATTGATCAGATCCACCTGATAAATCTCATTCCTGAGCAGAGTTGAAATCTGTGCTGGTTGTCTCTTCTTGCTGTAGCGGGAAAAAAATGGTAATTAAAGACTTAACTGTGCAATGGAGACTTCATAAACATATCACTTCAGAGCATAGCTAATACACGATGAGTTGATTTTGTATAGATAGAGATATACATGCACTGTTTGCGACATGGGTGGTTTTTCATGTTTACACAGAGATATAATTATGAATGACATGAAGGTTATACAGCAGATTTCTTTAATCTTCTAAAGGTTTGTTAGTCATGTGTCACCGTGTACCTGGTTTTTATATTTTCAACATCTGTATTCCTTTGTCATCTCATTGAAGGGGTTTCTCTAGAAGGGCTGCAGCTGTAGACGGTGAGGAGATAGTTTGATACCAAATGGGCGCAGGGGCTGCTGTGGCTGGCAGAGCTCTGCATGTCCCAGAGCAACTTTTGCTGTGAGGCAGGGCTTATCTAAAAGGGAGAAGGACCCTTTCGTCATCTATTGTTCAAAACTCCCCCCCAAACACCACAGCAGTTTGGGGCTGAGTGTTTGGAAAGGTTGCATAAGAACGTGTGAAAGCTTGGCAGGGCAGATCGAGATTCCAGAGCTGGTGAGGTCGTTGGGTGACCCGTGTTTGGGCGGTGTGGCGGAAGGGCAGATGGCTCTGGTGTCTGCAGGCTGCCGGGATGTGGGGAGGACAATCCCGCGGGAGCTGCCCGCGGCTCGGGCCCCTCACAAAGCCGCGAGTGCCGTGCCCCGCGGGCTGCCAGCGAGGGTCGGATGAGGCGCCGGGGTAGAAATGCCCTGAGGGGAGATCCCGCTCTGGTGGGATCCGCGTGTGCAGCGGAGGCCTGCGGTCTGGCCTGCAGTGTTTGAGGGGCTGGGAAGAACGTGGACAATTCTGTGTGAGTTGGGTCAAAAGTGGGTGGTGAGGGAAGGGAGCGGGTCCGCCCAGCCCTGCCGTGTGGCGGGCTCTGAAACGCTGCGGGGGATTTTCACATTTCCCGCCTAAAAGTGAACTAGGCCCCTTTCCCTGGGGCCACGGTGGTGATCGCTGGCAGTACAGGGGGGGGACAGGGATTTGGGGCCAACCTGGCGCCCTTAGGGACAGGGATTTGGGGCCAGCCTGGCGCCCTTAGGGACAGGGATTTGGGGCCAGCCTGGTGCCCTTAGGGACAGGGATTTGGGGCCAGCCTGGCGCCCTTAGGGACAGGGATTTGGGGCCAACCTGGCGCCCTTAGGGATAGGGATTTGGGGTCACCCTGGCCCCTTAGGGACAGGGATTTGGGGCGAGCCTTGTGCCCTTAGGGACAGGGATTTGGGGCCAGCCTGGCACCCTTAGGGACAGGGATTTGGGGTCACCCTGGCCCCTTAGGGACAGGGATTTGGGACCAACCTGGTGCTCGTAGGGACAGGGATTTGGGGTCAGTCTGGCACCCTTAGGGACAGGGATTTGGGGCCAGCCTGGCACCCTTAGGGACAGGGATTTGGGGTCAGCCTGGCGCCTTTAGGGACAGGGATTTGGGGTCAGCCTGGCGCCCTTAGGGATAGGGATTTGGGGCCAACCTGGTGCTCTTAGGGACAGGGATTTGGGGGTCAGCCTGACGCCCCTAGGGACAGGGATTTGGGGCCAGCCTGGCACCCTTAGGGACAGGGATTTGGGGTCAGCCTGGTGCTCTTAGGGACAGGGATTTGGGGCCAGCCTGACACCCTTAGGGACAGGGATTTGGGGCCAGTCTGGCATCCTTAGGGACAGGGATTTGGGGCCAGCCTGACGCCCTTAGGGACAGGGATTTGGTGGTCAGCCTGGCATCCTCAGGGACAGGGATTTGGGCCGGTCTGGCATCCTTAGGGACAGGGATTTGGGGCCAGTCTGGCATCCTTAGGGACAGGGATTTGGGGTCAGCCTGGCGCCCTTAGGGACAGGGATTTGGGGTCAGCCTGGCGCCTTTAGGGACGTAGCTGCTGCAGGGGTGACCAGCTGTCTTTGGGGACAGAGCTGGTGTAGAGGTGACTGGGTGACCCTAACGAGGGGCCATCAGCTGTGGAGGGAGGTTTAGCCCAGAGCTCTTGTCCCAGCACAGGGACAGCGTGGGTTCCTTCTGTGTTTTGTATTTGTGCTGGGCTGCTCCCTGGTGCCATCCTGGGCACCCCTTTGCACTCTGTGGCTGTACTTGGGGTCTTTCTTGGTGGTGTTTTGTGGAGGGCTCGGGGGGGCACAGAGTGTTCTCTTTGCTGTGTCTTTCTTTCCCTGGCCCCTCACATCGCTGTGGGGATGCTGAACACCCCATGTTCCCGTGGCTGGATGTGCTGCTGCCACAGGAAACTCCTGGCTGAGGTGTGCTTTCCCCAGCTCCCCAGAAGGTCGCTGCTCCTGCCTCTGCAGTTCCCCCTCCGCGGCAGCCTGGGCAGAGCACACCAGTATCGCTTCACCCTTGGTACAGTAGGGCCTTTTCTTGTTGGTTTTTGTTGTTGTTTTTCCTTTAATTCTTTTTTTTTTTTTTCCTCCTGTGTACACATCATGTGCATGTGTGCGAAGGTTTTATTCTCAAAAACAAGTTTATTCATTGATGATGTAATAGCGATTGTACTTTTCTTTTGGTTAATAAATTGTCTGCTCAGCTTACTTTGTATGCCAGCCAAAATTAGTCATACCAGTTCTTGGAAAGGATATGAAGAAACTAGTAATTGAAATCATAATCATTTGATCATGAGAGCTGTTTGGAAAATAATATTTTAACCAGAAGCATGTCTGATCTCCAAGTCAGGTTTTTGTTGTTTTTTGGTTGTTTTTTTTTTTTAACTGCCGCTGAGTAGATTTCTCTGGTATGAAATATTAGAAATTGTGTAGTAGCTGGTGATGGTATTCAGCATCCTAAGAGAGGACTTCATCCAGAAATTGCTGAGACTGTCTGCAGGCAGGCTGATATTTATATATATGTATTATTTTTTTTCCATCCTGACATTTAATAATCACTATGTAATAGCTATAAAATGCATAGCAACTGCAGCTTTTTTATTTCAAGTGGATGGTGTAATGAAATTGGGTGAAACCATCCATTGAAATTGTACTTTGTAGTACCCAGTGCTTGTTTACAAAGTATTGACGTTTGTCATAAACAGAGATTTAAAGCATCACTGTTATTGTTTGTTGTTTGGTAGAGGCTCTTATGCTGTGCAGCGATAAAGGAAAAGATTTTATTACAAGCTTGCTTAGCATATAAACACGCTGTTCACTTCTGACCAAATATTTGTTATTGCACTAAATGTAATGAAGGTGCCTGCTTATAAAACAGTTCCGTATTATATAAGGAAGAGTGGAATATCAGATCTGGTTTTTTTACTAGAATTACTTCAGGTTTTGTATTGTGTGCAGCTTGTCACAATAAAGCTTTTTTTTTTTTTTTTTTTTTTTTTTTCCATTGAGCAGTATTTTATTTCCTGAGGAATGTGTTCAGTGGACAAAAAACAAAACACAGAGAGAATCAATCGTGCTTTCCCCTTTGTTTAATAACTCAAAGCATTTCTCTCCCCTTTGCAAATACTTCTGTTTATTTGAGAGAAACACTGGATTCTGGTTTCTTTATTTCAAGAACCTGTAACCTTATTTAGTGTTAGAAATATGTGGTGTGCAAGGTGTGGCATACAGCCAGCTCTCGTTACAACATAAATTATTTCTGCTGTTTTAACCGAAAAATCTGGAGTGTATCTTGCTGGATATGTATGTTTGTTTGTTTATTTTTTGAGGCTTTCTTGATCCCTTCCGCACTGGAGTCAGCTGTAAAATATGCTGCTTATTCACCATGACTGAGAGGAGTTGATTGTTTCCTGGAAGGTTAAAATCCACCAATTAGGACTGTTTAATTGAGTGTATGTTCTGGAGGCTAAACTAAGTTTAAGTGCTCTTCTTAGAATGTATGTTTTAGGAGGGGGGAAAAAAAATCACAGTTCTGATCTTGAAAAAGGTTTTAAGAAACATGAGAATGTGCAAGTTTCTTTTGGTGGGAAGCACATTTATGTATTATTTCTTTGGGGATTACATCACAGTTTTATTTAATTTTAAGGACAAAAGTTAAATTCAATATTTGTGTATAAGCCAAGGGAAAATGTACCATAAACATAGGAATTTTCTGGTGAGTCAGAGTTCCAAGAATCTGAGATTTACTTAGTCCATTTATTTCAGGACTAACTATAACCATTAGTCATCCAGCCATGAATTTTTACATTTGCAGCTAATTGTACCTAAAAAGCAAACTTTCCCTCAAGGCTTTGGGGAATTATACAGAATGTGATTTGGCAACCTGCATTTCAAATGCCTTTTAGGATCATTGGCCTGGTGCTAGAGATTGTCTTTAGATCGTGTATATTTGCTTCAAGTAAACAACTAATATTTCCAGTTAGGTGGCAAGAGAAATAAATTAAGCTCTAGCTATTCTATGATACAGAAAAATTACTCAGCCTGCAGCAAGATAAGCTTTTGCAGGAGCCAATGCAGGAAGATATTGCTGGTTTCTCAGTCATCGGGGAGCCCAGAGTGACATCTTGTATTCTCATCTGATCACTTCTTGCAGGATGAAGTTATTGCTGTTTCAGAAAAAGTTACTGTGAAGCTCGAGGACTTGGCAAAATGGGCACAGTCCGATTTCTCCAAGTGGAAGTGTGGTTTCCGGGCTGAGCCGGTCCAGCCCATGGATGTGGGGAAGAATGGGCAAAAAGAGGCCTTGACGAGATACAGACAATCCACACTGAACAGTGGCTTGAACTTCAAAGATATTCTGAAGGAAAAGGCTGACCTTGGTGAGTATCTCTTACTTTCTCTTGTGGGAAGGGGCCTGTGGGAGAGCGCCTCTTGAATGCAGATGATCCCGATCCTGCCACGCCATTGCAGATTCCCAAGGTATGTCTGAGCCTGGGGCAGAGGTGCGGTGATGAGATACCTGTGTGGGATGAGCGGTGGTAGTGAGTGAGCTCATCTCAAGCTCCTTGCAGACTGGTGTGGGGTAACTCTGTGAGACCTGTCTACATGGCCCCGAGCGCTGCGGCTCAAACCCTGAAGATGCACGTACAAATAATTGCCACAGGCTCTCCCTGGGGCTCTGCAGGCTGGAGGATCAGGTCAGAGCTGTACACTGTGGGGACAGGAGGCTGACATGTCTTCCTGAGGCCTCCTGTGACAGGCAGGGATGAGCAAAGGCCTTTCACTTCTCATGTCCCGTTTCCAGAAGCTCAGAGGTGCTCCTGGTGCTCGTCCTGACTCTGTGTCTCGTTCAGTAGGGATGTGTCCCTTCCATGGTGTTTCCTTCATGCTGCTGACACGCGTTGCTCTGCGAGCGCCCCGCTGTTGCCTCCACACGTAGGCCTGTGCTTCCCCCCGTTTGTTTTCAGAAAGGGAGTTGGTAGCGCTGCTGCTTTGGATGGTTGCAGACAGGCTTGCAGCTGTGGGACTGCTTTGTTGCCCAGGTGCTCACACCTGTAATACCTGTGGTGGGTTCCCAGGTCCAAGGGAGCTGGGTCTCCTGTTGGTAGACGTGCCTGTTCGTGGTATCAGGACCTTGGACGTGTACAGCTGTCAGAGATGGCACTTCGGAGTGCCTGCATACCAGGGACATTTCTCTCTTTGGCCAAGTTTTTAATAAACGTTACATGTTTGAAGAGCATCAAGTTTAGACCATAATATGTGAAAAGGTAAGAAATTCAAAGCGAAGCCTGATGCATTTGAGGACGAGCTTCTGTATCTATGTGAACAGGAGTGCAGGGCCAGGTTCAGTTTTATAGTGTCGTGATTGGTTGGCATCGAAGCCAAGTTACGTGAAGCTGAAGATCTGTCTTGAAAGATTTATCTTCTGCATCTAATTTTTCTGATCTTATCAAATGGTGAAGTGATTTTGTCAATCTCACATTTTACCATTGGCTATGTAGGTTGGAAGATTAAAGTATAATTGGAAGTTGATCTTATTTTTCATTGCATGTCCAGGAAAAAAGTAAGCTATGCAATTCTTTCTCTCTTTGCTTTTTTCTGTGGTTTCCTCTAGTTCATAATTACATGCAGTAATTTTCTGTGCTATTGCCCTGGTATTTTCTTTACGCACTAGATTTATTTGCATTTGTTTGTTGTGTCAGAACAATCTTAATGTTTTTCAGACAGAACTTTTGTGTCCTAATGTTTTCTTGTTTTTGTTTTCAACAAACAAAAAAATCCTTGCGGTAAGTTGTGAAATTGCTATTATCTACCCTAGGAGCCAGAGAAAATTATCTTTAAGCCCAAAGCTTATAGTTGCATGTTAAGCCTTTCAAAGTAGGGGTTATACTGAAAACGCTCGTGGAATGCAAACTATACAGTATAATTTTGATAACCTCACATTCTGACGTTGCTCTTTTTCAGTTGGTGGCTCTGGCTTTATTGTTGGGTTGGGGTTTTTTTCAGTAGAAAAGGGAATTTTGGCTAATGTTTGGTTATGACTGCTTTTATCTTCGTAATGACTGGTTGACAGGAGTGAAACCAAAGGTTCACAAAGACCTGTAGCTGGCTAGATACATTGATATAGACAATTGATCCAGCCTATTAAGAGAATCAAAGAAATTTCCGAAATCTAGTATTGAGGTGATTTTTTTTTTACCTTTTGAAAGAGCCAAGAAATTAATCCTATTGTGCTTCCTGGATGTGGCACAAAAATTCAGAAGAGTGGTGATCTTTGAAGCTTGTGGAGCAGCTCTGGTTGGTGTGCTGTAGGCAATCCATGAGCGCTGGTGTTTGTCTCGTCCATGGCGTTTAGCACCGACGAGACGGAAAAGATTTACTTCTCTCATCCTGAGTGGTTGGTCAGGGTTGACATTGCTGTGGGAGTTGTTGTGTCCCTAGCTGGAGGCAAAGGCAGGAGGAAGATGTGCGGTGTCGGAGGCATTTGAGCTGCTGGTGTTGTCTCTTCTGTGCTGTCAGATGGCAGCTTGACTGCCTGGTAGGACATGTGCCCACGGATCTTTTCCAATCGGCGGTGTCCCACCAACAGAGCAGCGCTCAGCTGCAGTGATCAGAAGATTTATTAGCAATATCTTCTGCAGCAGGTCTCCAGCACAATGGGATGGGGTAGTCTTTCCTCATAAAATAGGGTTGTATGCTGTAAAAGGGGCGCAGTGCACTGTCACACAAAGGTCCTTCACGTGTTGCTGGTGTTTAACCCTGGCTGTAGATGAGGAAGTTGCTGAACCAGGTGTTGAAAAGGCCTAGATAAACAACATGATCTCCTGGACCCCTTTTCCTATGAAATGACATGTTTCCATTACAGAAAAATCCCATAAAAGTGAGTAGATTCTGCAGCTTTTCCTACTAGATGTTTTTGGATCAAGCTCTAGAAGGTAATAGGAAATTATATCCCTACCAAAGAGCTCAAAAAAGCTTTACAGAAGAAACAAAATCAGTTTTCACACTTTATCCAGGGGTGGTGAGGAGTGAAATAACCCGGATAAAATGAAAACATGGCTGATACAGAACCAGAGAAGTGTCACTGTGCAAACATACTTAATTAAACACGTTGCTGCTGGGAGTGGGGCAGCTTCAAACAGCAACCAGGCAAAAGGGGGCCTCATGTGAGCGGTGTGCACCCTGTGCCATGCGATCAGTGGCTCGTGCTTAGCCAAAACTAAGGCAACACCTGGTTAATCCACAACCAGTAGAAACCATGAATCTACAACTGAAAGTCGACCCTGAATCAAACAAGGTGGTTCTGTCTCCTTTTTTGTTCTCTCTTTCTTCTCTTTTGTTCTCTTCCCCCTCTTTTCTCTTTTTTCCCCCCTTCTTTCTTTTCTCTCTTTCTTTTCTCTTTGCCTTTCTTTTCTGCAGAAACTGTTGGGGATTTTTTTGGTTTTGTTTTTGGTTTTTTTTTTTTTTTCTGTAAAATGCTGCTGTTTTTATCACTAGTGAATTATGCAGATCTTTTCCTTAGGACTGTATTAAATAAAAGATCTCGCAATAGCATTTTTTTTGTGTGAGCTTCGAGATTTCAGCCTGAAAAATTATTTTTAAGAATTATTTCTTTCTGCCTGTTGAGATATTTATGTTCTACATTCTCTCCCTTTCTACAAATACGTCAATACTGAATGCTAGCAGTTTATGTCTTAAGACTATTTATAGCTTTCTGAATATTTCTTTCAAATGTTGGGGAAAAATAAAGAGTAACAACAATGCAGCATATAAAAATAGAGTTGCTCAGGAATGTATTATTCATAATGAACATGAGAACCTGTTTTTCCAGAAGAATTGGTCTGATAAAATCATTCACTGCTGAGGCCGCTAGTTATTTATTTTTGTCTTTAGAATTATTTAGGGAATTTTTCTTTGTAATAAATGGACTCGTATACCCATATTTGGTAAACCAGTGGGAAGTCACCAAATGAGGAATTATTTCATTTTACAAAATGTTTAACAACTAAGCAATGTAAACACTATCGGTTAAATATGGCAAAGTTGCATATTTGTATTCCTTGGGCTATAGTTCGAAAAGAATTCAAATTATTTTATATAACATTGCTTCTTGGAGACTTCCTTTAAGTGAAGTATGAAAGCTGCAGTGTAAGCTTTATTGGCCTATAAATATGTCATTATAGTTGGACTACATTTATATGCTTTGGATTGTTGTTTAAGCCAAGAAAATATGTCTCTACAGGTTGACTTTTTATTGAAACCCTTTGAGGCATACAACAGAATGTATTTTAGGCCAAGGTTATTAAAACAGCATTTTCATTTTTGCTGCAGACTCATTGTCAATTATGCTGCCACAAACTGTCTGTGGATAGGCAGTTATGAATGGTTTCATCTCTAAATGTGTCTTTAGAAAAAGAAATAAAAGATAGAGGAGTCAGAGCTGAAATTGAGAGAAGAGACTGAGGGAAAAATGAGTGATATTAGTGTTCACCAGCTCTGTTGGTTTGGGTTAGCCTGTGCTTCGGCGCTGCCTGGCTTTAGCCATGGAACAAATGGCCCCTGTGCCTGTGCTGGGCCAGGGAGGTGGGAGCTGCTGCCATGGCCAGGCAGTCTGCAACCCTCTGGCTCTGGCATGACAGAGGTCTGGGTTTGGTCCCCGAGCTGGCATTGCCACTCTTTTTATCCATCCTGTGAGTATCACGCCATAATGAGCGGTTAAGGTTCCTGCACTGGCAGTGTTAGTAATGAGATGAGCAAGTTCTGGTGAACTGAAGGGGTTTTGCTGCACTTACTTGTTTGCTCAGGTCCAGCAAGGGGAAACCCAAAGAAAATTTACCAATGAGTCCTGTCCTGTCTTTCACTCCACACAGTCATGCATTTGAGGGTGTAAAATCAGGATCTTTGTTCCCTGAGAAACCTAGGGAAGTCAATTACTGCTCCTAGCTGAGGTGTATATTCTAGCAGTCACACTGAGCTAGTCTGTAGGTGGTTTTCCAGCAACTGTTTCCTACTTCTCTTGAAGTAACTCCTTTGACCTCTCCAGAGGAGCTTGGCTGGGCAGAGCTGGGTGCTGCAGGACTCGGTCACCCTCTCGTTTTCTCGTCTTTACCAGTCTTAGAATTTGCACATCTTCACTTGGAAGGTTGCAGTTCTTTGCTGGATCTTGTGTTGCCACACAAATTGACTGATCCACAGCCGATTGCAGTGATTTTGGAAGAACAGGCGGAGCGGGGATGAGCTGTCTTTTTGGAAGGTGCCAGTTGCACAGTTACCAGCCCCAGTGGGCTCTGGGCTGTTGCATGGGACTTCCAATTTCACTTGCCAGTGGCCTTCCAGCAGGTGTGACTTCACCAGATGAAGATTATCAAGTTATTATGTAGTCAAACTGGGACATTATCAAAACTGATAATCTGCAGCTGTAGCATGTTCAGACACTTGCGGTGACTTCTCATCTGGCGCTGACTCTCCTTTTTCATTGTTTGTCGCGTGCTGCTCAGTTCAGGCTCACCTGCATCACTTGATGCAATAATTTTCTGACCAACTAATTGTTAGCTATTTAGAGTGCAGCCACTTTGCATACTTTGTGCCTGAGTCATGCCTCTCTTCCCCTCCCATTCTTCTCTGTCTGCGCTCTTTGCCTCTTCTTGTGCCTTCCTGTCCCCACTGCCCTAGCTGAATGCCATTCTGATCTTGATAAAGCTCCTGTAAGTGTCCCATTATCCCATTTTCCCCTCTCTGCTCTTGTGCACCGTATGTTGTTTTTTTGTCTTGTGGGTCAGAGTGACCTCTCTAACTCATTTTAACCAGCCCAGTTGATACCGTTCTTTTGCCATAGATGAGGCTATTACATGACTCGTCTGTTGTGCTCCATGGAGCCTGAATGGAGAAGGACGGCTCCCTTGGGAAAAAAGAGCCTGTGGACTGGCTTTTTGTTCTGTTTGTGCAGCTTATAGCACATGCCAGCGCTACTGCAGCAGGACAAGAACACCAGCAGGCTGTGGAGCAGGAAGCTCTGCTGGGATGACTGTTCAGAGAGGCTGTGGAGCAGGAAGGCTTCATTTGGTTCAACACCTTCTTTTGGTTTAATTACTGCTTACCTTTGGTGTTAACATGTTTGGGATCAGAGATAACCTGAGGTGCTGAGCAGACAGACAGAGATAAATATTTGTTTTATTTTTGGTCAACCAGTTGGTTTAACAAATACTCGTTGGCTTGTTGGCTTCAGTTGTTGGCTGCTTTTTAGGTGCTGAAAGGTGATGCAGTTGTTAAGTCCAGTGTGATTCCAGTAATTCAGTCCTGGAGATGACTCTATTTCAGTAGCATTTTGGGGCTCTCCCTCCTCAGTTGCCCCTCTCTCTTGAGCCACTGCTGCTCTCCTCTGCACCTTCCTCCACCTCCCTGGAAGGAGGTTGGTGGGATCCTTCCAAGGTTATCTGCCTTTCTTGAGGCACCTGTTTGCCTGAGCCGTGCTGGGATGTTTTAAGTGCTATTAATTTCTTCCTTTCGCTGAGGAGAGCCTACTTCATTACAAAGGGGGAGTATGAGAGTGACAAAAAACATTTTAATATGTAGTCCTGGCTGTGGAAGCCTCTCACTCACCACTGGATTGTGCTGAGCCTCATCTATTTGTCATTCTTGAAAAGTTTTAACACTGCACACCTCAAACTTCAAGCGTGCCTTATCCAAGAGATTTGGATTTCTTATCAAGCTTTGACCTACCTTCCAGCTTTTATAAAAATGAGGTGAGAGCATCACCCCTGGAAATTGATGATGTGAGTATTTTGTTCTTAGAGATGTGGAAGGAATGCCAAGAAATGTAAGCAAAATCCCAGGCAACCTCCCTCTTGGTAGCCCCTTACTCACAGTGGCTGTTCACCACCCACCCTGTTCCTGCAGCAGGAACAAGCCAGCATGATTATCAGAATTGTGCTGATAGCAGTTGTCACTGTGTCAGCATTTTCAATTATGTATTGGTATGACAGGGCACTTTGCCTTGTGTAGAGCACAGCCATTTGCAATTGCCGTTCTGGTCTATTCAGAAACATCAGAGAAGGAATCACTGCTACAAACCAAGAGGAGGAAGAGTTAAATTTTACTGCCTGTGAAGCTAGAGAACTGCCCCACGCTCTCTTAAAGTCCAAGTTGCAGCAGTTTGCACCATCAGTAAGAGTTTTGTTGCAGCCTCTGGCTGCAACAGGATAGCCTACATAATTACAAAATAAATAGATAAAGAAATAAGGACCATTCACAGACAGTGTCAAAGCAGCCAGTGTGGGATAGTGTCCCTTTAAAAAAGTTTTACGGCCTTTTTTATTTTTGTCTGTTTTTAGCACCGGGATTGACCTTGCCAGGCTGTGTAATAACCCACATGTGTCTGCTCTCCAGGATTTTTTCCCTTCTAGTCAGTGTTGGATCTTGCATTTAATTCTTACTGACCATGGGTTTTTGTTCCAGTAACTGGAAGCGTGTGTGTCCTGGTGCAGTGCTGTTGTGCTCTGAATCTGACTTTATCTCAGTGTATGTTTTTTTTTCTTTTTTTTTCCTTTTTCCTTTTTTTTTTTTTTTTTTTTTTTTCCAATCACTGGTTTAGAGGATGCTGATTTCCTCTCCAGCCTTCTCTCTATCTTTCATTCCTGCCCTTATTGTTTTTGGGTCCCAGTGGGACCCCGTTTGGGATGTCTATTGTTTTCTGTTGCTGCCCTTCCCTTGCCCAGCACCATGGAGGGAGGTGATCAGTGGTCTCCTCTATGTGCCATGGTTGTTGGTTAGAGGTGGTGATCCCTCATAGATCACTGATGCCTTTTTCCTGCATTATATCCTTTCCACACAGCCAAAAATTAGCTGAGTACCAAGATCTGTAAACCCAACGCCTGTGTAATGTTGTGGTACAGTTGGGTGGGCACCAAGGACATCTTTTTCCTGCCTGGCTGCTTTCCTGTGCTGTAATTCTGTGCTGCTGGAGCCCAGAATCATGCAGTCATCTTTGACTCCAAGAGCTCCGTTAATCACGTCAGAGCTGTCTTCACAGCAGCCCATGAATCACAAATCTGCCTCGTGACCTGTGTGGCTGTGCTGAGATGCTCGGGCTCTTCTGTGGGTGCTGTCGATACCATGGCCAGATCTGGGTGTCATTTCCCACAGAGGGAGAAGGAGAAAATCCAGACCACATTTATTCACCACCTCCCTTCCAAGTCGTCTTGAGTTGCTCTTTATTACACCCATGCCCAGAAAGACAACTGGCCCTTTGTTTATAGCCACAGACCGGCTCCTCGTTATCTGTTTTCCTAAGTATCCTAGTCCGGTTCTGACTGTGTTGCTGTGGAAAGGCCAGTACTTGTTTTCTGAGATACAATATTCAGCTTATAGATGACCTGTCTTGTGTTATGGGAGGTTTTCAGAGAGAGCATCCTTTGTGCATCTGAACTTAGAGACTTCTTTTTATTCCTTTTGTCTTCTTTTTGTGAAGTTGTTTGGTAGGACAGAAGTACACAGGAGCAAAACTGTCAGTGAATGGCCATGTCAGCATTTATGGAGATCTCAGCAACAGCAAGTGATGTCCCCTCAGCTTGCCAAGGTGGACCTTTGCTTGGGCAAGCAAGGGAAAGTGGGAGGTGGGAAGAAAAGGAACTTGTTGGACAAGATTGTGGGAAGGGGCTTGGCTACAGCAGCTGAGTGGGCAGTAGCAAATGTGCCTTCCCAGCCCAGGGATCTCCTCCAGCACTGTGTATCACCTTTGTGAGCACCAAGTGGGCTCTGTGGGTACACAGGAGAAAACTGTGGTTCTGGCAGCTTTGCCTTTGTTAACTGAGTTTTAAGACTCTCTATCAATTCTGACTGCTTAGTCTCTTTTGTTAATTTGGGTCGTGCTTGTCCTTGCTGGCTTGGTGATCCTTGTGTGATGAGAGCACTGATAGATGAGGGTGTTTGGGAAGGGAACGGTTAAACCTAGTGTGTGTATAAATTGGAGTGTGGTTTGTGGGAGTGGGTGATAAAGAAAGCATATATTTAAAAACTCTAACAGCATGAATTGTAACTTACTGGGTAGGTTTTGTATTAGAGAACCTTGCGCCGTAACCTTTATTTACTTCATTTAGTAAAATCTGTACCATG
This sequence comes from Hirundo rustica, assembly GCF_015227805.2. Classification (NCBI taxonomy): domain Eukaryota; kingdom Metazoa; phylum Chordata; class Aves; order Passeriformes; family Hirundinidae; genus Hirundo; species Hirundo rustica. The sequence goes on along the minus strand of NC_053457.1, from coordinate 6,419,614 downwards.
TAAAGTAAGTTCCTCCTTAATTTTACTGCTAATAATAATTTGCTTGTAAAAATGAATCCTCAGCACTGTAAACCTTCAGCTCGAGTCTGTCTTGCTCTGTAACATTGTGAAGGGCAAATAGTTAATGGCATAGAGAAGCTTTTGTTAGTGATAGGTAGTGTGTATGATTTTAGCAGGAGTATATTTTAGCAGCTTGTGAAAAATCAAGGTGAATTTTTACATCTGTGCTCTGTTGAATTGTTGATATATGTAGAAGCTGAAATTCAAAATGAGCTTCTAGGAGAGCCCACATTTGATTTTCCTAAACATTTAAATATATGTATCACACCCTCATTTTAAGATGCCGGTTAATGACTTCATGAGCATGTTGGCAGCCCGAGCATTACATGTGGTTTGAGAAATGTGTCTGGATATGCTTGGTAAGCAGTATTGTTCTGACAGTGTACTAAAGGCCATCTTCAATTTGACTGTGCTCTACTTTGTTATGCTGTGAAAGAAAAAGATAATTCAGCAGAGCTGAATTGTGCTGTCGGCTGGAGACGCCACACTTCAGAATACAAATATTACTAGGGATAAATGAATCATTAAAAGAACAGTAGCATAAAATATCTGATGAATGAACTCCAGGAGTCTGTGCTGGAATAAATTTAGCATTCACGGACAGTACCATAATATGTGAAATAATAGTATCAGTTCTACATTCAGATGCCAAAAACATTTATGGACCCAGAATAATTGTGAATTACAAGGCTATAAATACATAGAGGGGATTTGGTGATATCATAATAAACCATGAGAAAATCGCTAGGCTGGTTTCTAATGTTACCAAGAACCTTGAGATATATTTACAACCTTGTTCACACTCCTGCAGTTTTAGGGGGCAATTCTCCTCTCACAACACGTTCGTCATTCCCAGTAGTGCCAAGGGGAGTTATGCATGTGTGTCATGAATGGAATAGAGCCCCACACAATTCAAGGATCCTATAACAAATATCTCGTTTAAGAAAAAGGTGGAAACACTCACTCTCATCCTCCTCCAAGTTCCTCCATGTCCTGTTCTGCTCCTGTGATCGAGGCTAGTGAAGGGAATATAGGTAAAGGATGACAAAGTTACTGCTGTATTCCTGAATGTTTTATCCACAGCTGCTTCATTTTTTTCACTTTTTATTACTGAGAAACAAAACCACTGAAGCCCAGATGTTCTGGTCCCAGGTTTCTCTAAAGTGCCGGCTTGTGCATTTTAAAAGCCTGTTGTAAATACGCAGGGAAGGCTGGGATCATCAGCCTGTCCTCCTTCATTGTTGTGCTACCAGATCCATCCCCAATAAGAACGGTTAATTAGGAACCAGGGCTGAACCTGACGTGATATTCCAGAGCATGTTCAGTTTTCAGCGTGTCCCACGTCACCTGTTTGTAACTGAGCCTGGTGTCCTTGCCTTGCCGAGCTGGGGTGGTGACAGTCTCTGCAGGTACTTGGTGTCACTCACACATCCCAATATTTGGTGGATTACAGCCCGGTGCTTCAGGGCTCCTTCCGCTCCCAGCATGTCCCCGCAGCCAGCTGTGCCATGTTACCAGCCTCATCCTTCTCGTGTGTCATTGGCAAAACACACACGTTCAGTGTGGTGCGGAGCAAGTCTGCTCGGTAATTCCACATTCCTTAGTGTTGCAGGAAGTCTCTTGATTGACCAAGTTGCAGTGTTTCTGCTCGTCCCTTTCCTGGCTGTACACGCAGGCCTGCCAGGGGAGCATTTGTGGTATTCACAGTGAGTGGCAAGGGTCTGTGGCTTCATTTATGTCCTTCCACGTGGGTCCTGTTTTACTTTTTGGGTCTCGGTGGACTCACCCTCTATCAGTAGATCAATCGCATCCTTGAGATATATCCTGGACCTTCCATTCTTGTCAGCTGATGAAACAAGGAGAAGACAATTACAGAATCGAAAGAATAACAGCAGTGAAGTGGTCATCAGCAAGAGGGGTGTCCTTGGCAGCCTTGTAGGTGTTGGTAGGCTTTGGTGTATCAGTGATAGATTCTCACTCAGTTAGTCACTGAACCTCGCTTTGCTTTAATCACTGCCAGTTTATTTAATTGTCTTTCTCTCTTGAATTCAGCCGTGTTTTTGCTATGGCAAGGTCATGGGATTATTGATTATTTGTTTTTGTTAATTACTGGTGACTTTAACTTTGTATTCTTTGCAATATCTGTGTGAGCTCTTGTGGCAAACCCAGCAGACAGAGTATAATGCAACCTTAATGCATGTTTTTCTCTTTAATTATTGTGAAACCACAGTCTCCACTTTTCTTTCACACTGAGTATTTCCAAATTAAAAGCTTTGTGGGATGAAAAATTTAATGAGAAGTTACTATAAAAATCTATTTCAAGAATCTCAAATGCTTCAGCTCCATCTTTATTTTTAGTTTTCTTACTGCCTGAATGACCCTTACTTGTTGACAATGTTTGTCACTGTGTGCTTTCAGTCTTGTTGCAGAGAAAATAGATTATAAAGTCCTTCTACTCTTGTATTTTTAATCCTCTGTTCAGATACATAAAAATGTGGCCCTGTAAGTTCTGTGGTACAGTAAAAAAAATAAATAAACCAACCCAAATAATTTTGGCAGTTCAAACGCAGAAACTAAAAATAATTTAATCTGCAGTGTGAACATAGTTTCGTATTTATACTAGCATCTGGCCTCAGGAATTGAATACTCCATTCTTTAAATAGCTTCACTCTGACTCTTGAATGCTTTGTGACTAGAACATTACCCTACAGTCATACACCTTGTTTACATATTTCTGTTAAAAGGCAAAAGAACTTACAGTACTTGAAAACATTGGTACAAACTCCCTCCTCCCCTCTTGCCTTGGAAAAGAGAAGTTAAAAAGAAAAAAGTACGAGTGGTCTGAAAGTGCATTTTAAATTTAGTTCTCTCAGTTTGCTACTGGGTACATATTTTACTGTCATTTGTATGAAAAACTGGAAGAAAAATTTTCCAAAGAAAATGTGTGCCTTTCCAGATGCCCAACATTAGTCAAACACAAATTTATGTACTCTTTGTTCGTCTGTTTATTTTTAATTTGGCAAGTGTCTTTGTCTTTACAAACACTTTGCCTAGAGATGGTGGGCGTTGTTTTGGGTTTTTTTACCTGTGTGGTAGAAATAAAGATCCAGGTCCCTGCAAAAGAAAAATAGATCAAAATAATGATTTATTCAGAAAAAAACCCATAATAATGTAATAAAAAGGTAACCACTATAAACAGGAGGCCAACGATTAGCTTCTTACAATCTTTAGGGACAAAGTATCTTTTTATAGTTTTATTATCCGTGCCCAGTCTGACTTTAGGAGTAATTGCATTTTCAGAATTATATATTTGCAACTTCAGCTAAGCCCTACAAATTTAGTAGATCCCCATTTAGTGTCCGTTGGTGAATGTAAGTCCAGCCTAATATTCTTACTGCTATTTTTTTCATTCACATGTCTTGAGGTGAACCTAGGAGCAGAAGAGAAAATATCCCATATTTAAACCTTAATCCAGAATCCCTTTGTATGAGTCACTCGAGCAAAATCATAGTGGTTTGGCCAAAAAAGGCTTCGTGTCCAAAGGGAGCGTTCCTTAAAATGCTGGCGCGTCTCCCGCAATGTTTCTTGAATGCGTTTTGTACGTCGCCTTCGTGCTGTTGTAAAACATCAAAGATTAGACGCTGTCGTTTGGTGCGTGGGAGGCTCCTGGTGTTCGGTGGACTGGTCAGTGTGAGTGAAGGCAGGAGTGTCCCTTGGGAGGTGCTCAGCCCCCTCAGCTGCCCGTGCTGTTCTTCCTGGGGAGGAGCCTTCCAGCTCAGGTAGGGAGAGCATTTCTCTTTCTTGTGGTGACTCTTCCGTGCTGCAGCACGGGCTTAGGCTTGCTGCTGTGGTGCTCAGAAACATCCCCAGCAGCGTGAGAGGCAGGGAAATCAGGGCCCGTCTGCCTTTGTGGAAAACTTTGAGAGTAAGTTGTTTTGGTTTTCCTGCCCGGCTATTGGAGCCCTCAACAAGGAAGAGGCTGTAGGATAATCATCCCATTTGGGTTTGGGGAGGTCAGTGCTCATTTCTGTAGGTTTCAGACTAGCCTGGGACACAGAACGTGAGTGCCGAGCCTGCGCTCCACCGTGATTTCCAGCTCTGAGCCTCTCGTGATGGAGGAGGAAAGAGGTGCTTCAAAGCTGGATAGGAGCAGGGGTGAGGGTGGTTTGAGACAGCAATAAGAGCAGCTTCTCTACCTTGCCACTGGGATTTTTGTTAGCCTTCCCTGCAGGGAGGATTGGTGCTCATGTTTTACTCCTTTTTTCAGACCTGGGCCCTCTGACTTGCGTATAGTGAATGCAAATGGTGCAGGGCTTAGGCTTTGGTGACTTCAGATACCATGTGACTCTGAGGCACAAAACATTTGATTTATTGAGTAAAGCCTATTTAATATCTTAAAAGCATAGAGTAGGAGATCAGATGTGAGCATAGCAGCCTTAAAATATATTCCCTGACAACATACTTAAGAATGTTTAGGTCTATATGAAATATACAGGAAATGAGGCCAATTTTTTCCCTGCTGTTTTGATGGCAGGGTCTGCAGCGGAGACAGAGAGAGTGTGGACAGGAATTCATGTGTTTGATAATGTGAGCCCAGCATATTTGCACAAATGGAATAGGAGCATTTTTCACCCTCTGCAGAAGAAACTATTAGTAGTTTCTCTGCCTGTTTGAGAGACTGTGACTGATCAGATTTATCAGCAAATCCATGTAAGTAAACCTGACAAGCGATTCCCTCATCTCTGGCCAGTTGTGTACAGTGTTTGCACAAAGCAGTACCTCTTTGCCTTTTCTGGTGACTTAGGAAAGCACAGAGAGCTAGTTCTTAACAGCCAGAGATGAAGAGAGGCTGCTGTCCTCTATCAGACCCTTTTTCCCTCATCACCTTGTAGATCAAGTTGGTCTACCAATAAGAAAATGTTTATGTACATTTACTCTGAGAATTCTTGTTAAGTGTTGTAAAACAGAGGACTTTCGTGAAGCAGAAAAGCTGTTGCCAGAAGGACTTGTAATGATTTCTGATCATGCTAATGTCTGACCATTGTCCTCTGCTGCAAAATTAAATTTTCTCTTTTTTTCTCAAGAATGTCAGACTGCTTAGCATATGGCTGGTTTTCTTAAGGAAGCACTTAATTTTCTACTTTTTAGGAGAACAATGAAATTAAAGTTCTTATATGAAGAGGAATATTGTGCTAACCGTGCTTGGAAATTATATTGTCCAGGCTGTAAAAACATACTGAAAGCATTGTTTATACCTTGCTGGACATGTGTCAGATTTACTACTTAGTCATGTAACACGTCTTGTGCAGCAGATGTTTTTAGTTGGGCAAGTAACAAAAGTTTTGCAAATGTTTGTTTGGGTGGGTAGAAGCTTGGAAAATAAAGTGTGGTTCAGTTTTCTCTGGTTACTACAGTGGTTTTGCCCACTGTGTTACTTATGCTTCTTATGGCTGTAGCTCCTCCAGCTGCAGCACAAGCTCTCAGGAAGCAAGCCCTTGTTACAGGTGGTGCAAGGAGTGCCTTAAGCTCAGTGGGGCTGGCAGGGCACTTTATCTTCATCACTGAAGGTTATCAAGACGTGACAGAATGGGATGGCAGTCACAGAAAAAATGGGATTCCAGTTTCCATTGTTCTCCTTTTCCCTCAGAGCATGTCTGTATGGATTGCATGTGGGACAATTCTTTGTGTGTCTCCTTGAGATCTTTGCCCCAGCTATCCATAAGAATTTCTCATCATGTCCATTTCTCAGTCAGTTCACTAGCCAGGTTGCCCACATCAAAATAGAGAACAAGGCTCCTTGGAGGAGCGTTCCCTTTCACCTGGTAAAGTGACTCCAGGTCCATGCCAATGATTGCTGACTCCAAAGGCAGGAAACTCTCTTGTGTGTGATAGCCTGAACACAGAGACCAGATTTATACCAGAGTGGATCCTCGGTTTTTGTTTGGTGCTAAAACTTCAGCCAGAATCTGCATTCAGAATGCCTTCAAGCTTTTCTTTTCAGTTAGTTTACCTACATAGCTGGTACCAGAAGTGCAGCTGCATGTAATACAGTTGGTTTTTCCTTTCCAGGATCAAAATGTTGAGGTGACAGTCACTGCTGGGCACTCTGATGAAGCTCAGGCCTTCCTGCCATAGTATCTCAGAATAAATGTCCTGGTTTGTCATTCTGTGTTGCTGGCTAAATGCTGTGTAATTCCTGTTGAGCTTGGAGACCCAGTGCAGCAGAGCTCAGCTGATGTGCTCTTCCTGTGTCAGGAATCCACAGAGCTGCAAAAAGAGCACCTTCTCCAGTACTGTTGCCAGACTTGGCTGTGAGGTTGGGAGTTTGGGAGAGCATTATTTCAGTCATTGTTTAACTGCCAGAGATAGTCATGCTGAAGACCTTGCTGTGGCACACTGGCTTTAGTAAGAAAGATTGTTTATTTGCCCTTTCCCTACTAATTGTGACTTCTCCAGATTTTGCTTTCCAGATACCATCCTTTCCTGTTTTCACACCCTCTGATATTGTAGGCTTGAATTGCAAGGAGTGTTTGGCATCCTCAGGGTTGTCCTCATGCTGGTGCAGGAGGAGGCAGCTCACGGGCCAGGAACAAAATGCTTGGCACATCTCAGAAATTCCCATCTCACTTGCATCTGGTATAAATGCACCCTGCAGTTTTTTCAGTTGCTCGTCATGAACACTGTGGCTACCGCGATTTTGCATATTCTGTTCTTCCTGGGTATTGTAGGAATTACTGCATCAGTTGAAGTACTGATGAGAACGATTAGATGAGAGCGAAATGTTATGGGTCATTAAACAAACAAACAACCCCACCTCCATTTTATTGAAGGTACCTATAAATCTCATCAGTTTTCTGCTTTACAGCCAGTTGATCAAGGATCTGTGTGAAAGGACGGGCTGTTAGCTTAATGCAACTCAGACTGCTTTAAGTGGCTGTGAACTACTTTTATAGTGCTACCAGTCCGTTTCATTTCCAGAAAGTGAAAGTTCGAAGAAGGTCCTGAATCTGGTTTCTCACATGTGAGATGATTTTGCTACCCATGACCTAGAAAACAACAATGAATGTGTAAATTACAGACGGGAAGAAAATTCATAATTGACTGTAAGGTGAATGGAAGTTGAATAATTCCCTGAACTTCAACTGCGAAAAGAAGAAAAGATCACTAAAACAGACTTCAGTATGGACAAAGAAAATATTATTTCAGTATAGATTAAACTTATGACTAAGATATAGATGGATTATTGTATCTGTTTCAGATGTAATTTCATGCCTGAGAATTTACATTGAAGGCAAACTGGTCTGGATCGCATTAGCAAAGGCCCTGTTTTGCTGTCAGTTTAATTAAATGGAAACTGCTGGCAAGGTGACCTCAGCAGGTTTATAGAAGCAATACTATTTCGTATGTTGGAGCAGAAAACTGGTAGGTCTTCCAGTTTGAAAGGGACACAGAAATTAAATCTGTGATTCATTCTTGTTTACAAACTCCCAGATAGTATGCAATGACCTCAGTGATAAATTAGCTGCAATTACACATTCTATGAGGTGGGCTTTACAATAGCTGTAGACTTCATGGTTATGAGAACCATGACCTTTGGCAGGGAGGTTAGAACATGAAGTTTTTCCAAACAGTGCCTAGATCTTCAAAAGTATTTGCATTTCCTTCCCTATTTCATGTGAGTAGATTGACAAGATGTGTGGTGGGTGTTCTGTTTGCTCACCACAAGATTGTTGTCAGGCAGAAACCCCCCAAAACAAAAAATCCCGCCCTTCAGGAACATTGATTTATCTGTTAACTGTGTCTGGCATGCTGCCTTTTGGCTTTGATTTCAGAGAGAAACATATTTGGTTACTTTAATAGGCAAAAGCACCGAACCTGACTTGTAGGGGAAAAAATTGCTTACTTTCCCTTTCTCAGTTCTGTTTATCGGATCCTGACGTATTGTATCATAATTGTGCAACAGTTCCAAGTTGGAGTAAAGAAAAGTAGAACTGCATGTCAGGCTCCATCAGCCTCATTATTTGAGAGCCAGCTTTTCTGGGTGACTCAGTGGGACTGAAAATTCATGTTTATGCCAGTTAATAACTACCCTGTGACACCAGCTCAGATGATAACAAATGCTTTTCTGTTCTCAAGGATTGTTCACATCACCTATTTATATCTCCTCTTTTTATTTATGTTGGTTTTTTTATCCTGGAAATTCTTGCTGAGCTAGAGTTGACTTGTCTTTCCCCCCCAGATGTGTTTGTTCACCCTTTTTTGCTTCTTTCAGATATACTGAAAGAGAAGAATAGTTTTTTTCCCTGTATTCTTTGACCAAGGAAATCCAGGTCTTACCTGTTTTCAATTATTTCTCCAATTTGATGTCACAGTGTGCGGGAGTAAAAGTTGAGAATTTGAGAAAGTAAGTTTTTTAATCATGTTACAGTAATTGTACAATTTCTTCTGTATGTATACACGAACAGAAGGTGATTACACAGACATATCCTGATGACTTCATAGTCATCTCTGGTGAAACCGCACATATCTCCTTGTGTGTGTACAGGCAACTGTGTTTGCCGCTGAGCTCCAGTACCCATAAAGCACTTGGCCAAAAGAGTGTATTTTTGAAAGGCTTAACATTCTTCACTTAAGTATCAGAAGTAATAAAATACATAGTTCGAGACCTACAAAGATCAAAAGAGAAAGAAGGAAGAGAAAGGGTTTTTAAAAGAACTGTAATAGCAGCAAGAGAAACAGAACAAGGAGGTTGTTGGGAGACTTCCGTCCCTGTGAATGCAATGGTTTTTTTCAAGGAAGCTGCAGGAGGAATCCATGTTTTAATATTAACTTCAGTCAGGCTGTAGCCCAGTGCCTCCAGTAAGCATGAAGCTCTGCATGGCTGGAAGGTAGGTGGAGATGGGATTTGGAAAAGGGTTGCGTAACTGTAGCTGAGGGAAGAAACTCTTCAGCCACCGTCAGTGCTTTTGCCTCTCCCAGTAACACAATGCAGTCCATCCCAAAGCATCTCCTGGTGTGTTCCTGCATGTGTGCTCATGTCTGCTTGGTCTTCTGCCTTAGCTGGGCAGTGATCTCCCAAAGCCCAGCTCCCAATAGCAGTTGCTTAGCAATAATTAAAAATAAGCCAACAAGAAATAAACTCTCTTCACATCCAGGGGCTGTCCTTCAAAGCTGCTCCCTAGCTCTCACTTACGTGTGCCAGGGGCAGAAGAAGAGAAGAAAGGCCAGTTAGTTTTGATCCTGACAGTGGTGAGGTAAGAAGTGCAGAGAGGTTGGAGAGGAGTTAGTAAATTATTCTATGCGGATAAGTAGCAAAATACCTAACACAGTGGTACAAAAACTGCCCCGTTCGCTTTGCTTCTCCTGGAAGGAGGGACTTCAGCTGTATCCCCCTAGAGCCTGTAGCAGGACAGACTGCCCTAGCAGCGATGGCCCCTGCCCCAGCAGGCATTTGGCTGGCTGTGGAGAGCTCGGGTTGCTTTTGTCTCTCTCAGCCCGGTATCCTGGTCCCGAAGCAGGCGCATCCTTCGTACTGCAGAATTGCGGGATTCCTCAGTGCAGCTCCGCCAATTGTGTTGGAAAGCTGTAAGAAGGTGAAATCTTTGTGGAGGTGGTGCCTTTCGAAGCAAATGGAAAGGAGAAAAGACTTTCACTGTTGTGGTGCTGGTAAGACTCGGAGCCGGTAAAAAATTTCAGTCTCGAGAAAGTAAAACTAAATTCTTTAGCAGCTAGTTTATTTTAGATTTTCTCTTCCCATTCTGCTTCGTGACAGAACTTCAAATAATTATGTTGATTTATGATTACAGGTATTTTAAATCTGTAGTATGCTGAAACAAAGCAATGCCAGCTTCTGGCCCTATCCAATTATACAATTGAATTTAGGCATGTAATAATGTTACAACAAAAATATCCATCATGACGGATTGGATTTCATGAAGTACAACACACGAATATTTATAGCCCCATTCTTAAAGCCTCTTTTGAGTCAAAATATGCCTCCTTAGTATGGCCTCTAAAAACAGGAGAAAATCTGAAACTTTTTAGTCTAGCCCCATACCACAACCTATTGCCTACACAGGAAGGTGGTGTAGGTTGATGATAAGCAGAAAATTATAGAACAGAGTAATTATTTCCATTAGAAAATGAGGATCCGGCAGTATTTGTACAGTAATATGAAGTGATTATTTGGCTATGCCACTGTAATGAAAGAATAAAGATCATACTTAATTTAAGTATCAATTCTGAAGAGACTTCTTGCTCTCCCTCTACTGTTTTAACTATTAAAACAGATTTGAATTGCTAGTGTAGTTTCCCACTGTTTTTTAGCAAGTGGAGTGGGCAAAACCTCCCCTCCTCCCATCTCTGTTTAAATGTAGACCTTTGGTATTCCAGAAATCTGACCTTGTTTGTAGGGAATGGCTCATTTTTCTATAATGTAATATGAAGCACTCTCGTGTTTTGATTCCACGAACTAGCGAGTTTAATGTTCCAGCTTGCCATGATAAGGATATGATCTGGTTAGAGATAGAAACACTAAAGGAAATTAGCTATTGTACTATTCTTTAACATATTGTTTGCCTAGCAGTTTCATTTAGAATCGTTTAGAAAAATCTTGGAGTACCTTTTTAAAGGATTCTTTTTCTTTTCTTTTTTTTTTTTTTTTTTTTTGTTGTTGTTGGCCTGGATAAAAAGTGGGGCTTTACGATATTTCTCCTAAAATAAATGTGAGGCTGCCTCATTTATAGTCAGCATGCCTTGATTACTTGCAGACATGCTGGAAATTTACATGCGCTTTTCTCCATTATAAAACACTGATCTGTTCAGATCATTAGCTCCCTCATGACTAGAGTTTGGCAGCATGCCAAGGCAGGCTAAATCTGTAGCTGTAAATCGTGAGCTGAAATAGCAGAAAGTGGATTTCTAACTTAAAAAGTGTAAACAGTTTGGAAAATGAAGTAATTTTAGAGTATGATTGATTGCCTTAAGATTGCACTTTAAATTAGCCCAGGGTCTCCACTGCAGATATATGCACTAACTGCTCATTATATATTTTCACTTTTCTTTGGAACAATGGCATTGTTGGTAGGCTTCGAAACAATGTATGTTTCTCCTGGAGTGACCTTTGAGGAAATGAATAGTTTTATTGTGTGTCCATTACTTTGCCTGGAACAACATTTTTGAGTTATTAATTTGCTGCGGTCTATAAATAAAGGAATCAAAATGCAAAGCAGCTGTATTCTGCTGCATATAGTTCATCAAACTTGTGTTTAAACATCACCATTTGAGATTGGTAATGCACTGTATAAATAATTTTTTTTTTTCCCTCTGAAAAAGAAGTAATGTTTTGCCTAGCCTGGAGATTGGTCCTTGAATCTCACAGAAGCAAATTATTATTTTTAGCACAAACAATTGGTGAATGTTCTGCAGGCCTGCTACGCTGCATTCCCTCTTTCAAGGACCTTGCTTCACTTAATTGTGTGTCCCTGGGATATGGGGCTGTGGGCTGAAAGGGAAGGAGTCATTGAAAGGCACACTCAGGAATGCGGGCAATGTTTGCTAGATTTGGAGTGTTAAAAGTTTAGGGCATCATCTGCCCAGCTCTGTCTGCACTGGTCCAGAGCAGTTAAGTAGTGGGTGATGCAGCAGCCTGGTGATGGAAGAATGTAATATCTGGTGTCTTGTGAGCTCTGGCTGTTTGCAAATGGTGGCTGAACCATTTGCTGCTCTTTCCCAAGGAGACATTGATAATGTTCCTGCCTACCCAGGATGTCTGAAGTTTCCACAAAGGTTTCCAGTGTGGAGCAAAACCTCCGTGTAGCTTTGTGGGTGCGGGCACGTAACTTAGGTGTATGTGCTAAGCACGTAGATTGTGTGCAGCCAGAACTGTGGGCTTTGACCATTCAAGAAATTAGAAGTGTAAAGCTATTAAACTGACATAAGTGGTGGTTATAAACCACAATAAATATCTCTGACTGCTTGAATGGAATATATAATAAAAACTGGTACAATTTTGTATCAGTGTGGTTTTCATCTCTTTCCTTTTTCTAGATTTGGTATCTTGCATTCAGTAGATACGTGGCTCTGTTTTGTTGTTCTTCTGGAAGCTCCTTTCCCAGAGAAAATTTTCTCCCCGTGTTATTACCCTTCCTTGATCTTTCCTTTCTCCCTCCACGTTTGAAATGAAGATTTGCACTTGAGAAAGAGGTATGGCTGAGAGGTCTGAGCACAGGTCTGGGAGCCGGGACCTGCTGTATGCTTAGCTCAGTGACTCATTCGGTGGCCTTAAGCAAGTCAGAACATCTCTGATGAGGTTATTTCATATGTAAAACAGGGGAAATAATACTTATCTGTCTACCTGCCTCATAGGAATACCCTGAGGACTAATTAGCGTTCATTCATTAAGTGCTTTGAAATAGACAGTGCTATCTATTATTAGAGCAGGTTCCAGACTAGCAGATAGTGTGTGTTAGGATTGTTTCTTACTTGGGAGCCTTCCTTTCTGCTGGGTGTGGGACCAAAGCCCATCAGGAACAGAGCACGAGCCGCCTGGTGTTTCTGGAAGATTGGCAGGGCTCTGCCGAGCCCTTCCTAGGCAGTTTCACTGGAGACTTCACGCTCTCACTGAAAACTTGGAAAGAGAGCTTGCCTAGAGAAACGAGTGGGAGGTTACTTGCTTGTTCTCCTCAGCTCATAGGCATAACTTGTCCTGAAATCCTTTCTCACCCTGCCTCCACCTGAGGCCTTTTCCGATAATTCAGGTAGCGCGGCTTCTCCTCTTTTCCAGGGATGATTTCCTGGTCCTGCAGAAGAGGAAGAGAAATCCTGTATTAGTTCTCAGGAGGAGTGTGGGGCTGGGTTGCTGTGTTCCCATCGCAGGGAGCCCTTTCTTATTCAAAAAGCCATTCCTCTTTCTCTTTCTTGAAGAGCAAATGCTTATATTCTTTCCCTTCACTGGATAACAGACTCCTTTGCAAAGTCCTTAGAAGGCAAAATCTAATTTTGGGTATAGGATCCTAAACTCTGCAGGTGTGTATCTGCTGAAGTCTGGGAGTCTTTTCATCATCATAACAAGGAGGGTTGTCATCTGACCGGCAGCTTCTTTTGTTCTCTGATGCATCTTCTCTCAGCGTATACTTTTGTACCTCTCTTAGAGATGCCGTAATAATCTAGTTCAAAGAACCCAGCCCTGTTCTCACTGAAGCCCACAAGCCTGGTCTTTCTACCAGTGAGACTAGGACTCGGTCCAAATTACCTGGAGAGAAGCTTTATTTCTCTCCATTTGCTCCTCACGCGTCTCTCAGGCCATGAGTAATTTGCAGCGAGACAGGAAAGCCTGTGTGAAATTTTCCAAGGGAATTTTCTCTATTTTAATAACATTAATGAAATTGCTTAACACTTCATCAGCTTTTTCAGCGTATGTTGCTGGGATTTTGGTGCTTTCTGATTTTTCTTCAATACCAGAGGGCCCTTACCTTAAAAATGGGACTGAGGACTCACATGAGCGCTTGGACCCATTGTTGAACCTCAGTTCTGCAGAAATGTTTTTGCACAGATACTGGTAGATACGATTTTGAGGAGTTTCTCTGCCTCTCCTCTTGTGCCTGCAGGAAGGGGAAGGGATCAGGAGCAATTGTCCCACAAGCTCTCACATGCCTACAACTAATTCTTCTTCCATAGAAATGAGGCTTTATGGCCTTGGTCCCACAGGAAGGCCTTGGCAGTGCTGAATTTCTGCACAGTTGCTTTGTTCGTCTTACACTGCGTGTCATTTGGGGTTTGGTCCTTGTATCCTAGGCAGAGGTGTAAGTTAGCTCCCTTTTCTTTCAGACCTTCTTCCTATTACTCCTTTTCAGCTCCAGTCTACTTTGTTGTGATGCAGAATAGGATTAAATGAGCAACCACAGTCTTATGAGCACCCACTCACATGCCTGTAACAGCTTTTAAGGCTGCATTAAAAGGTTACATGTTGTTTTTCAGAGCAGCACTTTGGGGGTTATTTGGTGCAATGTAAGTTCAGTTAGGAGGTGAGGGTTTCCAAGTAGCTGGGGAAGTGTGGTACAGTGTGGTTGGGTCAGTGGCCTGGAGTTTGGCCTTTCCTCATAGTCTTCATGTTGAGTTTGATCTCTTCACTGGGCAGGAGGGGAGCCTGAGTAAGGTTCTTTTGGGGAACAGGTGTGTGCTCCATTGGGATGAGATAGAGGACAGCAAATTCTTAGAAAAGTATATACGACACTAGCATTTTTATAGTAGTTATTTTTTTAAAAAAGAGATGGTATGTTTCTAATTCCAATTCTGTGCCACTCCTGGGTTTAAGCATTTTTACACTGCAGATGATAACATGAGTTTATCTGTAAAATTTTTAAACTGTGATTTTTGTTTCCCAGCTTGACTTCTTTTTCTCTTCTTGTCTTTGATTGGCTTCCAAAAAAGTTATTAACATGTTGCAAAACAAATACAAGGGGCCACTGAAGCTTATTAAAAATGGTTTCTTTTGTTCATATCTGGCAGTTGACAAATTGTTTTGTGCTCTATCTTATCTGCTCCCGTGTGAAAGGTTACGTGAGAAAATGGCTGCAAATAAATTGCTATTGAATATTGTTGAAGACTAAGCATACAGCTTCTCTATTAAGGACCTCTTTTAAAGCTCTCTATTCAGACTCCCCCCTGCATGTCTCTCTAACACTTGTCTGTTATATTATGTTTGGCACAGAAGGAAACATTAAACAGAAAAGCAACATCTGACTGTGGTGTTTCTAGACCCTATTATCCCTCTGTCAAATGTCCACATGAGCAGAGTACAATTTTTGTCTATATTGATGATGATTTTTGAAGGCTTTACGAACTGTCTTCACGGTGAAGTGCTAGAAACAAATGAAATTGAAAAGCATATTTTTACAGCTTTGGAAATCTTACTTAAATCAGTGTAATGAGCCGCACTCAGTAAAATGTAATTATTCTCACTTCTCCATGTGTCAAAGAAATCAGCAGTATGGTTAGGGAGGGGAGGGTTACAGTGAGCTTGTTATTTTTATACAGAGCCAGATACTGCTTGTGTGTAGTAAATTGTAAATAGTAGATAATGCAGGTTTTATGTGTATTAAATACCCTGCAAGAATTAACGGGGTTGTTACTTCATTAAGGGTTTCAAAGAGGGCATAAACGTCAAAAGCAGGGCTTGACTGTTTAAATCACTGGACCATTTCCACCCCCCACCCCTCGTGTCGCAGCTCTGGGACCAGCAGCTTCTGCCTCTGCTATTTCGAGGAGGGCGCAGTTCCTCCGAATTTCCAGAATGATAATGAAAGAGCCCCGTGTGAGACACCAAAATAAGGCTTTTGACTCATACTTCTGGGTGCAGTGGAAAATGAAGGCGGTTGATTCTGCCGCAAGGAAGAGGTGATGAATCAGTCCCTTATAAGTAGGGCTGCGTTTCCTTGTCTGTCATTTATGTTTGAATGGTGTGCAGAGGTGAAAGAGAGAGGAGATGACAGAAGGCCTGGTTAGTCTGATAATAAACCCAGTAACTCCGTTTAACTCTCAGTGACTTTACACTTCTTTTTGGTTTTTCATGCCACACAAGTATGGATTTGTCACGGGCCTCTTCAGCACAGGAGACAAATAACAGACCATGAGATTAAAATTCATCAGTCCAGAGAATATCTTGAGGAAGAAGCGGTTCAGTCCTGAGCGCTGGGTTGGGGAATCTGTTACATCTTTGGGCTTATTGTTCCAATGGTTAATTATCACTGCTGTAAAAATATGTGCCCCTCTCTTGCCAGGGGCTCTGGCTGCATGTTTCTCTGTCAGTGTAGAATTTTTCAGTCTCCAGTATTTTCTCTCTACAGTGCTACATGTCAGAAAGGGGGACCAAGACACATGATCATAGAAGTAGTAAAAATAATGATACAGAAGATGAGAAGGTGTTGGTAGGGAAAGTTAGTGGATGTGAGGATGTGAACCTCCCCCCCCCACAAAGGTGCTGTAGGGAGGGTATGACTTCAACCTCAGCTGTAGTACTTGTGTTCATAGCATAAGCCCCATGCTCAAGTATTTGCAGGATCAGGCTTTATGTGTGAGTACTGAAGTGTAGTTCAGTGGTATGTTGGATGGTGTTCAGGGATTGCTGAAAACAGTGCATTAAATAGCACTTTGAATTGCAAAGTGCTGGTTCCGTTTTGTCTGTGAGAATGATAACACTTATTATCTGATTGTTCCCTGTGCAAATCTCACCTCAGGAAAAAATTAAATTATGTTTGAATTCAGCTAAAGCAAAGTATATCATTATTTTCTTTCGTTATTAAAAGGGGTTTTTACTGTTTGTTTGTTAAAACTGAAGCAGCTGCCATGTTAGAGCCTTAGATGATGTAAAAGCAAATGCGGAGGCAGAGCCATTTACAGTACAATTGGCTTGTTTAATGCGATTTAATTCCTCTCGTTGGCTTCGTCATATTACCAAATTATGTTTTCAGCTCCCCTCCCCTTTTTAATTCTTTCTTCTTTTTGTTATCAGCAGAATTGAAGCTTCTTATCAGTAACCACGACAACCAGGATAAATACTTGTTTTAAAGCTGATGCACATTCAACCTGAATGGTCCGCATGACCCAGAACATTCAAGAGGACAGGCAGCATGTGCTCCCTTCCGCAATCAATCTCCCCCTTCCCCCCATCTCCATCTGCTTTAGAAAGCTAATAGGGCAGTTTAAAAACCTTTTATATCAGAGTGGTTTTCTGTCGCTGTCCATGGACGTGGGCTGGCCCGTGCTCGAGGAGTAAGGAGAGAAGGAAATTTTGGGAGGCAGGGAGGTGATTTCCCAGCTCCAGCTTGCTTTCCTTGGGCTCCTCCAGCTGTTGTCATGGCAGTCACCTGCCCTCGGCGGGAGGGTGACCTGCTGCTCTGCAGACCCTCGGCGAAGGGGAAGATAATCCCGGCTGGGCAGCAGCTGAATAGAACGAAGGAGTGACTGGGATTGTGCGGGACAGGGAAGATGGTTGTGGTAAGAGAGAAGCCTCAGCGCAGAGCCGCCTGGTCCGTGCCCCGTCTCTGGAGGAGGCAGGCAGGCTGGCTGAGGCGACCCGAGACAGTCACTTCCCTGTTGAGGAAACTTAGGGATCTCTCATTTACCCAGAAATTTCCCAACAAGAATTTCTGCCTGGCTTCTTTGCTCTCCCGTTGCACTCTAAATTGCTTGATGCTGTAGAATAAATCCTTTAAGCTCTCTCTGTCTCAGTTTCTCTCTCTGTGTAATGGGGATAATAATTTTTACTCATCTCCATAAAGCAGTTTGAGGCCTGTGGATGGAAGGGTTATATAAAAGCTGGAAATGATGAGTGTCAGTCACTCTTCTTTTGAGTCTAGAAACACCTCATAAGGTTTATGAGGCACTTCTTAAGGTGCAGGAGGATCCTGGGAGTGCAAGGTTGGAGCTGCAATTATGAGAAGCTGAATATAGGATTAGGGTCTGAAAAAGGATGTGGAATACCTGGTTGGAAACTTCTTCATATTTAATTTCTTTTGTCTTCTTCAAAAATTTGATTTAGGAATTGAATTTTGAGTGATTTAGCAAGATAAATATTATAAAATATTTGATTATATGTCATCGATCAACATACTTGGGTTTGTCCCCATTTAGCAGGAGTAGAACAACTCTGATCCAAATAAGCGAGTGTAAAATGTTTTTCAGATGTGTGCTTTAAGTATTAGATGATGCTGTCTTTTTTTTTTTTTTTTTTTAATGACTGTATTGCCGTTCAGTTGAACAGTAGTTTCAATCTCCAATAGATTTGTAAGTATTCTCTTTCTTTCAAATGTTAAACTAAGCTTAGGAATTCTTTGAAAGGCTGATGCTCTGCTGGCACTGTGACAGAAAACGGTGGGCCGGGGAAGTGGCATGAAATTCTGAGAATTAGCTCTGTCTCCTCCTTAAAAGGGGAGAAATATCTGACACATGCAGAAAGGCTGTACATTTTATTCTCACTATTGGCAGAAATGACTTTTGCCTTTTGATCAGTTTAAAAGCAGAATCAGGCAAGCAAACGTCCATGTCAGAATTACAGGCAACTTGTTAACACCATCATTATCTGGTAAACATAAATGTAATCACTGTGTTCTATCCTGCAACACATTGCCTTTGTTCTTGATTGCATTAGCATTCAAATAGAGGGGGGTTCTCAAAGCAGGGATGAGTAGCATGGGTCCTGCCGACAAAGAGGTATCCCCGTTGTGTCAATAATTTACCCAAATTTATTTAAAACCAAAACCACAGATTTCCTGTCCCATCTCATGTGGCTAAATCGTTACTGTATTTGCATTTATCTGTGAGAGAAATACGATTCTTAGATTAATATTTTTAGGTCTTTTGATTAATTGGGCAGCTGAGGCATACCAAGTGTCTTTACTAGAGTGAATGAAGACCGTGGGAATGAAAAGGCAGAGGGGATTGGAAGAGCTGTGTTTGAGAAGTCTTTCCTAAGCGCTGGAGAGAGGGTGAATCTGTGTGCTAGAGCGTGCCTTGTGATGGTGATGCAGCTACCTGAACACCTCAGCTGTTGCTCCTAGTCCACAGCAGATTCCTACTGTGGGGCATGGATTCCTGCTGTGGTTCTTAGCCTTGTGTCTGCAAAGAATTCAATGTGAGAAGTGGGCAGGCAGGAGCCAGGGGTAATCCTCCCAGGAAGGTTATTTCACTATTCTTTCCCACACAGGAGTCCCCAGAGCTGTGGGTGATGACTGTCATTGCTGCTTGGCCACCTGCAGTTATCTTGGAAGTTTGGAGGTGTTTGGCAGGTTACAGCTGGACTCTCATTGCATCACTGCTCTTAAAGATTCCTGTTAAAGATTTTGAGGTCATAAAGACCCAGTTTCTTATTTTCCTCTTCGTGGTTATTCTTTCGTCGTTCCACCATTTCTATTTCTTTTGGACTTTTTGAGAGATTCAGGGTTTTTAGGTAGTTGTGTGGTAAGTTCATTTCCGTCTGCTGAAAAACTGTGCTCTCTTTCTTTGTGTTCTTACTAGGACAGGCAGCTCTGAGCTGTGTAGGGCCTGTCTGTCCTGCAGATACTGGTTTTGAAGGGTGAGCTACGCACCTTTGCTTCACCTACACCCTTGTTCTCATGCCTGTACTGCCGAAAGTCATTGCCAGAGGAGTAGAACAAGAGAAGGAGAACTAGACCTTACCAGCTGGAGGGGCTTGGGAGGTCAGTGAACACCGTGCCCAGCAACAGTCAGGAGACCTCCCATCCCGGGGGTCGGAGCCGTGCTCGTTCAGCGCACACCAGTCCCTCCAGACAGCCGGATGCATGCTCCATTACCTCTGTATCGCCTGCACGGTGATGATAATGGTCAAAGCCGTGCATACAAGCAATGATAAACTAATTATGATATGTGATTCCTCTGGGAGACCCCCTTAGTAACAGAGCCTGAGGAAAGAAGGCAGAGGAGCCGGGGCGCCGTGTGGGAGAGGAGCCTGATGGACAGAACCCTGCAACTTCCTTCATTTTCTCTCTGTATTCCAGATAGCTCCCTTGCTCAATTTGCTACCCACACACCGAAGCATTGTCCCATTTTATCTGGTTCCCCCGATACTTCCATTGCTTATCTTACGAAGATCTGTGTCAACATTTATCAAAACAAATGGCAAGCCTGGGACCTTTTAAGTAGTTTTTTTAGTTAATAAAACCAATCTTCTACTTCTGTTATGTTAAAAGTACATTATCTTTTTATTACAAACTCTCTACAGCTCTCTCTGTTTTCCTTCTTGGCAATTTCATGACTGCTCCACTTGATTGCTGTATGGAGAATTACAAAATCATTAAGGGTGGGGTTTTACCAGCTGACTTACAGTATAAGCCATTTCTCAAAATAACCACAACAGTGCAATACTGATGTGTAATTTACGTCACAGTATGTTTTTATGAAATAGTTTGTGGCTTATTCATTTAGATCTAGAACTGAATATCACTTCTTTTGCTTTTTAATCAAGCCTGCTGCTTTTTTTTTTTTTTTTTTTTTTTTTTTTTTTTTTTTTTTTTTTTCTTTCTTTCTTTTCTGTACTTTTTAATATTTTCCACTTTGAGGCTTGGCTTGCCTCCAACTTACCAGCTACACAGAGGAGGAAAAAATTGATTTTTTTTTTCCCTTTGCCTGCAGTTTAACTGCAAGTGTGTTTCCCCTTTGATGTATACATTTGTGTTAACTGCCGCAAAAGAAATGGTAGATGTGTGCTAGAATATATTGCACAAAGGCAGAGCAGAGAATTGATAAGAGACGTAAAAGTTTTCAATTTCAAACCATACCAAGCAAGTGTTTCTATTTATTTAGCCTACTGTGCTGGTACATTTCCTTTTTAAAAATTGCTTTCTGTATAATGTCTTGTAATTAGAACAGGAAATCATTGAGTAACTGTAAGAAGAAAAAGAGCACTTAAAGTGAAAAGAAATTTACCTTCTGAGAAATTATATTCGCCTTCTTTTTTTTCCTTCCCTTCGCATTACTGGGTTGTTAATGATAGTAACAGATGTACAGACCCTTATCTGTATCATTGTTCTGCTTCTGTTTTCGTGGGGGGAAGGGGGGAGACGAAAAAGTCATTTTCAGCAATACAAAAAATGAATGGACAGAAAATGGGAAAAGCCTAATTACAAAAAATATTCTGTGTCACAACAGAATAGCAATTAAATTGAAACTTCAATATAATTATCAATAACAGTCGAGCCTGGAAGGGTGCCAGGCGCATAAAGTTGGTACTCAGCCTTTATGTGGTTGCTAGGAGGACGGCAAAAAGTATAAAGCTTAGAGAAAGGAATGTCTAATGTAATAAAGTAACAGAAGGTAGCATAAATCATTGTGAGAGCAGTTCATATTGACATTATTTTACTTAAATTGGGTCGAAACTAGACATTTAGTCTTACAAGAGGCACAAATTCATATTTCTTCTGCAAGAATAACTCTGTGCTTCTGGGAAGGAGTGGAGTGTGCTTTCATAGCACCGGCCTCATACATATTTGGAATCTTTTAAGCAAAAATCTTAAAATGTTTGTTTCTGTTGGCATCCAAATGCATTTGCACTAATACGATTAAAAGAACTAAAGGGCAAAATACTTGGCAGCTTTTCCAGTTGAGGTAATTAGGTACAGGAAGGAACATGCATAGTTTTTCCATCAAGCTCTATAAAATCCTGGTGTGAAGGTCTTTTTAAAGAGAAATAATGCTTACTGATGTTGAGGGTAGATTATGGCAGTTAGCAATAACATTATAGGCTGATGTTTCTGAAACAAGCAAACAAAAAGCATGTTACTTATTTTCTTTTTCTCTGCTCTCTCTGTAAATAGTTCTGGCTCTAGATGGATTTGTTAGGAATTCATCCTTTTAGGAGGCTTTATTTTATTTTTTTTTTCTTTTGGGCCATTTAATTGTCTTGCCTTACATATTAAAAATGGTTGTGCTGATTTGAAAAGTCAGTTCTTGCATAGATTCATTGTGTTTGGCATTTCATGCATCTCTTACTTACAAAGACAAATTGAAGAACATGTAATCCAACATAAATGCCAGGCTATGCCAAATCCCAGCTCTCTTTACCCCTTACAAAGGGAACGGTTGGATTACAACTCTGGAGATACCAGGCAGTGCTCAGAAGGAAGGCAGTGGTGGAACCTTGCTTCCTAATTACACTTTCTCTGTTTGCAGCCTTGAAATGTAAAAATAAATGAAAAGTTGCCGTTGGAGTGGTTTATTAAACCACTCAATTATGATTTCAGCATAGGATTAGAGTAATTTCAGTTGAGCCTCACAAGCAGAACACTGTAGGTATTATCTTTTACCATGTTCTGTCTGTTGAAGCTAAAATGAAACTCAGAAATACAGCATCTTGGTTTCCTAATATCTCAGTTGTGTGTTTTTAGAAGGAATGTTGTTTTTCTTAATTTTAATGGAATGTGATCCACATTTTGAACTTTGCTTCTCCTAAGAGTAAACTCTTTCCGATCATATTTCTGAAAAACAGTTGCAATAATCACTAAGTCCTCCATTAAATGGCATGTGTGAGATTTTGATAAAAGCAAATAATAATTCTTCTTCGGGCTTGCATTTTATTAGGGATTGGTCTGCTTTGATTTCTCTTTTCTCATGTGGGCGTGGTTGAGGAAAAAAATCTTTGTTCCAGGAACACTGTGTTTGTCTTTCTCTAAACAAATTTTCAGTTTATTCAGCCTTTGTTCGTTCTTAGACGTATCTATTGAGCCTGGCGTGAAAAAGGAAAGGAAACAAATGCATCACAAAGTACTCATTGGAACTGCACAAGCATGTATGAAAGTGATCCTGTAAAAATTACTTGGTTTTAATTTATGCCAGGGGGGTTGAGTGAAGTCGTCAGTTGTCAGGGGTACAAAGTTTGTGTAATTCTGCTCAGGGACTTGCAGCACATTTGTCTAGAAACTAATGGTTTACTACAAAGGCACGTGGGACATACATTTATATACACCCTGTTTAAAAAGCTGACCACATCCTGGCATAAGAAAAGTGCTGTCAGATCGACAGATTCGGCTCACCGCTATCTACACAAAGGTATAAAGTAGTAATAACCGTCAGACAGGCGTACGTGAAACTCTCCAAGGAGCTAAGGGACGGATCATGTGCTTGTTAATTCCTAGAACAGTTTTCCTGATCTGATTTTTAGAGTTTCCTAATAAAGAAGAGAGAGCCTTATTCCCAGGAGCAATTGGCTTAGTCGTGCTGTTGCATAGGCTTATGGGATACTTGTTAAACAAAGAAAAGCGTGACCACATCGTTATTGGCCTAAAGAGGTTTTGGGGCCATCAATTTTATTTTCTTAGAAAAGTAATGTCAGTGCTGTTTACCAAAATGTATTTCTCTTACTTTGTTTTTGTGGGTTTTTTGGTTTGTTGTGTTTTTTGTTGTTTGTTGTTTGTTGTTGTTGTTGTTTTGTTTTGTTTGAATACCAAATAGTTTTATGTCCTCACCTATGTCAGGATAGTGGTGAGAGTTTTGAGGTTTTAAAAGTGATGACTTTCAGGAGCTGTGCTAGCAAAGACTGTGCTTCACAAGTCCGTCTGCTGTGTTGATTTTTTTTTTTTTACAGCATTACATTCATCTGCAGTGATGACATTCTAGGTGATATATCTGCTTCCAGAGACTTCTAAAAATTTAGCCTTTTATGTGTCAACATTTCCATTGCCTCACTTGAATCTAGATGAGTTGTGCCATCATATTTGGTTGGGGAGAACTGATCTGACTTTTCTTTCAGTGTCTGAAGTGATTTTTACTTTAGGAGTAAGAATGATGATTTCAGTATTAGCAGAGGGATTAAATAGTAGACCTTTTGTCTCTGGCAGAAGAAATAGCTGAGTTATTAACTAATCAGAGTACAGCAGAAAACGTAAAGTGAATGCTGTTGCTTTGTCTTCATTGGCATGCCTGGAAAGCCACGTTCTGTTACGTACCTGAGGAGATAAATGAGCATAAAAAGAGGTGCTGTTGAGTACTGGCTGCATAACTGCAAATGAGTAATTTCTCATGTTTGTATCCCTAGTTGAGGGGGGTTTTTTCCCTCTTAGGTTTCCTTCTGGTTATATGATGACACTTTATTGTGATATTTCAAAATCTGCCACCTTCGTATGTGATATCATCTAAACCATAGAGGAATGGAGAGCTCTGAGGTCTAGATTGCTTTATATTTTGAGCCCAGCAGCACAAGCTGTTTGGAAATTCATTTGCTCGTTGTGCTCTGTAGGACTTTTATTGAGTGCTGCTGCATTTGCATTTAGCGTGAAGAAAGTTGCTTCCACCTCTTGGGGTTTAGCAACAATGACCAGGTCGGATCAGCTCATCTCCCCTGGCCCAGGGGTCCTTTGGTAGTTACCAGAATCAGGTACTTCCAAGGACAGGTAAGAGCTGGATGCTCTGAGGCTTGTATATTATTATTTTTAAAATATGTTAGCTGATGTAAACATGAGTGTTGTGTAAAGGTATATGGGGAACTGAGTAAAAATTACAGATAATATTTCTATTGAAGCAGCCAAATTGGCAAAGTATGGAGAACACTTTGTTTCAGGCCAATTTCTGCTGAGCAGTGTTTTCTTGCTCATCCAGGTAATCCTTGGTAGTAAGTATAGGAAAACTGAATAGAAAGGCAGAACAGAACCTATTTTAATAAACTTTCTTTCAATTTCTGGGTTTTAACCTTTCTTTCCAGACCCACTGTGCTATAGAAGTTGTGTCTTGAAAAAAGACAAACTTACTCCAGAAAAATGAATTTTTCTGGAATACTTGAGTCACAGCTCTTGTTTTGTATTTTTCTGATATACTAAGAGTATTTTTTTTCTGTTCTTCCAGGTGAGGATGACGAAGATTCAAACCTTTTAATTCTCAGCTACCCACAGTACTGTCGATACCGTTCCATGTTAAAGCGCATTCAGGACAAGCCCTCTTCAATACTAACAGACCAGTTTGTTTTAGCCCTTGGAGGCATCGCAGTAACAAGCAAGAACCCCCAAATCTTCTATTGTCGGGATACATTTGATCATCCTACCCTAATAGAAAATGAAAGTATATGTGATGAGTTTGGTAAGTCCCATTACAGTTATTTTCTTTTTCTCACAAGACGTTTTTCTTCTTTTAAGTGTCCACTGATTTCCAAAGGGAAGATGTGATTCCTTTGAAGTGAATGCTATTTATGATTGTAATGTTCAGTACCAAATATGCTCTTTCTTCTTTAAGACTGAAGGCTTCTAGCCATCAGTGGTCTCAGTATTGCACCTTGAGTTCACAATCAAAGATAATGTTACACGGGTAGAGTGTAGCACAGTGCCTCGGTTTGAGTGAAACGATACCTTGCCTGGGTTTGAGGTCCACCTACCTTAACCATTCACCTGTGGCCTGTCTTCCAGAAGTTTTACAGGGTGTGTTAGTTTTTGGAAGTCATTGTTTTTGGCAATATGCTAAAAAATGCAAAATAGGAGAGAGTCCTGGCACACCCCATTGCTGTTGCAGGGCACTCGCCAGCCGTGCTCCCGGGGCCCTGTACGAGTGTCAGCTGGAGCTGGTGTGTTTCTGGTCATCTTGGAATGTGGGCTGGTTCAACATGGGCTTTGCCACTGCTCAGAGCTTGATTTTATGAATGCAGAGGTACTTCTGGGAGGTGACCTCTTAATTCAAAAGGCGCAGAGAATACTCTGCAGCTCTAAAGGGGTGCACAGCCCCTTACAGCCGGGGAAAAGGATTTGACACCTGATAGCAACCAGGTGATTTCACACTAGGGTTTTTTTGGTGTCAGATCATCCCAACGACAGCAGATGTACTTTGAAAATGTGGCAGAATGCATGTTGTGTAGACACTCAGCGTAGTTTGTTTAGCAGTGTTCAGAATTAAGTTTTATCCCCCATAACACCAGATGGATGAGTTCTGTGGCTAATGCTTGCAAAATCTGCATGGTGCTGAGTACACCTTTGCTCCTGTGGTCTCTTAGATAAAAAAATTCTGCTGATGCCCTTAAACATTTAGTAATGAGACTGAGAGGGAATGTTTCTGATGGGAGAATCATCTGCCTGTTTTTCTGAATTCTAGCACACTGGCTTTGAGCTTGGTGCCCAGCTCAGGCATTGTTGTGTCAGCAGAGAAACCCTGACTCATCTGGTGGCATTGGGGCATTTTGTAAGGTAGTGCTCCTCTGCTGCTATGCCTCTCCATTCCCAAAAGGCTGACAGATCCTTCCTCACATGGTGTTGTCACTGGAGCACACGACTGCTGGGAGTAGTTTTAGTTTTGTGCTGTCAAGGTTTTTCAGAATCAGGCCCAAACTGTCAAGTCTGCTCACACTCACACAAAACATTACAGACTTTGAATGAACTATGAATAAAAGTGTTGGTTGCTCTTAGGGGATGGGGGTGGTGAAAAAAAATGAATTAAATGCCCTGGAAGTTTTGGTCCAATGACACAATAGTATCGTGTTGGTTTTTATTTACTCTGAGCTCAAGCTCAGAATATAAAGTTCAGTGCAATTGACTCTTCTTTTTATATGGGAAAGGTTATTTTAGGCTTGAAGGCGTTTCATGAGCCTACCATCTGCTTTCTGTGGAGTGTTTTATTCAGGGTCATTCCTTGATTACAGGTTTGTTGAAATAGTTGGATCCATAATGCGAGTGTATCATGGAATATTAGTAATAGATGAATCTAAGAGATGTGGAGTGATGCAGAAACTACGCTTAGTGAACCATAGCAAGTGCTTTGTTCAGCCTCTGAAAGCAAAGTATGCCATTCTCTTGACCTTTGCGAGGCAATTATCTCATTATCAAGCAGAGCCACAGAAAACTTAGCCATAGAAATTAATAATGTGTATTTAAAATTTAGTTTGGTTTGAGACGCAGATGTTTAAAAAAAAATCCCTATTGAAAAAAAAAGAGCCACAAAAAATCCCCAAAAAGGTTTTTAAGTATTTATTATGAAAATAATGATGTAAAACTTGCAAGCCCTGCTGTTTTAAGAAGAAAAAACCTGCCAGTGCCTGGTTCCATATCTGTATTGCAAAATGTATGGTGTCAGTTATGCTACCTGTGTTGAAGACAACAGGCAAAGTACTCGTTAATCCTTTTCTTTCTGGCAGGACAATAAAATGTACAACGCTTCATTATACAAACAGTTTACATTGATACCGTGTAGATTGATGTCACATGTGGAAAGTGATGATTGCTAAGGCTAAACAGAGGCAGGGTGCTACAGTAGATAAATAGATTACTCTAAGGCACTGGTATTTATCAGTCAAATCTGAGGGGATATCAGATTACAAAAACGGTGACTAAAATTCTGAAAAGGTGTCTATAAGGAAATGCAGAGACATTTAATTTGGAGGTTTTGTCTCTCTCTTACCTTGCAAATGAACTAAGTGTGCAGGAGGAACAAGATAGGAGTGTGAATATCACCATTTTTACCTGAAATTCTCCTAACTCTAAAGCAAATAAAAAATTTGGGAAAATCATTCTGCCGATTTCTTTTTGTGGGAAGCACGGGAGCACTGGTTTCTCATGTGGATTCCAGGTCTTCTACAGAAGCATTGCTTTTGAGGCAAGTCTTACACATTCTGTGTATGTTGGAGTATTGTGCAACAGGTACAGCATGTCATAAATGAGACCCCAGAAACCCTTTACAAAGAACCCCCAGCATGTAAGCTGTTGTCCTTTTAAGGCAGTTTTAATTTTCCAGACCAAAATGTTTTTCTTGGAAATATATTCTCTCCTTTCATAATAAATTTATAACAAAAAAAAAAATTGTTCAGCTCTGACTTGTTCTCATACTCCTTGCCTCTTTTTTCCCCTCTTCTGTAGGGTTTAACAAAAATAAATCAAGCAGCAAGTGAGGGAGAGGAATTAAGTTTTGCTGACAATAAATAACGTTGTTTTGGTGTGGGACTTTTTAAAGCAGAGGATGTATGTAGGTGCTGTGTGTGAGCTCCCACAGGTACAGCCAGAGAGGGATGCAGCAAGGCTTTGGGCAGTGCTGTGTGCGTGTTCTGTGTTTCCACAGAGCTTCTGTGAGGCTAAGGCTGTGCTAAACTTCCCTCCAGCTCCAGCTTGGGCTGCCACAGGCGCTGCCAACACCACAGCTACCTGTGCTTGTCCACTGCTGTATGGCATGTGCCCAGGTGGTTTGGACAGGAATATTTAGGACCAGTTTTCTTGCACAGTCCTCTTCTGATTCTCCTCTGGTTTGGTTCATTGTGCCACAGCATCAAACATTTTCCTGTATTTCTTTGCAGCCTGCCACGGAAGGACTTGTTCTACATTTTCAGAGGAAGCACTGCTGTGAGTGGGAAGCCTCCTGCTCCCATTCTTGTTGATATAACCACTGATTAGTTAATCCAACTGCCTTGGAGGGTTCCCCTCCAGAATGCAAATAGGCTCAAGAGCTTGCTTCTGTTCAGAAAGCTTGCTTGGATGTCTCAATAGCCCAAGTTCCTGCTATGACTGCAGTCAAACTACACACGTATCCCTCTCCTGAAATAAGAGCAATTAGAGGTCCTCACCAGCATGAAGCAGTCCAGGTGGATAATGAAATGAATATGAGCAATGAAAATGAGCAATTCATTTCTCTTCTGCTCGAGACATTTCTCAAAATCTTTTTAATTTATCAGCCTCTGGGGTTACTGTTGCTGAATAACTTTGGTAAATGCATATCATTTACTGGCATCTGCTATGTGGTCATACGTGCTAAGAGAGAAGGAATGAAAAAATTAGATTTCTAATAATTTTCATTATAGACCAAAGTGGTCTAGCTGGAGGCAAAGCTGCCTGTGAGTGTTCAGAAGGTGCATCTGAAGGTCACTGGGCATAAATCAGTGTGCACTTGTTGCTAGAGCAGCACATGTCCTCTGTGTTTGCTTGTCCAAAAAAGGTGACTTCAGTTGCCAGGCTTGTGCCAGTCCCATGGCATGGTGTGGCTTCCAGGGCACATCAATGATCCAGGATCCTTCTGTGATCCAGCTGTGGTCTGGGTGATGGTGAGTTTCAGCTCCATCAGCTTCACCAGGTAAAAATCTCACACAGAAGGGTTTATCGTGGTGCTTTGCTAGATAAATGTTACAAATCCGGTCTGCTAAAGATCAGTCCAAAGGCTGTCTTTCATTCTGTGAGGATGGACTTGCTTTGTCTATAAAGAGGAGTGTGAGAGAAAACTGAATACCTTCTTTCTAATCATTTTCAAAATCTGTTTGGTAAATTTTACATCAATCTGGATTATTTTTACAGCATGCTGGGTCCAATGTGCCGTTAAACAATCTGTTTGGTCCCTGGAGTACTGTAAACACATATTCACACCCAAAAGAAGGTTTTGGGTTTGCATGTAAAACCCAATTTTTTAATGAAACATTTCATACCTGAAAGTGAGAGAACTACAACTTACTGTGGTATAAACATATTTTTTTCCTCTGAAAAATTAACCATCTTCATTTGGCCATAACATGAGCAATGCAGGGGGAGACTGCTCATTGAAAAAAAAAACGTGTGCAAAAGGGCATTGCAGGCCCCACTTATCTCTTCTCCCCATCCCCCAAACCAAACTTAAAGATACACTGCTTGCTAGGGGAAAAGTTATCTATATTAAAATGCAAACCTCAAAACCTTCAGGAGCTCATCTCTCCCTGTAAAACAATGAAGAAGGCAGTTTGTCTCACTTCCAGGGCTGGCAGGGAGTGGTTGGGAATGTGGGGTGACCTACCAGTCCTCCCAGCTGCTGGAGTTTCTGAGCCAGCAATTTCAGAAAGACTTACCCTCCGTGTCATTGGCCAGAGAGGCCATGGAAGAGCAGATCATGAAGAGAAAGGACTTTTTAGGGATGGGTCACATGTCAGAAAAATTCTGTGGCGTGAAAGCTGGCGACTTCTGGGTATAGAGTGGTACCATTACTCTGGTAAAGCTGAAAGTTGGTCTTTGCTCTCATTATGCATCTTAGTTTACAGAAGTTTGTGACTCACAGATAAAATCAGTTGTTTGGGAGAAAAACATAACAAAAATAAAACCTTGGCAGGGATTGAGTCTTTAAAACAAACAAAAAAAAAAGACGGAAGAATGTTTTCAGTCTAAATGAAATACAGTTTTCCTGTTGGTGACTTATTTTATTTGTGTGAGTCAAAGAGTCAAAGTTGGCTTTTCTTTTTAAACTAGCTCCAGTACAAAAATTGCACCTGGGCTGACTGGGCATTTTTTAAAGATTTTCAGCTGATGTAAAGAATCAGCATTATTGCTGTTGTCTGTTTTGCCTACCTGCAGGATAATTTATATCAGTGAAATTAAGAAAGATCTGAAGTTTCCATATAGATGCTTTGGGCTTCTTTGTTTTCATACAGATGTGATATTAAAATGGGAATTGTGTTAGTGCTCCTTTGAGAAGACTGGAATGTTTAAAACAGGTAGAACTGCAATAGGAGGAGTATGGAAACTTTTTATTAACATGGATACTGGGAACTCCTTAGATGGAGCTTTACGGTGGCATCTCCAACAGTCTGAAAAGTATGCAAATTTTTCCCAAGGTCTTGGGCAGGGTGGCTTAGCAAAATATTTCAAATTTTAGGTCTCTCAAAACAAAAACAGGACATAGCTGGAGGGGAAGTAGTAATTAATGCATAATAGTGCTATATACAATATAGATAAATGTACATTTCCTCTTCCCTCCCACCCCACCTCTGCAAGCACAAGCTTTTAGGCTTGAGAAAGTGAATCTGGAAATGTTCTGGATTCTGGTCAGATTTCTTTCTTATTTTGTTAATTCAACTGTAGAGCAAGATATTAATGATCCCCAGATGTTGTTTATAATGATTGATTTTTCAGTTGTGAAAAATACTCGGAGGTTTTTTTTTAAAACAATTGATATTTTCTAGTGTGCTTTGCAGCATTTGAATAAAATGTCTGAAGGCAGAGCTGTTTATGTGCCCAACATAATTGCTTCTGTTAAGTGATTTTTTCATTCTTAACATTTTTAGCACTAATTGCTTTTCCCCCATACATCTAAAAATAAATATTTGCAAGTTTTGCATTCTGTCACTCATTGAAATGCATAAAATATTTGTATACTCAAAGCAAAAAGGCACTGATAAGGGGTCACATTCTGCCTTCCTTAGTGGCGTAAATCCAGCATAACTTGATGCACTTCTGTGGCTGTTACTCAGGATTTTCACCAGTCAACCAAAGACAGAATCTCACCCAATGTTAACAGCAAGCTGTTATGCGAGCATAAATAATGTGTGGTAAAGTAAGATAAAATACCTTCCTGTCTGCAAGAACTTCAGTGGAAACAAATGCTGATAGCTTCTACTCCTTTCTGGTTTTTTAGTGCATTTTGACTAGCAACCGTAGTTTTAACCAGGATAAATAGTAAGATTATTTTTCACTAATATGATCAAAACTCTTTGATGGAGAACACTGTTTTTATTTGGGTTGCGTGTTCCCACTGCCCTCAGGAAGGCGGCTGATGCTGAGTGGAAGGGCAGGTACTGCTTGAAAAGCTGCTTCTGCCATTTCCCCGGGCCCCGGCGTCCCTCCTGGGCCAGGGCTGGTCGTGGCTGTCAGCTCTGCACAGAGGAGCAGGGCAGCTGCCTGAGAGGACTGCTCCCATGGGAGGGCACTGGGGAATTTGGTGCGGCTCCTGACTTCTCCCGGTGCCCTTGGGTAGCAGTCTTGGAGCCAGGGCTTACGCCACGTGCCTGCAGTGACTGCGTGGGGCCGTGACCCCGCTGCTTGAGAAACGTCAGGGTTGGGAACCACGGCGTGTCCGGTATGGCCCAGGCTGGGGTAGCTCTGGATTTGGGGTCTCACTGGACAGCAGGTGAGAGATCCTCTCTGGAGCATGCCCGTGGCAGAGTCAAGGGCCTGAGTGTGCCCAGGACTTTTTATTTTTTTGGCTTAGTAACTGTGAGATGGTATTGTGGTGTTTATATGTTTTACCAGACAGAGTTCAGCAGAGATTTAACATACAGTTCCAGCAAATGAGGGTTTTCCAACTGAGCTGCTCTTTTGTGCCTGATAAATGTAACCCATAGCTTGAGTTTTGTCATCTATTACACACACATTCACTTTATTGATGTCCATTCAATAAATGATCGTAGATGTACATTACTAATTCCTTCTGTATAAGATTTCCCCTTGATGGTCGTTTTTACAATTCAGCTTCCAAACCCATGTTTTGTGATCATAGCAAAAAGTAAGCCGGGCTGTGTTTATCATATTTGTGAGCCATGTCCATCATAGGTGGTCTCATTTCTGGAGCCATCTCTTTTGCCTCGTGTGCCTTCACTAGCTCATCCTTGTTTGACTGCTCCCCTGGTCTGCATGCCTCCCTTGGACCAGCAGGCCTGCTCCGACTCTGGAGCTGTGTCTCAGAACTCTGGGCCCGCTGGCAGCACGAGCCTCATGAGCAGCATCCCTGAGGTGTTGGGGCTCAGCGGTGACAGTGAGCAAGGGAGACCTTTATGGCCAGGGAAGGGCCCCCATTCCCGTACAATGGAAAAGTGGTTTGTGTCAGAATACGGTCACATTCTTCTGATTAAACCCACTCAAAAAAGACAACATTGTAATATTTTCCGATGACTGTTTATCATGAATTACGTCAGCCTTAGTTTAAATTGCTATTATTTCTCCTTAATGCTTCTTGGTGCCTGCATAATTTACAGCATTGGCAGCTGTGGGACTATGAAATAACCTTTCACAACCACCACGCAATAGTAAAGAACATGAAGTTTTTGTTGTTAATTATTATGGGACTCCTTTAACTTTTTTACAAAGTGACATAAAATATTGTTGAGGTATTTATGGTTAAAGCTACTTCTACGTGGATCTATTTTGTTTCTGGCTAGTTTTTAGCTAAAGCAGTCATTTGTGGTTATTATGCCTAGGGAAATATTATGTCAGAACTGGTTTAACAGTATTATTATGTATCACATGTCATATATTACATGTCAGCACTTGAGGCTGTCTTTCAATAAAAACAAATGTAATTTTAGTTAATGGTCTTTTAGGTATAGGCCGTTGGTAAACTTACCTGAGTTCATTTGAAGGTGTACTAAAAATCTTTGTTCTCCAAGAGCGCGCTTGGGTAATTTCATTTTGGCTTGAGATGGAATTTCCAAAATATTTATCATTATTTCAATCAGAGGGTGCTGCCTCTAAAAAGCAAATAGTTTCCCAATACCGAGGTTAATGTACACATTTTAAGGAGCTGTAACTGTTACTCATTACTTTGTTTACTTTCCCCCCTCTTTGGAGCTCACGCTTCCCAGGTTCCCTACTGGTCAGGCTGATAGGAGTATCCCGGGCAACTAAGCCACCTAATGATGATCCTTCACTGTGCCACTTAAATGAATAGCTTATACCTTCTACATAATCCGTGGGTAAAGGGGGAGAGAAATCAGAGGTTGAAGGTGAGTTTCAGGTTTCCTTGAAGTTGCATGTCGAATTTGCAAAATGCAGACTTACACAAAGTAAACTTCGAATTAATGTGTCATTTCCCTCGGTTCCAAATACTATGATATTTTCCAGTACTTACTTATTTAAAGCAAGAAATGAAGCATATAGGGTGTGCCAGAAAGTTTACACAAAGAATGAAAACACATAAATGACTCATGAGAACTTTTTCTGTGGTTCTTTTTTTTTGTTGTTGTTCTTAATGTGTAATTATTTAATTACTGGTAGGCAAAAAGAAAAGAAAAGAAAATACCATTATTTCTCTCTCTCCCCCCTCCCCCCCAAAAAAAATCTATGTTTGAGCACCATAAAAATGATCAAAGCTTCTATTTGTCTCTAGCTGCATTTTCCTCCATGGGATTGCTGGTTTTGGTGACTCTATTGTAAGAAACTGAAACTCTGCTGGACAAAAAATTCAGTTTCTGTCTCCTCATAAATACTTGGACCAAAGAAGTGAAGATGCAAACATGAAACTGAAAAAGCAAGCAAAGAGCAGGGTGAGGATTTTGTGTGTTACTAAGGTGAAATTTAATAAGGGGAACATAAAATGGAGCTAAACTTGCCTGGATGCCATGAGATTTTTTAATATTAGGCAGCATGCTTGATTTCCCTGGAAGTGAGTGAACAATCTGAATTTAGAGTTGTTTGGCAGGGGGAGGGGGTGTTTCGTTCCCTTTTTCAATCAGAGGCGTTTCACAAGCGGATTGCATGTGAAAGGGGAATCTATCATTATGTAAGAATGTAACAAACTTTTCCGTTTAATGAATGAATATTAGGTGTTTCAGGAGCCCGTAAAAGATGGCAAAAGAGAGGGACAGAGCTGACGTTTGAGAGATTTTAATAAAGATTGAAGTTAGTAGTGAAAAGGTCAGAGTGCCATTTGTTGAGCCCCTGCTTCTGGCACGGTTTCAAAGCTTGCACTGCAGACTGGGGGGCTGTGATGTGTGTTAATGAACAGTTGTGGCACTTAACCGAGATCATGGGTTGGTCACATGAATATATATAAAAGATATGAGTGAACATTTTCCCCCTTTTTTGCAGCAGTTTGGCTCTTGGAAGGACTAAACAATTAAAAGAAATGTTTAAAATGCTCAAACACCACATTAAGTCCCCTAGTCTGTAAGGAAAATGAGCTATGAATAATAGAACACTGCTCTAGTTAAATATAGTTATTCAGAATTGTTTTTAGCTACAGATGTTATGCCATTTTAGAAACTTAGACTAAATAATGTCAGATCTTGTTTGCTTTTTTAGTATGTTATTCATTTATTGGGAAATTCAAAATTTAAACCAGCTGGGAAAGGGTTTGGTGTTCACTAAGTAATCTTTAAAATGTGTACATTTCAGACTTACTCTTACAGGGCTGTTTAGAAATGACTGAATTGTATATTATAGTTATAAAGTTCTGTAAACATGCTCTACCACGTAGATGATGGGGAAACATGAAATGGGAAAATGAGATAATTCTGGAGCCAAATTTTGTGTATTACAGACTCGATAAAACAGCAGAAGGCTTTCTCAGTTTAAATAATTTGTAACTTTCCAGGAATGCTCATGGATGTTACGAACAGTATGTCTAAAATAGCATCATAAAATAATGTTCGTTCTCCTTTAATTCTCCCTTTGATGTTTATGTCAAAACGAAGGAGTTAATTTATCTAAGAGTTTCACTGCATGAGTTGGACTGTACAAAACCAATCATGTAGAAATAATAGACTACCATTGGAAGTGCTGTACTATTGCAGTTTTAATAGCTCTTCAGTTCTGCTCAACAATTAGTCCATACATTTTATAGCTGTGTATTTAAGAAATTGGCACACTCAGCAAAATCACAGTAATTGGGAGATGATGTAATGTGGAGAGAAATCAGAGTAAGAAAATTAATTGAAAAATAGTGTTTTGTTCAGGTTTGGGTTTGTTTTCTTTTAAAATTTTAAACACTACAGTAGTAATTACTGGTGGGTGAGACTTCTGCAGAATTTAAATTCCACATGGCTGGGATTTTGTGAATTCGCTTTTAAATCAAATTGCAAAAGAGGCAAAATAGGTCATTAAAATTCTTGCTATAGTTTTCTCTCTCTGAAATCAAGTGAGGGCACTGAGGGGGATCCAGAGTAGGGCTTTTTCTCTCTATTGACAATAATGCTGTTTAAGTTCTCATTACCTGTTAGCATCTTTGTAAACCTGATCAAACAGATCACGGGCAATTAACTTATCATTTACATAAATAGCTTAAGAGACCTCAGCAATCTCTTTTTGCATGTGTCCAGAGCCAGTGGATGCTGGTAGTTTCTTCCTAGGACCTTGTTTTTATGCATTAGTCCTGAAAGTGAAGGCAAATTTTAATAAAAGAAGTGGTGTGGATTTTTTGTCTAGGTTTATCGTTGCCAAATGTGACTTTCTAGTGATTTTTTTTTAGATGATATATTGTCCATGAAGGCCAAAGGTGACTGAAGCAGTGATAGTTTACATTTCAGCTGGAGTTTGGGCCTCAGTATTGGATACAGGTGTATCTTGGTCTTTTAGTGATCCGGCAGCATTTCTGTGTGCTTCAGGGCTGTTGTGTTGGTCGTAATGGCATAAATTACTTGGGTGTAATGACAGATAACCAACTGACTGGAGTAGGAGAGCAGACTAGCTTCTTGGATTAATAAGCAGAGAATAGAGAGAAGAAATAGAGGTGTGACTCCTCCTGCCTCTAATGCCAGAGGAAATCATTATCAGCCCCCTAAGAGCTAACATTTTTGGTTAGTCAGTCAAATGATGATGGCTTGCTGCAAAAAGGGTGGTACATTTTCATGGAACAACTGCACTACTAATAGTCAAATGTATTATTCTGAGAGATGGGCTTGTAGAGGAACATGGAAGAGCAGGAAGAGAGGTTAGAGAGGTTTTTCCCTACTTTTGTCTTTGGACCTGATTCTGATGCCTGCCCTTTGCTTATTCCAGTACTGGACAGGGTTAAGGGAGGGCCCAAAAAGCAGTTCATGGGACAGAAAACTTGCTTCTAAGTGAAAGACTAAAGAATGTCACTCCAGTTAGTGCACAGAGGAGAAGACTAAGAACAGACCCAATCAGTCTGTTAGTACTTAAATAAGGGAGAGACCTGTGGCAGCAGAGGTCTCTGTAATTTGGCAAACAGACACATAGCAAGGTCCCATGCTTCAAAGTGGAAGCAGATAAATTAATGCTGAAACTAAAGCACAGTTACATAGCAGGGACGGCTAATTAACCATGGTAACAACTTAGTTAGGAGTAGCATAGATTCATTATTACTTGAATCCTTTAAATCAAGACTGCTTTGCAAAAGACAGGATCCTGACTCAAAGAAGAGATACTGTCTTCATCCAGTAGTCACTCAGCCGTATAGGCAGTATCTGCAGAAGGTAAACAGTGGGCTGATATCTTCCTAATTCCTACTGGCCTGAAAAGCTGTAACTTTATTAATGTATGTAATTTATAGCATTGGGGCCAGTAAATGCTGGACTGTGATGGATCTTGTGTCCATTATACAATAAAACAAACCTTCAAAAAAAAATTGCTTGCACACTTAATTATGTAAGGCAGAGCTTTGCATCTGTTCTGTGGACAGGAGAATGAGGAAGGGGATTATGGAGGAAATATGGTATGTTAGGAATGAAACATCCGTGTCTTCACTGATCCACGCTGGTGGCTGTTGGTAGCCTGTGTCCTCTTTGTTCTCCTCACCAGTCTCAGTCCACCATGAGCAGTTGCCTGTCTCAGAGCACTGATCAGGCACTGTGCTCCTCTGCTCTAGTCTCTGGGGTATGATCCATCCCTGGCCTGTTCTCTCTTCAGAAGATCAGCTCAGGGAGAAGTTTAGATCCATTTTAGGCCACTTTTGAGAATTTCTGCAAAGGGCTGTCTCCTCAGGTGAAGAATGGAAAATGTAACTTAGTAGCATGTCATTTAAACGTGTGGCAACACTGCAAAATCATCTGCAGACTTACAGTATCTGCTTAAGGAGTCTTCTCCAATGGGTCTTTCACAGACATCTCTGTGACCTTAACTTTGTAATAGCTTTAAAGAAATGTTAATTAAAAAGAAGGTGTTAGAGACGAAACATGTGGATAGTAGAAGAGAATGAATTTTTTTGAAATCAGCAGTTTCAGGTCACAGGAAGGGTTAGAGAATATGTGAAAACGCTAATGGTGATCATCCTGCTAACTTAAGTGATATTCACAGCTGCTGCTGCTGCTTCAACAGAGAGGTACTGTTCGATCTTCCAGCTCTGTCATCACCCTCCTGTGTTTCACTCTGGATTTGCAACTGTAGTGGAAGTTGAACTCCCAGTGAAAAACAGCTGTTTGCTCTGGGGTGGTGTGTTTACTTTAAGTAGGTGTTGATGATTCTACTTCTCACTTCCCTGATTAAATAAGTCCCTTCACCTTCAAGTCTTACAAACCTCATCTGAACTTCGATGAGTTGAGCCTGTGTCCCAAAACTTTCACAGAGGTAGAGCGCGAGTTTGAAAAAAAGAAAAGGTTGTTCCCAGGGTCTTGAGCAGCTCTTAGCTCGGAATACCATGTTTAAAATTAGCAGTATAGTTGCTCTCATTCTTTTATAGCATCCCGATTTTGCAATGAACCACAATTGTACTCTTTTGCCAAAAAATGATGGTTCTTCAGGGGGTTTTTGGTGCTGGTTGTTTTGAAAGGCAGCCCATAATTAAGATGAATACGTGTATATTGTGAATGTTTAGTTATGGTAGAGATGGGCTTTTTATAAAACAACCCCCCCCTAAAAATTACCTAGCTGCAAATCCTTGCAGTTACTTAGTTTAGAAGTTTAAGTCAATTTATGGAAGTCTGTGTTTACTGTCTTTAGAGCTTGATCATGACATTGGAATGTATTTTGGAAAAAGAGACCCTATAAAATGAAATCCACATTTATGGGTAAGAAGCACAGAGCACTTAGGATCAGTGGTGAGACTACAGCATCTCTTTGAAGTATAGCAAAGAGGAGTACTTGCTGGTGCCATGTTTAGTTTAGAAGGTACTGAATTGATACACTCCCTACGTTCTAAATTGTAACAGCAGCTGGACCCAACGCAGTTAATTTCATGAAAATGTGGACTGTGATATCCCAATGACAGCAGTCAGAAGATAAAACTAGATCTGAAGCACTTAATTTAAAATAAAATTTTATTATAAAGTCAGGTCTGCTAAGATGCTGCTTTTGGGCTGCGCTGCATGTGAGTAATCTGAGTGACTCATCTGGCCTTTGACATACTGCAGCCTTCAACATTCCCAGCCACGAGTGTTGCCCTTCATAAAAGAAATATCCTATTTTTGGTATGGCAATGTCCTCAGTTTTAAAGAATTTTCCTCTTTTAAAGTGCTCATACAATTAATGCCTCATGCATGCATTCAACAATAGTTGCCTAGCAACCATCAGAAATATTTGAGAGAGCAAAGGAAGCCAAGATGAATGAGCAGTAACATCAGCTCCCATTTCAGGTGAGCTGGAGAAGGCATCAGGGCTGTCCTGACTGGGTCTAAGCATGCAGATCCATGAAAATCAGACAGTCCCAAGTAGCAAATCCAAGCTCCAACTGGCTCGTCGGTCAGAGGCAGAGATGAGGTGGGTCACGCAGGCAGAAGCAGCTGCAGGAGGCTGCACTTGGACGGACTTTTGCCGTTTCAGAAGCCTAGACCGAAGCAAGGTAACAATGGTTAAATAGATTACAGGAAGTCAACAAACACTCCTTAGTGGCTGGAGATAGTTTTGCCGCCTTGTGTTGCATTCCTGCAGCTAGAGAATGAGTGAGGTTCCTGCTTCCTTTGGTAGGAGCATTTGGCCATGGGTCTAAGCTCCAGGCAAATCCCTTGGCTTGGCTCCACCCCTTCTCTTGCACTGCTCCTGGTTCCCACTTCTTGCTGCGTTTTAATTCTGGCATAACTTTCACTTCACACAGAGTTGTCTTGTTCTACTAAGTCCTCCATGCTATTTTTTAGTACTTGAAGATGCCATTTAAATGAAATCTTTTCCACAGTAACACCCCCACTATATGTCTATTGGGATTTTGGTCTTTTTATCCTTTTTTTTTTTTTTTTTTTTTTTTTTAATTTATTTATTTATTTATCAGAAAGATTGAAATGAAAGGCTTGGTCTAGGATTGGAAGGTTTAGGTTTTATCATGGGTTGACATACTCTCAGGCCCAGGCCCAACGCTGTCACAGCTGCTCTTAGTGTGGCCATGTCCTGTACCCATCCCTTTCTCTGGATGAGTTTTGGTGCTGTTCCATGGTCTCCCCAGTGGTTGTACCATTGCATCAACTCAGGGAACTCAATGCTCACTGTTCAAGCACGGGGCTTTGAGCCCACATTCAGTGGGATGCACTGTCTTGTCAAAACCATTTGAGATAAGAGTTTTAATCTGTGTAAGTATTTCCAGTTGTTTTCTTTTCATTAGACGCGTTAAAATTAAAAAGCCTGTTAGTGTTGCTCAGAACATTTTTGACTCCTTGCCCAATTTGAAGAAAGTTACGAAATTCTGACATTTTCACATTGGATAGGAAAACCTGTTTTACGATCATCTCTGCTTCAAAGGTAAATGTTAGGAACAAGATTAGGATCTCCTTTCCACTCATGTAAATCCACAGGAGTCAATTACTTTGAATTGACGGTGCTGTGATTTAGGTCAGAATCTGGCATTAAAGCTTTTTGGGGCTTATACCCATCGGCTTCAGTGCCACTTGAGTGCCGACTCTTTGCTTTTGGTATGTGCTGGTGGTATTTGCATGTGGAAGTGCCTCAGGGGCCCCACATAAAGCATTGCTTCACTAGCTTTAATGGGGTTTTTTTAGATTAGATGTTAAAATGTTGAAATCAAAATATGTAGAGGGTGGTCGGGAAGTATCAGGCACACAAATGGTAATCAGAATGTGATTTTTGAGTTGGGATATCTCATGACTTAGCTGAAAAAAATCCCTCGTGTATTTTGGAGCTCTGAGTCTTTTTGATTATAGCAGGTATTTTATTTCTGGCCTTGATGGTTGATGAGATATCAAACTTAAAATATGCCATGATCCTATAGTCTGGTAGTGCTTTCTGGCGCTGGTCAGTGACTAAATATAGCCAGTTTTGAACTGCTGTGATAAACCTGGAAATAATGTTGAGCAGAAAATTCTCAGACAATTCCACAGATAAATGTGGAATATGAAATTACTTTTCTGGATCACATCTCGTTTGTAGTGTATATGTTTTTGTGTCCCGTGTCTCTCATCCCCAAGTTTTCCAACTGCTATCCTACAAATGTTTTGTGGTACAGCTAAATCTTAACTAAGGCATCTCAGTGGTTCATGTTGGTTCATGCTAAAGCAAAAAATAACATGGTTTTTAAACCCCAGCTATTTCATGCATTCCTTTTGGCTCTGTAAGCTGTTTTGCCTTTTTTTTTTACAAAAAGAAAGTGTATTTTAAAAACCCCATGCATTTCCAGAAATCACTGATTGTCTTCCAGTGAGCATAGTCCAGAAACATGGAGATTCTTGCATTGTAATATGGGATATAATACAATGCAAGAATGAGTGGTATTCATCTGTTATGCATAATGTGGAGGTGATACAGGAGGAAAAGAACCTTTCAGAAAGGTTATTATTTTATTATTTTGGGGGGTTTTAAATTATTTGTTTGCATACATTTACTTCCTTTTCCTTTAATTTGTCTTTTATTTTCTTTTTGGCTGTTTGGGGGGTTTTTTGTTGCTTTGGCTCAGTTCTTGTTTGTTTTTTTTAAAATTTTTCAACTTCTACCAGGCTATGTTTAATTTCAAGATGGTGTCTTTGCTAGAAATATAATCAAATCTAATGTCTTCCACAACCTCTTCATATGCATGACTGCATAAAGCTTGTGTAACAGTTTATTATTATAAAATTAGTATAGCATAGCACAGAGCAAACGGGGCCCCTGGCCAGATGAACTAGACAATGAATAGTTATATAAGGTTTTGAGGCACATGTATTAGAACACAAGCGCCCTGTATTTTCTTCTCAATTGTCTGCTGTTTGTTAATGTTTCCCTTTCAACGTGATTGCATCTCAGTTTAATAGCACTTGCCATTTCAGGGTTTACTGTGCCAACGCTTGCACAGTTACATCCCCTCTGTGCTACAAAGCCTGCATGTATATTAAAACTGAACTAGGCATGGTCGGCTAATGGGTGCTTTGAGAGATGTGCACTTACAGAATTAAGTGACGTATGTAATTGTTAATTTTGTGTTAACAAGTTTGAAAAATGTGTTTCACCAATAATTGTAACGCTCCGTTCTCTACAAAGTGTGACATTTTAATTCTTGTTGAGCAGTTTTCTACCTCTGCTCTGTGTTTTCATGGCAGGGTATTATTTTGCAATCAAGATAAAAGCATTATTTATTAAAGTTCTAAAATATTACATTACTGGAAGTTATAAGCTGCAGATCAATCTTCTCCTTCATAAAAGCATTTCATTGATTTTATTTTTTTAATTGGCCTTTGAATTTAAATTTAAGTTCCATATTATGGATTGCGTATGATTCCAGAAGCAGAGAGATGTTTTAGTGGGGGCTTGATGCTGTTTTAAAGGCAGCAATGTACCTGTCACAGAACTGTGGGAAAGGCTTGCATTTGGCTTACGCAGCTTTGGGACTGTCAGATCCCAGCCTGCTGCATTTTTTGGCACAGGGAGCCCATTGACTTGGGCTGTGGGAAACCTACATTCAGCACTATCGGTCCTTGTGTCTTTCTCTGCGCCTCCGAAGGAATTTCTGTTAGAGACTTCACTTCGGAGTCAATCAATTAACAACTCCTTCATGCTTCCAGTGGAGTGGGACAGCCTTTCCATGCTGAGAGGGTGCTCCATGGTGTCTGGCTGCAATAGCCCAGGTGTCTCTAGGTGACACTTTCACCTGCTTTGGGAGTGCTGGATTTAACTGCTCTCTGTTTGTAATCCAAACGCTCCAGAAGTGTGGATCCCCCAGCACCTATTGCTTCAGTCCTCCTTTCCTTCACTTCCACACCTTTGCCCACCTTGCCACATGGTCCCATCCCCATCCTGGTTCCTTTTGCCACCCCAGGGCTATTTCTCCCATGCCAGCCCTTGGTGGTTCGTTCATGTCGTTGCACGTGTGTGACCGAACCCTGCCTATTACTCCCTTTTGCAGTGAGTAGATGAATTCTTCCAATCCTAGGAGGCCCAAGTATGGAACTGCACAAAGCAAGGCTCACATTTTTCTTCCAGTTAGCAGGCATTTACTTCATTTGGCCCTCCTGTGTCATCTCATCAGTGTGGTCTGACCTTGTGAGGGAAGACAACAGTGAGGAAAGGTGGTTGAGAAGGGGAGACCATCGCCATCCTCCGCAGAGTTCAGGAGTGGCTGTGTCTAGGATTTGACTTCCCAGCAAAGCCAGTTTTTCTTACTTGCCAGTAAGATAAGGAAAGGGCAGGGTGGGGATGAGCATAATAGGCTCAAAACACAATAAAAATAGCAAAGGAAACAAACAGTTTGTACCTAATTTGAAACCAACAGATCTCCATGGTGATTGCAAAAAATCCACTACGTTTGACTGTTTAGTGAAGACAAAAGGTCAGAAATAGGAGTTCACCAGCTGTGCTGGACTGTTTGAATGAACACTGAAGTAGGAGTGTTCAAACCTTCCCAATGACTGAGTGGCTGTGTGAAGGTGCTAAAGGGAATTCTGGGAATAGCCTCATTGAAAATCCAGAGGACGCAAGTGTCTTCCTTCATCATGTATCTGCAGAAAAATCAGCTTCTACAAATTTCCTGGAATTTGTGCTTTCAACAGTGATGTTGTGTGGAAGAGGGTCCATAGAAGTGTGGCTTCAGACAAAAATAACATGGTAGAAAACTTCAGAAAGCAGGCAGTAAACTTGAAACCTTAGATAAATAATAGGACTAATATACTTGCCACAGTGAATAATAGGGCTATAACTGCCCCAAAACTCTTGTTTAGCATTGTACCAGGGTAAATCTTTATGTTAAATAGAAGCCAGAGATAAAATTTCAGTCTTAATTTACAGATACTTGATACAGAGGAAGAAGGGACTACATTAGTCCTTACCAAAGAAGAAATTCTGTTCATGGTAGTCTGAAATATTGCCATGCGATGAGTCAGAAAGTTTTTGTTGTTCACATCCTCAGAGTTCAGGGCTACTGAGTTTTGGCACGCAGACTGGGCAGATAGCATTTGCAAATCAACTTGTCCTTCTGCTGAGGCCATTGGCAAAGAAAGCTTCCCAATTGCAGTAGGTGTGTTTCAGTTCCTGGGTTTGAAATGTGAATTTTGGAGGGGAGAAAATACTTTTGTAGTATTTAGTCATAATGAAAAGATCTTCAGAGATAGCTGATGAAGACATTTAGAGTGTATGTTACACTGCATCAAGATTTAGAGTTTCTTGAGTAAATATTGACCAATTTGACCTTTGCTTTCCCTCAGTCAATATTTATCTCTTGGGACAATGAATCTTCATATTCACCTTAGCTGAAGTCCAAGTCTTACTTAATAGTATACTTGGAAATCCAGAAGAGGTGATGATTTGTCTTGATGCTACTTTTATCTGTTTAAAATTAGATGTGTAGGTTTGGCCACCCATGTCATTTTGTCAGATTTCCTAAACAAAGTAGCTTCAGGTCATGGCTGATGGAGGGGCTTCTAGGAAAAACTTAAATCCTTCAGAAGGAAGAGGGAGTGGAGCAAACTCTACTGGAAATCAGGATGAGGATTCCTGTACAATGTCAGAGGCCTTCCAGCTGCTGTCAGAAGGATGGGAATTCACCAGGATTAGTCAATAAAATTCTAGCTGTGTATTTCATAAAAGAAGTTTTTGAGCTTTCTGAAGTTACCACAGTCTTCCAGCAGCCTAAGTCAGCAGAGCTCAGCACCAGGTGTTGTGCAGAACTATAGAAAGATGGTGCCCAAGAGACCAGTCTGCAGAAAATGGGGGTGGTGTCTTGCCAGGGGTCCCCCTCTGTCCCCAAGGGATGGATCTGGGAGCAGCTGACCCCTGACACAGCTGGGTGCTGCTGGGACCGTACTACCCACTTTATTATTTTAGTGACAGTTTCAGTATTTTGGGACTCTGGCTTAAGCTGA
The DNA here is from genome assembly GCF_015227805.2 of Hirundo rustica. Lineage (NCBI taxonomy): Eukaryota > Metazoa > Chordata > Aves > Passeriformes > Hirundinidae > Hirundo > Hirundo rustica. The sequence goes on along the minus strand of NC_053457.1, from coordinate 6,375,483 downwards.
AGCTGAGATACAACCTTCCTCTGAAAACTGGGGGCGCTGGGGCAGCACGTATGGCTGGAGCCACTGGATCAGGGCACCTGCACAGGTCCTGCCACCTCCTTGCCTCCGTGCACAAGGTCATTTCTTCGGAGTCCCACTGCATCGCTGGCTGCTGTTGGGAAAAAAAAACTCCACTTACCAACTGGGGCAACACTTTGGGGTGGAAAATGCAATTACTGTGCTTGTGAACTATGCTGTGAAAGTGAGAGCAAGAGAAATGGAAAGTGTTGTTCAGGCAGTAGAGAAAGGCGGAGCCTTACAAATATCTGCTTAAGCAAATCAAATCATTTGTCTTCTGAAATGTTCATTTTGCCTTTTCCCTGATTATATTTTCTGAATTGCCATATGTACTTCTGGTGATATTTCAGTCTTGTCAAATTAAGAAGAGAAGGCCTTATAATTAACTTAGGATATATACCAAATAAAGTAATGCTTGTCATTTTTACTGTGTAATCAGTCAATAATATTACAGGTAGCCTGTAAGTTTAAAAAAAAAAAAAATAAGTCTAAATTGTTTTTGTAACCTTATAACTATCGAAGGTATTTGTTTGGGGAGAAGGCATTGAGAAAGAAGAGAATTTTAAAATTGCACAATTACAGTTAAAAAAAACAGAGCAGACAACGTCATGTGTTTCTGAAGAGCACGCTGTTTAATTTTATAGTAACAGTATTTTAAGAATGCTGACAGTACACAGGAAGGCAGTGAATAATTCTTATTGCAAAACCCTGATGGTTTGCTGTTTTCAAAATGTTAAGACTTAGCTCTGGATTTCTCTAAGGAAGAGCAGGACATTTGGAGGAAAAAAAAAAAACAACAACAACAACAAAACAACAGTTGAAGCAGTAGTAGTATATCAAAGCAGCATTCAAATAAAATAGAGGTTTGGCATCTTTACTTAGATTAGACTGGAAAATGCATTTGTTTTCATGTACCTTTTTTTTTTTTTTTTTTTTTTTCCCCCGTGATCTGCCTGATTGACTTGTTTTAATACCGGTGTTATTTACATTTCAGGGATGGGCCTCTATTATGCAGGAAATTGTCCAAACCCCTACAGCTGTATTTTAAATTGAAATTATTTTTTTTATGAAGTGATTGTGCAGACTTAATTTAGTAATCTATTATTAAATCTATAGTTTCAGGCTGTATAAAGTCTTTATATAGAATGAAAATGGGCACATATGAAGATCTAGGCTATATATACACCTGGTTCTGTATATTAAATCTTTTACATATGTTGTCCATTTTCAGAAACAAATAAACTGCTGCTTTTGAAAACTCAGCTTCTCTTCCATATTAGGGAATTCTGCAGACTCCCTATGTTCCTTAGCTTCAGTATAATGCTAAATCAGTTTGTACATTAGTCTATTTTTAGTTATGAATGAACTTTATGGAGTGCAGCACACAGAGTGATTTCAGAGATTCTCACTCATAAAAGCCGTGTGTCATGCGCCTCAATTACAGCTGTAAACATTATGCAAGCGCTGGGCTTCCTGGGCCCGAGCCCTGAAATTTCCAGGGGGAAAAACCATCCCCCCTCGCCCTTTTGTGCAAAATATTAGGCAAATAGTAAATCTGCCAGCGTGAAATCAGGTTAAATTGTGTGACCTTGGCTGTGGCAGGCAGGCTGCCTGGCGTGGCAGCGGGGGGACACTAGAGGGCAACTGAGAGTTTCCTTTAAGCCAGCCGAGCTGGAGATGGTTTTAATATGAGCTGTTTAAACTCAGTGAGGATTTATTTTCCTGTCTGCAGATTTCACATAAGTAACCTCAGAGTTTCCATTGACAGCAAATAATAATCCAACTGAAGTTCTTCTGGGGGAAAATGCAGTGGGAGCAGGTCCGGAGCCTGCTTTTGCCCAAATAAGGCTTTTTTTTGCAGACCCCATGTGTTAGATAATGATCAACTGACAGTCGGTCATGAGTTAATAATGCTGGATGCTGAAATATGCATACCATGTGGTATACAACAGTTCTGCGGGGAGAGACAAACACAGCTATAATTAGACATCTGAAACACAAGGAAGTGTGTAAATTGTTTAATAGTCTTCCACTTAATTCACTCAGATAATTTCCTAAGAACCAGTATTGACTACGGAAGAATATTGCACAACTGACTGCATATTTAGTTTAAACCCTGCCCTGCTCAGATAAATTTATGGATGCGGCTCAGTTTTATTTGGATTTTTCTGAGTGCTAGAGATTTGCTGGGGCCAAAATGCAGAGATGGGTTCAATTTTGTTTGTGTCGATGTTTGGAATGATTACACCGAGTCCATGAGGTTTGCGCTCATTTAAATTGGGCACACGATCTTACAATCAGGACTTTAAAACCACCATTTTTGGTGTGTTTTGGGACAGAATCCCTAGCTGCTCATACATAACCTGACAAAATCGCCAGAGTTCTACTCCTGCATTTTACTGGTAAAAAAGTGGAGATCCCTTCCTGTGCTCAGCAGTGCTGGGCAGCGTGCCCTCTGCACCTCAGCAGTAACACCCCTGTTAGGTGTGTGCAGATCTCCAGGGTGCCCAGGCTTCGTTCCCAAGCTGTCTGCAGAAGCAGAGTTGTCTCTGAGCCCCTTTGTTGACTCTGTGCACTTTGGTGGGAGGGCCTGGCAAGCCAAGTGCTGCTGGTGAGGTTGGTGATGACCCAGAGATGTGAATGGGTGCAGGGCTTAGGCTGTGGCTGCTGCTCCTGCCTCCACCTAATGCCTTGTATAGTCCTTGTGGTGGCAGCTGAATGTAAGCATCAAAGGGGAGAGTAGTAGTTTCTGCTTGTCACTTTACTGTATATCTTCACTAATACTGTCTCGCAGGTTGATTATGCCTAACAATTTTTGGTTACTCAAGTGCAAAGGAAAAAAAAAAAAAAAAAAAAGGAAAGGAAATTACAATATTCTTGCACCAAAAAAAAGAATCTTATATAATCAGTTACAAATCAGAAATGCAAGAGATTATTTAAATAATACATTTGTCGTTTTCACGTTGTGCACATCTTGATGATCATTGCTTCCTACCTGGCATTGTCATTCCGGAGAGCAAGGTCTTGGAAACTGGCCATTTTATCCTTCTCACGTGAATTTCTGTCTGTTTGTATTCATGCACATTGTCCATCAGTCAATTAGCCCCTCTCGTCCGTCGATCGGCGTGGATACGGCTGGTTACGTAGCTGTCGTATTTCTGAGGTATGTAGGTCATGTCTCCATTGGGCACTGCTGACTCTGCTAGACAGCAATTACACAAACGCTGGCTTTTTACTGGAGAGAAAAAGAAACGTTGTTAGGAAAGCCGCCCTAAGATTTGCCTTTTATTCCCACAGCCCTCTAATGGAAGGTCTACCTTGAGTGTTCTGATGAGTTTTGATCAGACAGGCAGACTTGCATGGGTTTGCTGTGCATTTTCATTTCTTGCTGCTGTGTTTGCATTGTTTTTGTCTTGGCTGTTACATAATCTGTTAGAACCTGTTCATTTGCTCACTTTCCTTTCTTTGTTTGCTTTTTTTTTTTTTTTTTTTTTAAACCCAGACTATTTTGAGAAGTCAGACCTACACTTCTTGAGTGTTGCTCTGACCCTCCAACAGAAACTGAAGCCCCTGTCTGCTGGGTGCAGCTTCCCAGGAGGTGACCTTTGGGGATGGAGGGCTTTGGGACTGGAGAATGACTGCAGATTTCTGAGGGAAAGGGAAATTTGATGAACCCATGTCTGAGCCTGTGATGCTACCCAAGCACAGGGTGGTGTTTCATGATGAGATAGGACGATTTCTTTGTTCAGGGCTTGAATGCTGCTTTGACATTAGTGACAGAGAGAGCCACGCTGGCTTGGTTGTGTTAAATGCTTAACACAGGCTCAGCCTCAAAGACGTGAATAGCCCCAGTCAGGTCATCAGAGGTCTTCGCATGCTCCAGGTCTTTATGAGTTAGGCATGTACTTTGCTGAATCAAGTTCGCAGCTCTTCACGTTCCTTGTCCTGCATTGCTCAGTACTTCACTGTGTTTGATCCTATATTCATGCAATTTCTCACCAGTAGAACCACTGAGTCATCTAATCTGGTATGAACCCCAAGCAGTGGCTCATCGGCCAAAATTGCTGGCAAACTCTTTCATCCAGTTCACCACCTTTTTTCTAAAGGAGAAGGGAAACAGCTGTTTGAGCAAGGGCCAGAGCCAGACAGCTGGACGCCTCGTCGTGCAGCCAGCCAGGCTGCTGCAGCCGCCCGCAGCGGCCAGGCTCTCCTGGCAGCAGCGTGGGCTCGGCCCTCGCCGTGCCCGAGGCGGGACACCCAGCCCCAGCCTGATATCTCAACCCTCCAGACCCTCAAATTCACGTGTTACTTCCTGCACTGTGCACACCAGCTCGTGTCTGGCTCAGGCTTTTCCCAAAGGCCTTGAGAAAGCTGGTTATACGCGTGCCTCCGTATTCTGGCACTGGATCAGGTATGGGGACTGCAGTGCCTGGGCATGCCCGGTTAAGCCTCCTCACTCCTGAGTATCAGCTTTTTCCTCATCTTTCAGGCACTCCTCTTACCTTGTAAAGTGACTTCTCAGTCATTTTTGCTCAAAGCCAGCACAGCTTGAGTTATTCAGACCTCCCTGAAGGCGGATACCCCTTTGGCCACGGCACCTTCCTGTACGTTGAATTTCTGGTGGGGAATAGCCTATGAACAGTCACCTTTGGCTTGGTCAGTGGGACCTGTAATCCCTGTTTGCAGGTTTCGTGCTGGAGCTGTATTGAGGAGCATTGTGTTTTCCTGGTCTGTTTTCCTTCTGATTACTCATTTGTATGAGTCAGTCTTAGCATTGTGCCAGTCCTGGTGTCAGTGTGAATGTAACTGTCAGGAGCTTTATATTTATTTCACTGATGAAAATTTCTACTACTTAGAAGGTTAGGAGCAACCTCTCTGGAATCCCACCAGAAATCTTTTCATTTGGTAGAAATTCCCCACTGATGCCTACAATTAGCCAGTTCTTAATCCATTCAATATACGCTTGAATAAAATTATGTAGTGCTGTTTTTTAATCAAAGTATTATCTAATATTAAATCAGCTGTCTTACTGAATGCAGGTAAGTTCCATGTGTGCAGCTAGTTTCTATAACCAAGCTTATAGTTTCAAAGTGTAAAATGAGGTGCTTTGTTTGTTTTTCTTTTCTGTTGTTTTAAGATCTGGTTTCTGTAAAACCAAGTCAATTGACTGGCTTTAATTATATTCTTTTGCAAGCATATCATCTGGCTTCTTTGCAAGTAGGGAACAAATATTTACCAAACACCTCTGCCTCTTTCAGAATCATTAGTAATAATCCTGTCATCTGTAGCCAGTAATAGGCCTACACCGAATTTTTTTGTTATTATTATTTTAATTTGCTCTAAGGTCTGCTTGAATGTCACATATTTGTCAAGCATAGGTTTTTCTCTGAAGTCTTCAGGTTTCCACTTCAATTTACTGCATTTCTTTTTTTTTTTTTTTTTTTTTTTCTAATACATGTATAGATTTTGTCCAGAAAAACAAACAAACAAACGAAAGGCTTTTTTCCATTTTTTTGAAACCTACATTAGTCAGCAGGACATAAAGAAGTCCAGATCAAGGAAAAGTCTTAACATCAAACCATGCTGAAATGAAGAAAAAGAGATTCCAAACGTCTTCCTAAACCTTATCTCCATCTTCCATGGAAAAAAGAAGCATTCCTTTTTTGGCAAAATTGGCCAAGCTGATGTTTGCAGTGCCTCTAAATTTTCTATTAAAAGCAATGCTAGTCTGAACCATAATTCATGAAAAATACTAGCATTTTGCTTTCTTCAGAGATTGTCTAGTCAGGAGGGGGGTCAAAACAACAGTCTGCAGCAAGTCATATGTCTCCACATTAATCCACACAAGGAAGTGTCTGTTTCACTTATTTCCAAATGGGGAATGTTTTCTTTAGAGAGGTAGCAAATTGATTTTCCCCACATGGAGCATGGGATATCTCATTTCCAAAACAAAACTTTCAGAACTGGCTACACAAGTCCGCTCTTTCTCCGTGTGGGTCAGAAAGCTGCACGATCCCGCAACGTTTCCTGCGAGGTTGTTCACTGCTGTGCTCTGGAGCTTGCAGGTCAGGCCTGACATGTTCAGTTATAAAGAAAGGAATAAACAAGTGTTTTCATTTAGGAGAAGTCTAGTAAAAATAATTTTAATATTCAAATTGGTTTATGTCAGCTTGAGCAAGCATGAGGGATGTGTTGTGTGTGTGTGGGCAGAGAGGCTGTGTGACCTCCACAGACTGGTGAGAGCTTGAGTTGTTGGAAGGGGCTCATCACTGACTTCCATAGGTGTACTCAGGATCCTCTTGAGACCTTCCCCAAACTGAACTGATACTCTTGTTTCCTAAATACAGGTCTGGGGTTTTATTTTGCTTTATTTTCCACGTACTTTAATTTCTAACCTTTCAATGAAATACTAGATTACTTCGAGCTTGCTTCTCTTCATCAGCTCAACGTGCCTGGGCAATAAATGCCCCAAGCCCTCATTTTTGGACCCTATTTCCAGGAGGCAAAAGCTTTTAAATAAACTTCAAGGGGTGAAAGGAAAAGAAATTAAATGTGAAGGCCCAAAGTCAAAATGCAAAAAAGGGAATGAGAGGAAGGAGATAAAATAAGGAGATGGCAGTGATGGGGACATCAAGGAAGCTTCCAAGATGAACTAAGCTTTGAACAGTTCTTGAGACCCTGCTTAAATACAGCAGTGGGCTTTTCTTAACTTCCAGATATTGCACATGCCGGAAGCCCCCTCGAGGGGTAAGTGTTAAATCCATTAAAGCTGTTAACTTTCTATTCATTACATTTTAAAAGGTGCAACATGTAGCCATGCTTTTCAGCCAAGAGGGAACTTTGGCCAGGCTGCGTTAGGGATGACCTCAGCAAGCAGCTATTTGCCACCTGCTCGCAGGCATGGTCAGTTCTTGGATTTTGTGGAGATCTGGGGCCATTCTTCTCACCTTGACTTCGATGGCCAGGCACCTCCATATGCCACATCCAGCTTCTGTTTGACACCTGAATCACAAGTAGCTCTGGGATCTGGCAGATCCTACCGTTTCCACCTGCCTCAGAGGGGAGATCTCCTAAACTGTTCTCTATGTACAGGTGGTTTTGCGGCCTAGGGCCAAGGATTCTGGTGTCACAGCTTCTGTTCATGTGTGTGAAAACCAGAAGACAGGTGTAGGACTGGCACAGTGGGGAAGGATTCTGTGAGGGGACGCTGCTCAAGGTGTCCTTCAGGGAAGGGTGGCTGTGGATGCATTTGGCAGCTGTGCTGCCACTGCCTCATGTCTCTTCTGAATTCAGGACTGTTCATCGCTGCTTATTCACTTCTTGCAACTTCCACTTCTCTACCTGAAGCCTGGTTTGTGAATACCTCTCTCTGGCACGCTCCCAGCTCTACTTTTAGAGCTCACCTGACTCTGTGGGCCCACCCTAAATGTTGACCCAGATCTTCTGCTGGCCCTTCTTTGCTGATGACCATGGAGATTTTTAGAAGCTCAGTTGATTTTTTTTAAAAAACTGATTTCTGCAGGTAGTAAATATGCTATTGTTCTTCCTTCATCTTTCCACAGAAATATGGTCAGAGAAAACAGCAGGCAGTCAGAAGAATCTGGTTGGCAGTGTAAGCTGAACGTCCTTTAGCTGAGTACATTCCTCAGCAAAATATGGCAATGGCCTTCTTTTCTCCTTTTATTTTTTTTCCCCTTTTTTTTTTTTTTTCCTTTTTTTTTCCTTTTCCTCTTACTTATGAAGTGTTTCTGAGAAACTGGAGTATGAGCAAGCCAGAATCAAAAGTTGTATCAGGAAATAGTTACACAGGTCAGAGAGGCCTGGAAAAGCAAGAACTTTGATCACGGGCATTACAATTGCTTAGATGTGCTCTAGAGTAAGAAATGTGAAGCAGGCCAATTAAAAGATACATGTTTTAAGCATGAGTACTGTACTTGTTTAGTTACATGGTTTGCTGAGCAGCCAGAAAGGTCCAAGGTTATTTTGGGCTCAACATGAGTAAGTGATCCAGGTATGACAAATGAGGTAATGCATTCCAGGCTCATTAAAAACTCTTGGCTACACCACTGATTTTGACAAAGTGCTAACATAGCTTGACCTCAGCTCTGTGAAGGCCACTATTTTTTTTAACACCCTCCCTATAACAACAAATCTTTTGCATCAGCGAAAATGTGTGAATGTAGAGAACAGTGTTACTGGGAGGGCTGAACACACTGGACGTTCAGTGATAATCAGACTCGTAAAAAAGCAGTAGTTTTACAGTAAGTGACCTGCTAAATTCAGATACCCCAATACCACAGCCATTATTTCTTGATTTATTCATGCCCCTAGAGGTGGTGGTGTGTACACAGTACACGGCATTTCTGGCATGGATGTAGCTCAGGTGAGGCTGCCCTGATAACAGGGAGATGGTGAGCCCTGTGATCACTTTCCCATCCTGGACACATAGGAAAAGAAGGTGGCAGGTGGATGTGCTGTCTTGTTGTGGCAGCCTGTGTTTTTCTGTTATAAGTAGTGTTAATGGTCATGGTTGACTTTGGCAGCTCCCACTTTTGGATACTTCTCTTTCCCTTGCGTAGCACTTGCCTTTTTAGGGGTAAAACCGGAGCTGGGAGTTGTTCTGGGCAGTGAGGCTTGGAAGTGCTCCTTTTTCTCATGTCCTGCTGAGCAGGCAGTGTCTGTAAAAGTTGAACGGCTGAGAGTGGTAGGGATTGGAGGACAACAGCCGCAACCTTGTGAGTTTTCTGAGTCGGTGAGCAAGGGTGACTGTCCTTTCTCTCTCCTTCTGGCTTATCCCAATCACCTACAATATCCTGATGTTGGCTCAGACTGGTGAGAGTGCTGGAGGGGAAGGTGTGATTTTTGAGCAGTGACGCTGTTTCTTGGCTTCATGAACAGAAAGAACTTCTGGCTTTGAGGAAACACCTAGATAGCCTGAGCAGCATTAGCCTTGAGCTCCTTTCTTTTCTGTGTGGTTTTCTTGGTGGGTCAGAGCCTACTACTGAGCTTATTGGCAATTCCTGGTCTTTATTTCTCTGCACAGATGCCTCTCAATTGTCCTTGTTTGATTACTGTAGTTTGTAGGCAGCTTGTGCAAGAACAGGCTTTGGAAGCTTCTTATTGGGGTATGTTTAGACAGCAAAGATTTGCCAGTCTCCATCTACAGATAATCCAGCTCATGCTGTGCATGACACAGGCTTTGCATTTAACCTCTCAGGTGTAACGGCTTGCAGAAAAAACACCTTGCTGGTGTTTGGCACTAAAGAGCACAGCCACGGTTTGGGGACTCCTCCAGGCTCGAGGAGTGTTCTCTCGTACTGTGTGCATTTGCTGCTGGCTCTGTTTCACCTGGCCGTACCTCAAAGGTTTGCCAGGACTCAGCAGGTAACAGGAGCGGGAAAACACCACGCCTTGGCAAAAGGCAGTCACATCAGTTACACTGGAAAGAAAGTTTTTTAACTGGTACTGTGTTGTCTCTCTCATACTCCTGTTACAGGCACTCACACTGAAGAGGTGGCAAATGATGCAAACTTTTTTCTGTACTTATTTATTCATTTTTTACTTCAATTTTCTTTGCTTATGCTCTCGCCTTCTGGGGATGCACAAGTTATGGGGCCTTGCTGCCGCAAATGCTTTCAGAAAATGAATTTGAAAGCCATATGCACAAACACGAAGAAAGTGAATAATTTTGGATATTCTTAGGTAGTCATGCCAGAAGCCCTTCTCCACTAGAAAACAGAAAAAAACCCATAGGATACTCACTTAGCTGTCCATTACATACTGAACATCCAACATCATTAGGAAAACAGAATGTGAATAAGCCACAAAATGTGTAAAATTGCTTTAAAATAATTATGAATAACAAATTCAAGACATTTGCAGTGTGCTCATGAATATGTCAAGAATTAAACAAAAGATGACAAAATTGAAACATGAATGTGGCTTGTAAATTCTTTCTTCAGTCCTAGTCATATCTCCTCGCTCACACAAGCAAAACAAATGTCACTGAAATGCAATAATCTTCAAATAGAGCATTTATTTATAATGGTTTAGGAAGCAAATATTAATGGCTTTGTTTCAAGTGTGACTGGAACTACGTCAATTGTTTTCTTCTACAGAGTAGATATTAGATGCCGGGGCCTTCTCTTCTGATAATAATTCCTATTGCTGCTTTCTTGTTAATTGTGTGTCAGATCTGGAGGGGCTTTAGGTGATTTAAAATCATTCCATGGGGCCTGTGGGACGGTCCTTGTGTGTGCTGCAGACAGACCTTCCATGCTGCAGCTCCTGAGCCACAGGGAGAATGCAAATACCCCATTTCGTAGTGGGTTTGTGCCAGTTCTGCCGTGGAAGGCTCCAATTCAAACAGTGTTTATATGCAAGCTCAGTATACCTGGAATTTAGGAACAAATGCCTTCTTGCTTTTAAAGCTTTTAGCAAAACATTAGGAGTGCTTTATTCTGTGATGCAGAGTACGGTGCCAAAACTCAGGATAACAAGTGTGTTTGAAAAACATCGAGCCTTGAACTAGTTTCTTTATTTGTTAAGAAGAAAGAATGGAATGAAGGAAAGAAAGAAAGGACAGATAACTCGCATGCAGGTATATTTGATGGTAGCTCAGCCACATCCCTCTTTGGCCATTGGCTGGGCCAGGCCCAGGGATCCTTTCATTCAAAGGTTAATCTTTTAACGTGCGTGCCAGAGCGTAGCCAATTGAGGGAACATTTCTATTTCCTTCGGTACCTTTTTAAAGAGCTCAGTGGCTGCCGAGGCACACCGTGGTTAAGGATCTGTCCATCCCATCCAGGTCGTGCGCCAAGAAGTCCCCGTAGGCATCGGGAGTCCGTCAAGGGTTGAGCGGGGTTTATAAACAAGGCAGGGCAGCGTGGCCAGGGCTGGCAGTCTCGGAGCTCATCCCACGCTCGCGCCGAGCCGCTCATCTCTGTTTATATGAGGAATGGAACGGCTGGGGGAGGGGATGCGTAAGCGCACGGCGAAGGCTCTGGTGCTCGTTCTGTGCGAGACTGACATCCGCACAAGTTGAGACTCCCAGCGATGTAGTGTGCAGTCACATGCTGTAGCATTCATGAGTACAGATATAAATCAGGCAGATGTTTGTCGACTGGAATGGGTAATAATTTCTTTCTCTCTTTGTTTGATTTTGCATGTTAGCCTCAGATGACAATTTCAGAATTGCTTTCTGCAGTACTTTTCAATAAGCAGATTGTGCTTCACTGGAGATAGATGGAGATATTTCTGTAGGGAGATAAATGTATTTTTAGATAGACACAAATGTGGACTTACTCCCATATGCACATGCAGATATATTTGTATGTATACACACAGATTTTTTTTTTTTTTTTTTTTTTTTACCTTACACCAGTGTTGGGGGAAGAAAAAGGGTCTGACTTTTTATTTTAAACCCAAAGCTTTTCTTTTTCCCTGAACAGACCAAATAGGACAGTGTTACTCAAGCTATAAAATCAAATTAGCACCCTTTATTGTGTTTGCAAACTAATTAAAATGTAAAATGTCCTGAAACCACTGGCTTACTGTGTGACAAATGTAAGATTAGAAACAATTAGAAGACACTCAAGAGGTTTGTGATGTTTAGATTTCTGACATTGTTCTAATCATCCCTTTAAGTAATGAAAACAATGGTTACCTAAAAATTAAAGGTTTAAAGGAAATGATCTTATTCAGTACAGTCATTAGTTAATGATTGTTTATCATTTTAAATGTTGCCATAGTAGTCGGAGAGTGATTTTTGAATCTGAAAGCAGAGGGGACATGTAATAATGAGCAAGCATCTGCTTCATCTATTATTTCTATATATGATCATAATTTATGTTGTAATAGCACTATTGAAAGATGAGTGTGATATTTTTTATGATGATCCATATTCCATTCCTCGTATGGCTCAGCACAGTTAGGATTTAGTCACTGTGTTATTTCAGAGCTGTTTTATCTTAAGAATTGGACAAAACTGAAAGTGAGTCATGTTAATTTGTATGTGTGGTATGTAACCCTTATGAAACAATCAATCACTTATTTCAGTACTTGTCAACTTCCAGAACTAGTTGTTAAGGGTTTTTTTTGATCCATTTCAGGGCTCAGGGGTAATTTTTTATTTTTTTCTTTAACTTCTTTTGGAAAAACTTTGACAAGAATGACAGGATATATAAACATTTCTTGGAGCTGTAAGGAATTTCAATATTTCAGAGCGCTTCCAATACCAGATGTTTCCCAAAGTTGGAAATAGCAGTTAGTACTCTTGCTTGAAGATTAAAAAAAAAAGGCAGCAGGGTGATTAATGCAAAGTTTCTTATTAATATTGAATTTTGTTCTTTTTTGTAGCAGGGAGAAGTATTTGTGCTTTCTCTCTGTGTCCTTGGGAGACCAGTGTTTGACTTTTTATTAATTAGTTATGTGAAAGTAGACTAGATTGGCCTTGGGGGATATTCTATAGAAATGTATAGTGTGTCAAGATGTAACCCACAGAGGAGGGGAATCTCGTAATAAGCATTTGCTGTGGACAGATGTGTACATTTCTGTGACTGATTGTAGTGGAATTATTTATTATGTTTTTGGCTGTTAAGGATCCAGTGTAAGACAATGTGCTCAAAGTGTTCTCCATTAATTTTCAGCGCCAAATCTTAAAGGCAGACCGCGCAAAAAGAAGCCATGCCCACAGAGAAGAGATTCATTAAATGGCATTAAGGATTCCAACAATAATTCTGAAAGCAAAGCTGTTGCCAAGGTAAATCACTTAATAATACTCTTTTCAACGCTCTCTTCTTTTTTAGGTACAGCCCTGCCTTTGTTTCCCAGCATGCAGTTTCACATTTAGAGTGTAACTTATTTTCTTGGGGAGATAAACGTAGGTTTTTTCAATAGTTTTATTTTTCACTTTAAATCATGCCTGTTTTCAAAGTTACCAGCAATTATAATCACCTAACAACCTAATGCTATCAGCTTGTTGGTAACTGGTAGTGCTTAAGCTTTCTTGGCATCTAGTGTTAGTTTTCACATTCTGTGACACACAAACATAGTGTGTGACAGTATCTTCGAATTAAAAATAAACCTGGGAGCAGCTCACCCTGTTACAATGTACTTCTAAATATAAGTTTGAAGATAAACAGACTATGGAACAAGAGCTGCCTCAGTAATGGTTTCTAAGAAGCAAACACAAACGACATTACCCCGATGTTAAGATCTCAACGTTTTTAAATTGAAAAAAAAAAAAAAAGATAAAGGCACACACTCAGTATGAAAGCGTAAAAAAAAAAAAAAAGGGCTGGTTATTTAACAGCCACTGCTTAATACTCACTGCTGAGCTGCATGTTCCACAGTTTGCTGAATAGTGCATGCTTTTACAGTCTTCTGTATGTGCTGCAGTGCTCAGCCCATACTGCAAGTAAAAATTGGATCACTGATTAGTGTTTATAGACTTAATCTTTAAGGTATTTATGGGTTTGTGTCTTTTCCTTAAAATATTTTAAAATGGAGTTTCTGTAGTGTAAATTGCATCCTATTTTCTATGTTGTCTGAGTGGTTTTAGACAGGAATTTGGTTTTCTCTTAAAAAAGAGCAGCACAAATGGCTCCTTTCAAGATGATTTAATTAGAAACTCTAAGGGTGCGAAGATGGAAAATTACTTAGAGCAATAGTTGATTTTTATCTGAGACCAAACTTTGTCACTGATACTTTTAAGCTAAACAGCTAAAGAGATTTGCATATGCTGAATTTTTACACCAACTCCTCCCAAATCTATTGTTTCAATAAATGAGATGGATGTGTATCTGAAAAACACTTCCATTGTTGTGACCACCTCTTTAGGAAATACAGTGAATCCATAGATCCATTTGCATTGGTATTGTTGTACACAGTGAATGTCCTGGGAGATTAGGAGGTTAAAGAGGTCAAGTGGGAGTGTTCTGCTGTCAGTTTCTCATAGGAAGGCAAATTAAATTCCACCTCCTCCTCCTCCTCCTCCCTAGGAGTTCAGTTAAAATTGTGCCTTCTGTTGATGACGATAAAAGAGGCTGAAGTTCATGATGAAACTCTGCCCTTAAGTCATTGTTTCTCTTCTTTTTGTGCCCTATTGTGCTCGGTTGGAGTCTGTACTATCGTATTAGACAGGCATGGTAAGAGGTGATGGAGCCTGGTGTGTTGAGTAGCGGGGTCCTGCCAGATACTATAGAGTTTGTCTGAATGTTTTCTCTGTGAAAGAATGTGCAAAATCCGTTGTGTGAAAATGTCTCAATTTGCCTCGATTCCCCCTTCCCCCAAGCCATTTTTCATGTCACAATATTGCCAGTGTACTGCTGCACGGACCATATTGTCGAAGTACCCCAGACTGTAGCACGAGTAGCTCTGCCTCTTTAGCACCTGATATATAGGTATTAGATAATTAAAAACAACAGTAACACTTCATACCAAATTGTTTATCCTCTCTGTTTATGTTTGGGTTCACACTACTAGTCAGATAGGAGGATATTTCAGATAAGAAGTAATTCCACCTATTTATCTAGTCATACTGTGCTCATCATTGTGCAGATATTAATAGCATTAATTATCTTGGCCAGCTTAATTTCATTATAAATAATAGACATGCTCATGATATAACGTCCTTGCATGTAGTCACACTGACTTCACTGTGGCTCTTCACATCAATCTGTGTCTCAGGGCTGTGGATACACTTCCATGGGAAGAGGACAGTGAATCAAACCCTCCATAGCAGATGCACTGCCCTTTGTGCAGACGCTGCCTGTGCGCTGCTGGGGAGGGAGGACCAAGGGTATTTGGGGAAGGGGAGATCCACCTACCATCTTCTCATTGCTGGGAACTGTTGGGATCTGGTCATCTGAAGCTCCATGTTGGAGTTCACCATTGGTTATCCCCTGTGAGTACTCCATGTCCCACTAATGCTGACAGTGGGTCCATGGAGAGCAGGATTGAACACTGCTCATGTAAATGGGACAAATCCACTTGTGTCAGATGCTGAAGTCCTGGCCATATTCTTGTCCCAGATAAAATCCCTTCTGACCAGAAGCTGTGCTGCTTGCATTCTCAGGTCATGTCACTCAGTGTCTGGCAGCAGCCTCATTTCTCAGTGGTGGGGAGCGGCTCTGATGGAGTTGCAGTGGCTGTATGGTTTGGGTTGGGAAACGGCAGAAAGGGCATTCCAAAGGCTGTGGTTTTGAGCCTGTCAAGACCAATCCAAGCTGCATAGTTGTCATGACTTGCTGAATTTCATGTTCTCAGCTGCTAATGACTAGAAAGCTTAATTCTAAAAACCTAGTTCTCATTAGGCATGTTTGTCTTGAGCTATCAGTAGATCGTTTTGAGGAGTTTCACAGTTACCTGACAATGAAAAGTGTCTGGTTAGGTAGGAGCAGCTCTGGGTCACTTCCAGTATAGGTGGCTTGTTAAAAATAGGGTGACAGCATCACAGACAATGTGGTCCTGGACTTGCAGGTGCTGCCAAGGAAAGTGAGTGTTTTGTGTGCCACTTCTCACTTTTGCTCTGTTGATCTCTTTGGTGGTCACTGCATCAATTTTAGTGCCTCCTGGGGAAGATCCCGGGGGGGGGATCCCTCCACGGCTGGGAAGGGAATACAAGGCCATCTACTCCAGCAGGATCAGCTCTCCTGGAGAGGGTTCTATCAAGCTCTACTCTCAAAACACTCCTAGGACTCTGAAGGCTTTCATACTTGATGTGTCATCAGTGCTGGACAGGCTTTTGGAACTTGCAGGCTCCAGCACATGACCTTCATTGTACCTGCTTAATCTTCCCAGAGAGGTTCCCAATTCAGAGTGTGTTCTAATGCTTTTTAAAACTGGCTGATCTGACCATTCGGAGGAACTGAAAGGATTAATTTGGTAAACACGGAAATTGTCCCTGAATAAATCTATTAATTACATCTCCTAGTGCAAATGCTGAACTAAACCTCTCACTTCATTTGTACAGCAAGATCTGAGAAATTAATTTAAAAGTTGCCAGGATATGCTTTTCCTGTGGCCACAGGTGGCCTAGCATGCTCTCAGACCTGAAGATTTATTCCCAGTACATCGGTCTTTATGTGATGGAAACTGTAAAGTGTAGGTCTGTTGTGGTCTGAGTTGTGTGTGACCTCTGGCAGAAGACAAAATCACCATGAGTGTTCACTGGCCATTTTGTCACGGATCATCCACCTCTGATGGAACACACAGCAGGAGATGGTCAGATAATCCAGAGCCCATCTCAGTGCAACCCCATCTTATCCAGCTGAACCCAGCTGTGGCACTGCATTTGTATTTTGAAAGAGAAGGACAGTTTGTGGTGCTTGGAGCAAATCTGGCATCGTTTTCACTGATTTTGATGTGTTTATGGTGGATTTACACTGCTGTTACCCAGAATGGCATTTGGCCCTTTCAGTTCTCATTAATCATTGGTCATGGCATTCATCCACATTTCCTGTCAGATGGTGGGGAGGTTCCAGAAGTGAGCCTTGGCCTCAAATGCTTAGCAGATGAAGCGCTGTAGCTTTCACCAAAACTTTGTTGAACCTGATGCTGCTTGGAGTCCACCCATGGCATTTTGACACCTCTGAGTTCCACAGGGGCTTTGGCCTTGCTGCTCTGCAGACAGAGGAAGGTTGTGTGTACCATGGGTTTTTCCCACTCCTGGTGGCTTTCTTAATATTACATTGTCTCCTTTAGGGTAGTATCCCTTGCCATTAGTTTGCTTGCACAGCCATGAGCTTTGATTTCACTTAAGGGTTCATGCCCAGGTTGTCTTTGCAAACATAGTTCTGAATTGTCCGGTTTGAAGAAGAGAAGCCAAGCAAGAGGGTGACAAAACTGAACAATTTTTCCCAGGTCCAGTGAATTTGCTCCAAATTTGCAGCTCCAATTAAAAATCCTAAAATTATTGAAGTCATGCATTACTTTTGGGAGTGTTAACCCAGTCTTTCCTGAAGCACTGAAACTTGTGACAGTGTGATCTAAACTCTGGAAGCTGTTACATAATTTTTGTGAGGTGCCAAAGTAAAAAAAAAAATCAAGGAATTACAGCTATGACCTGAAAAGTGGATGAGGAAGTCCAAAGTCCATTTAATAGGAAAAAGAAACCTGGTAGCTCCTCTGGTTTTTGGATTAAACCCATGATCTTTACAAAAGTTTGATCAACGAGCATATCTATTACTAAAACACAAAGGATGTGCTATGGGAAGACAACATCTCTTTGAACTGTGCAATTGGAGAGTATCAAGCAGTACACTGGACATAACTTCTGCAACAAGTGATCCAGAAGAATCCCACAGAGGTGTATTTCCCAGTCCCTGCTGCGTTGCCTGGGAGGAGTGAGCCTGTACCCTCCAGTGGCCACTATGGAGCTTTTTCAGCAGCACCAGCTGCCATGGAAAATTGTGACCACTTGTCCACTCTGCTTAGGAGCTAACCATTGCTTTGTCCAGCATCTGTGGAAAACTGTGGAGAAGATGACCTGAACTCAGTACTCTCTGCAAAGTTAACACCTGCAACAGAAGGGATTTTGCTTTCCCTGAGCCTGAAATGCCTGAGTATTTTTTTATTAAGATACAATAACCACATTGTGGTTGTGGTCTTTCCGGTGATGTTTGTTGTTTGTTTACAAGATTTATGTAATGGTCTTCATAGCAGTTGCTTCTGAATTGTCAACAAGTATCCAGAAAGCACCTGGTTTAGAAGTGGCAGTTCTGAAGGAGGGCACATGGGTTACTTGACCAAGAGCTCTTGCCCTCCTGCTCTCCTGTGGTATCCTTCTAAAGTACCAAGTACTGGCTCATAGAGTCTCTCTGCTCCCTCTGGGAGCACAAAGGACATGTCTTGGATGGGGTATGGAGCTACCAGAAGGCTCCTGGCAGCACTCAGAAGCACTGAAGGGACAGTGCAAATCCAAAATACATGTAACCATCTCCAGTACCTTGTATTAGAGAACTTCCAGTACTACATTGGAAATTTGTTGATCCCATGGTCCCAATGTCTTGGTCAGGTAGAGCTTTAAAACATCAGGTTTCTGCTTTATTTTGGTTGGTTGGTTGGTTTTTGGGAGGTTGTTTTTTGTTTGTTTTGCTGTGGGTTTTTTTGGTTTTGGTTGTGGGGTTTTTTGTTTTGTTTTGTTTTTGTTTTGGGGTTTTTTTTTTTGTATACGTACCTTAAACGAACACTCAATTTGTAATTTGCTTGATTCAATGAGAGGCTTATCTTCAAGAGGGGCTGCAGGATTAAGCCAGTCTCACTGGGTATTTTTCCCCGTGTATGAATACTGAGGAGAGGTAAAGTGGTTCCAGTTTTATTCATTTCCTGACTGGCACACATCTGCTGGGCAGTCCAGTGGGAGACCTGGAGCTCTGGGACTTACATGCATTGGGGAAGCCAGTGTCTGCCAGGAAAGCCTCCAGCTACCAGCCTTTCCCTTCTGCTAAATGCTTAGGGCTGTGCTCAAGTTCAAGCAGATGCTCAAACACATGACTTGAGTCCATGCTGCAGCAGAACCTCTACTCGTGTGCTGAGCGCTCTGCCTGGATAAAGCTTGCCAAGGTTTGCATCTATTTTGGTGGGCCAAAGGAGGGAAAAATGTGGCATTTCAGGGCTGGCTGCTGAGCATTCCTGGAAGGGGCTGAGCACCCTCAGCTCCAAGGGTTGTCTGCAGGAGTTGACAATGCTCAGTGTCAATCCTGGAACAAGGGTTATTATTAGACTTGCTAATGGCAAGTGTATGTGCGAGATAGAAGCTGTGACATAGCAATGTATAGTCATAAAAATGCAGATCTGGAGAGCATTACCAGTGAGTTATAATGATTTAAAGATGTGGATGTTTAAAAATGTTGTGACTACGATTCAGAACAAGACATTTAGCTCTATAAATAGCTTCCTTTGTTTCCCCTCAAACACAGTCTCATGGTTTGGCCTTCATTTTTTTTCAACAATCCATTCTGCTAGGAGAGGGTATTTATTCCTTAAGTGAAAATTAAAGGTTACCCAGATCTGATATGACATCTTTTCTTTTCCCAGGTAAAATGTGAGGCTAAGTCAGCTTTGCCCAAACCCAAGAGTAACAACAGCAACTGTAAGAAAGGCTCAAGTGAGGATAAATCAAAGATTGCCATAGGTGAAGAATGCAGAGCTGATGAGCAGGCTTTCCTTGTGGCTCTTTATAAATATATGAAAGAAAGGAAAACACCAATTGAACGAATACCCTATTTAGGTTTTAAGCAGAGTAAGTATAATTTTTCTCACTTTCTTGTTGACATTTTAGAATGGTTTGGCTCCTCTGGAGAAAGCGATTGCAGACAAAGTCTGTTTTAAAGCCTTATGGATGGGGAGGGACCATGTTTATCTCTACACATTTTCCAGTCCAGGCATTTCACTGTCTTATGCCTAGATTTGCATCTCTTCTTTCTGGGGTAGTTGCTGCCGGATATTTATATGTTTAAATCTGCTGATTATGACTAGAAATAGGCATGTTGAAAACTCCATAGTTTTCTGTTTTGTAAATCTGCAGCGTCTGTAATGCCTTTCTTCTGAGTTAATAATATGACGTATCTTTATTGTGCCCAGATGTTCTTTATGAAAGGACAAATATTAAAGGAAGACATTTAAAGGTGGTCAAGAAAGGCACAAAAGGGATCATATTTTTAAGCCCCAAAATGTGTTTATAGTTAATAAATTACTGACTTTGGAGAATAAAACAGACTGTATCTGCTTAATACAGAATGCAGTCTTTAGAACTGCTTTGGCATGTACAGTTTGTAGTGCCACGATCTGTAAATAAATGTGGAGAAGATACAGTTGAAACTGAATTTTGCATAAATACTGCAGCACAATGTAGATCTTTCACAGTTTCCAACAAAAGCTGTAAATGGGAGTATTTCTCCTCCTTATCTATAGATTGAATGATACTTTATTTCCTTAAAGGGAAAACGCCATGGATTGAAATATTATTTACTCTAATTTATCTCGTAGATTAAAACCATGTGTTATTTTGATGAAGAATGTCAAACCTGTATGTTTTACATAACAATTTACATACCTAATAGCAATTGGCGCTGATTGCAACAGGCCTCCAGCAGCCATTATAAACTTATATAACTCCGAATGATTACAGTGTTTGTCTGAAAACTGGCTGCTTGAAATGGGAGTAAAATTAATGTACTATGAACAGCTTCGTTGCATTATGCATTGATTCAGATTAAATCAAGGCCTAAGCAAAGCTCTTGATAGCTTTGAAGCAGTACAAGGTTCAATGAGGCTTTCAGAACATTTTGTGTTGAAGAATTTTTTTTTTTCTCTCCCCCACCCCCCCATATTATTCTGCATTCCGTCAGGCATGGAGACAGGGTGGGCTTAAAAGACAAGCTAAAGTATTATTTCTAAAGTTGCCCACTGGGGGTAGGGCCTGCTGCTAACATTTAGCTGAAATGCACTGAAACTTGCCTGACATAGTTATGAAGTAGCGGCCTGATCTGGCAAATACTTAAATACCGAGAGTAAGTGTGCTGAGAAGGGCAGAAATGTTTGTAGGATGGGGCACTGTACTTGTCCAGCAAGGCTTGTGCAAACATTGCCAATATAAATAGGTTGTTAGGAAGAGGCAGCATGTACAGTCCAGCAGAGCATCCCTCCATGGAGAAGGAGATCCTGTTCTCCATGGTCCATTACTGCTGACCTCAAGTATTTCTAGTGTGTCTGTGGGGAATCACTGCTGGTGGAATCGTGCGTACACCTTTGATGGGACTGACATGGATTTTTCTTCTAACAATTAAATGAGATAAAATAAAAATTAAAATAAAATAAATAAATTTAAAAAGACACCAGCAAGCAGTGGCCCCATGGGACAAGGGGGCCGGGATGAAAAGCACGCGAAAGGAGGGAAATTCTGCAGGAAATAACAACTCTCTGCCACCACATCTTTTGAATTGAGTTGCCTCTGTGCCTCTGACCCCACAGCCACGGGCGAGGCACGACCAGCCCCAGCATAATTACTGCAGTAATGCTCATTCCTGCTCCATCTGGGTTCGCTCACGCAGGGCCCGCTAGCACGCAGCTTACTGTTCATTGATCACGGAGCCCGTTAGCTGAGCTGCAGTAAATATTGGATATTGTCTAATCGATAGGCCTGCTCGGTGGGGCTTGCTTGCTGGCTAATGAAACCGGTATTAAACAAATAATTAAAAGTAACATTCTTCCCAGGGAGTAATTTTTATTATCAAAGTTATGGAAACATGCTACAGTCATTATATCGTGTCTCTTATCAGCAAAGTCCAATGAGCCCATTACCTTTGTCTAAATGTATTTTTCCAGTCCCGTTAAGGAATCTGTAAGTGTGTTCTCTTATATGTAATTAAAAATATATATAGTATGGGCTAATATTTACTCTTCAGATTATGTAAATACCTCTTTGGAAAATGTTTCACAGGAGCTTTTCCAGGGGCTGTGAGGTTTTTTTTCTCTATTTTTCTTTTTTTAAAACTGTTTAATTTACATTTCTTTGAAATATGTTGGCTAATGCAATGCTTATCTAAATACTTATTGTCCCTCTAACAGTTAACCTTTGGACTATGTTTCAAGCTGCTCAAAAACTGGGAGGATATGAAACAGTAAGTGTTTAAGTAACTTAAATGAAATAATTGTGCAATCTAACTTTTCCCTGTTAGGAAAAAAAAAAATGTAAAAGCAAACAATCATTTGCTGCATTTTAGGCTAGCTGTACTCATTGTGGGTTTATTGGGCCGTTTTTGGAAATGGTCCCAATTAGTTCCAGATCTGGCAAAATTGTAAACTTGTCGTAAAAACTCCAAGTGGAAAACATATGTAACTCTTCTCTGTCAAGGAAATTAGTTAGGTCTGTAATTTTTTCCCATGTTGAGAAAGGGCTATTATTGTACAACAAGCCAAGATTGCATAAAAGAAATTTCACTTGGCAACATCCCTGACATCTGTTCATGTCTAATATGGGAAATATATTAAAGGCTTTCAAAAGTAATCAGCGTTGTCCATTAAGGAATAGTATGCTGCAGAATCTTCTCTTATTCCAAGTGTAAAAGATCTTTATTAGACAAGGGTCAGTACCACATAAACAGGAAGTTATCAAAGTAATTCAGAAAAGTCTCTGGCACTTTTTATCAGCTAACCATATCTGACAAGAGCAGTTTATTTTTAGCTCACAGGAAAATTTGATGGCCACGGATTTTACAGCATGTATTTTGAACCAATAAAATATTAGAGCAACAAACTTAGATTAAAATCTTGAAACGAGAAGAAAGAGCTGCATTAATATGGCACATCGAGATGACATCTGCAATAAAAAAACAATTCACATAGGAAGATGTCGTCACTGGAAATATTTTCTTCGCACACAATGATCAGATTAAGTTGTTCAGTTCCTGCCACAGTTGGATGAAAGAAATTATTTTTGCTTTGTTTACGAAGTAATCTGGGACGTATCTGTGCCGTAGAGAAATGACAAGAAGAAATGCACTATCGAGAAACTGAAAGTCATTTGAACCAAAAAGCAAAACTCACTGTTTTCCTTCCATACAAGAAAGCACATTGCTCTGTACATCAGCAGCCTGGGCTGGTTAGCATGGGTGTACCTGGGATTTTGTGAAACGTGAAATCTAACATTCTTTAAAAATATCTATGCTTGATTTGGCTTTTATGGTTGCTCTATCTTCCATTAATCAGCACATACCATGCTTATGTACAGGGGTGTGTGCAGGCGTGCTCCTGGGTATGTATGAATGAGCAGCTACCACAGACAGATCGTTACAGCAATTATGAGCAAACAGCAATTGCTTGAGTTGTAAAGTGCAACGAAAATGAGGGCTAAAATGTTGAACTTGATCCAGAGCACCAGGGAAGCCAGGAGGCAGATTGAAGGGAGAGTGGCATGTTCAGAGTGCTCAGGAAGGTGAGCAATTTTCAGAGCAATGTTTCAGGTTTGCTTGAGGGGACCGAGTACAGAAGCAGGGATGCCAAAGTGGTGACTTGCTGGAGAGACCTGAGTTTTAGTGCCAGAGGGAGAAGGATGGATTTAGACGAGCTGGAACAGGTGAGCCTCTGTACCTGAGGCAGAGCAAGAATAGGATTGTGAATTCGTGACCACAGTGCCACTGGGGCAGGTTTGAGAAACGTGACAGGATCAGAGGGGAAGGATCACATGCATGAGAATGTCAGCCAGAGTTGTCTCAAAGCTCCTGTCCCTTTCTTGGTGACAGATGTTCTCTGTTGTTTAGGGGCATTTGTCACCTTGAATGAAAATGTCCCAGCAGTGCTTACTCCTCATAAAGAGTAAACTAAGCAATTGTTTCCTGTTCAGTAAATGGCAAGGCAGGCACAGCTCACACCCTCTGACATAGCCGTGAGCCCAGCTTTCGTTGGAGGGTGGATGTGTCTGAAATGATGGGCCCGATCCTGTTTCTATGATGTGAGTGGTGCCTGTGCTCTTTGCAGGCAAGCTGAAGTTGGGAGGACTGTTGAGATGCAGTTTAAGCTGTATATGGAGCATGAGGTTTCCCGACCTCATTCTCTTCTGTTAACAGTCTCATCCTCAATATGGATCTGCCTTTGCTTTAAATTCCGAGTTATCGATAGCTGTTGCAATACTTTGACCTCTGCGCACCCTGGGTTTTATTATTTTATGGCCAGTTGATATGCATTGAGTTTGCCAACTGCATTAGTTTGTATATATTTTATAATGGCAAACACTGCTGAGAAGCTTTTATGTTTCATTTTTCACAAGTCACTGGATGGTAGGGGTGACGTGGATCTGTTATCAGTTCTAGGATCTTAGGCAGGTCTCCTTTGATGCAGAAATTTCAAGTGAGTGCTTTTAATTCGAGACAGAACAGAATCCACCACTCTCACTGGTGCACAGTGCCACCATCTATTGATGAGGAGAAGTCATGGAGTGCAGCAGCTTTCTCAAACCTGCCCTATTTAATATGCATTTATCTCTATGGCCCCTTCCACCTGACTTGAGCAAACCATTACAAGGGCTTCATCATCTTTAACTGGTTTTAAAATTTCACAAGGTTCTCATTTGTTCATTGAGATAGAAATAAATCTTTTCTCTTGGAAGTATTGTAAAGAAAATAATATTTTAAAGTAGATATTTGACTTCAACATGTGACAACCATTTTATGAACAGGAAACAGATAAAAGATTTCTTAAAATGACATATGGAAACTTAAAGTGGTCAGATGACCGGTTTTTTACAAGCCTAGAAACCTTCCCAGTTAAAGCAGTTGCAAGCTTTACATCCTTTTATTTGGCAGAACAATTATAGTCTGCCCATTTTTAATTTTGTCCACTGCCTTGTCCATTTTGTTCATATATAGATGTTTTGATTCAGTCTAAAAAACATTCATGGATCATGTTTGGTGTTTTTCAGCTTCTGCCCAGATTCACAGGAGATTTTTGCAATATTTTTGAGTCCAGTCCTGTCAGTTAAGAATCTAAAAGTGACTGAGAACAGACAGGGATTGGATTTGAGATGCAGAGAACAGCTTTCTTAGCCGTCTAACTTTCCCCCTGGGGAATGGACCCGGTGAGGCTTGACAGAGAGCATTACCTTTGCATATGGGATATACATACAGGATATCTAATAGTGTCAAGTCATGACTGTGTGTCATGTTTAAGTGCTCTCCATTTAGAGTAGTTAAGAGAGTCATTTCTCCTCCATTTGATTGCTAAATCTTAGTTGTCATCTATAACTTTGTAATACCACACTCCCTTGTACTTGTTGTTGAACATAATGCAGGCTTAATAAAAACAGCAATCCATACAAACTGGTTTAAGGCTTTAACAGATGAAGCTGTCTCTTTGTAGTTGGTGGAATCATATTTCTCTTAAACAAAGATATGTGAGATGAGCATCTTTGTTACTAATAATAGGAGAGTGCATTGGAAAGCACTCTCTATAGCAGACCTTCAGAGGATGAATGATTTAAAGTGTCCCCAAATCGTTGGATGAAATATGAAACCATGCCGTGTTGCAGGGAGCTCAGCTGCAGTGGCATTTAACAGCCATTGCCTGGAATGTTCTCTGTCACCCTAAGTCAAGTGAGTAAAAGGTGCAGTTCACAGATGGGGAATTTCTAGGACTTACCTAAGGAGTTGTCCTTGGCAACTTACGAAGTAGCATTTTTCCTTTTGAGCCAACATAAAAGGAGTGCCTTGGCATGTTTGCAGAAGGCTGTGCTGCTGAATGGACTCTACCTGGAGATGTCTTAGAAAGATAAAGGATAAAAAAGAAAATTAGGTGGAGCTTAACCTTCAGTACGTAGCAGCTTATATTTTGCCAAAGGTCAGTGGGATCCCATTTAGCTGCTGCTTCCTGGAAGCAAATAAAGTGCTTTAGTTTTTAAAAATTAGTGATTGACACAATGCATCAGTCCTGTGTCTGGGCAGGCCCGAAGAAATTGGTATATCAGTGGAATGCAAAGCTAACTGGGTTTGTTTCATACAGAACTAATACTCAGAGCTCTGAAGTGAGCTGTGGACATCATGTACCATGACCAGAAAATCCCCCATTATGTTTGCAGCAGGAAATAAGCAAGAGGCTTTCACAAGGAAGGGAGTGGGAGCTAGGATTGCAGTGCAGAAGACCTTAAGATTTCTCAAAGCAGAAGACACCATTGAAAGCGTGTTTGTAAACTGTCTTCTGCTTTAATAGATAAGATCATTGCTTTTACTTGTTTTTTCTTGATGACCAGTCCCTGCTTAGTACTGTGCTTATAGGAACCAGATCAGATGTGCTCTTACATCCAGGCACAGGCCAGTCTCTTTGCTTAACTCTGATTTCTGTTGGTTGGGAAAGATGTCACAGAGCTTTTCAAGGTGGTGCTGGCTTCCAGTGGGCCCAGCACAAGGATTTTGAAGCTGTAGGTTGGAGCACACTGCAGGAGGGCTCTGCTACCCAGAAGGCTGCTTTAAAACTAAATCCGGCATTGGAATGTGAAGCTGTCAGAGATGACACTGGCCTGTGAAGTTGCCTCAATTAATGGGTGAGCCTGGACCATCCTGCACTTCCAGAAACGTGGCAGGCACTGGGATTGGTGGATGTGCTGTTAGGGGTAAGGAAAAACAAATCAGAAAACTAAAGCAGCAGAGGCAGACATTTTTGGTAGCAACCACAACCATAAGCAAAGCATTGCCGAGCCTTGCTCTTTCCTCACTCCTTGGGAAGTTCGGTCACTGAGGAGGCTGGGAAGAACTCAGATGAGAAAGGAAGGCAGTGCTCAGTTTGGATATGATCAGGAGGGTCATCCAGCTGAGCAGTCCTGCCCTGCATGACAAGAGTGTAGTTTCCTCAGTGAAGCATTTTGTTCAGATTGTTTAAGGATGTAATTAATCAGTTCCTTTAGTCCTTTGAAGTTTATTAAGCATAAAAAATAAACTTTCCAGAGCAGGGGAAAACTCAACCCCAGGCTTTGTTAGAATAACAATTGTTTCAGGGAATGTCAAATTTAAACTCCCTCTGTGGGAGGGCACAACTCAGTTAATTGCCAAGGAGCTCTGGTGCATTGCAGATGTAGAATTGGATAAAGCTGGGCAAATGTTTGTGAAAATACTATTTTTCTAAGGAGCTTAGAAGAAAGAGACACAAAAAATGATCCATGGACTTCAAAGGGATTCACTTTTCCCCTTAGTTCACTAGCTTGACTATCAGCTCTTGAGTCAGCTCATGGTAAATGAAGCTAAGGCTCTAAAGTTTTCCTTTTGAAAATGGAAACCATGCTTCTTAGTCACATCAGGATGTTTATGAGGGGAACTTACAGTAGTCCTCCTGCTAACTAATCCTTGGCTTTCATTTAAAATTTCTGCACAGCATCACTGTTCTTAGCCAAGGCTTCAGGTCCTGGACAGCCTTGCAAGCCCAGCCAGGTTGTGCTTGTCAGAGGGCCAGAGCACAGACCCCAGAGCAGCTTCATGCACCTTCATTCCCCCATCTGTGAGCCTGCCAGAGGTTCCATTGCAGCAGTCCTCAAGGATCTAGGATTTTTGGGGAGCTCCAAGAACACAAGGGCTGTCTGGCCACGCCTCTGTCCACTGTCTGTCCTGAGGACTGGTGGAACTGGTGGGAGGCAGGACCAGAGGCAGGACCATCCAGGCATTCCTCCACAGCAGGATACTTGGTCCAACTCTCATTTAACTTCTTGGGTTGCATAAGGAGCATCCATTCATATTCTCAGGATGTGATGTTCTTTATGGCTCATTAGGACTCTGGTTCTTCAAGCACTTTAGTAGTAATAATAATAAGTGTGGGTAGCCTGGGGAAGAGACAGCGTAAGAACTGAAACAAAACAGACTCAGGATGAACCTTATCATCAGATGAGTGATTTGTATTTAAATAATCTGCTTGTGCAGAATTTATCCATGAATTGCTTGAATCCTTGTGCTGGTAGTCTTTGGATTTATTACAAAAGACAGAAAATAAAATTAGTGAATAAAGTCAGTTCATTTAGCCTTATATAATATTTAAGATAAAACACTTTCTTCTTTTTCTTTTTTTTTTCCCCTCCAGAGTATCTATAGGTGTAAACTATGCTCAGGTGCTAATAGTGAGTTAAAGCTACTGCTGTTTCTGGAGAATCTGCAAACAATAAATTTGAAGAAATTGTAACGTTATCAAAAGATAATACTCCAACCATGCTTTTGGCTTTAGAGAATAATTTCTGTAAAGGAAGGATTTTCCCTTTATATTGAGCGAAACAGAAACACCTCTTACCCTGTAATATTTAATGATGGTAGCTATCTCCTCTTGTTTAGATTAAAATTACAGGCCTCAGATTGCAAGCTGTAATATTTGTTCTCTTCTGATTGCTGCCTTTAGCTCCTCAGTAAATGCCATTGACTGCTCTGTGGGTAACTCCAAAGAAGCCTCCAGGGCTGAATATATTAAAATCCATGGCATTCCACAGCAAATGACAAAATACTCCTCAAATTGCCCCCACAGTTTTTTACCAGCCCTCTTTATGAGATGCAGGCAAACAAGAGTGATCTGTTGTGCTTGTCCTGTTCCTGTTTTCTCTTCCTGTTTTAAATATAGCAGAATATATAAAATAATTAAGTCGTATTCAGAAACAATCCTTTTGCCAGGTCTTCCATCTGTTATTCTGTATAATCCTAATTTCTGTACAAAAAAACCCAAAACCCTAGAACCATGGTATGCAACTCAATATGTTACAAGATGTTTATTTTCATCAGCATGGTCCAATAAAGTACACAGCTCAAATATTAACATTGGAATACGTTAGGATTTCATTAGTATTTGATCCATATATTTTAAAGATATAAATGGATAAAAATAAACAGCTTGTAACATATATAGTAACGGACTGTGGTTTTGTGGATTTACAGAATTCTGCGGTGGATTTGGGTTTTGCAGCAGATTTATTTTCTCTAATTCAGTTAAAATAACTATGTAATCATTATTTGTGCTGAGTATGGTTTGAGCTTCATTTTCATAATTCACCGTGGGATTTGTCTGCATAACTTCTGATGGTTAATGACCCTGTATTGATTGAGATTCTCTTTTGTGAGTCTGTATTGCTTGTGACTTGATAATGAATCAGTCAGATCACTCCATTTTAGAGAGAAAGAAAATAGACATAGTGTTAACTGACAAAAAAAAAAGAAAAAAAGAAAAAAAAAAAAAAAAAGACACCCAAAGCTCTGTGTACTCTGTATATTCTGTAGGGGCTTTTATAGTGCTTGTAGTACATGCTGTTCTGAAAGTGTCATACGTGCATTTGTTGTTGTGAACTCAAATGCTGTAGAATCTGTAAAGATGCAAGATTAAATTTTCCATTGCCATTTCTACAGATAACAGCCCGTCGACAATGGAAACATATTTATGATGAATTAGGTGGTAACCCTGGAAGCACAAGTGCTGCTACATGTACTCGCAGACATTATGAAAGGTAAGATAACAAATCTGAAATGCTTGTTTAATAATGAAAAAATTAATTTGGAAAGCCTTCAAAGCGTTTTATAAAGAATTAGAGAAAAAGAGAGGGAGTCTTCCGAAAGATTTAGTAAATATTTCCCCAACAGTTTAGTCAGATAATCCATTGTAATTTAAACCAGAGTGCCTGTCTCCAGTGACTAAGTAAATAAACAAAGCATCTGATTTTTCTTTGGTATAGATCTTCATTTTTGTAACAGCTTTCCAGTTAAAGAACCAGAAAAACTGAGGAAAACATACTCAAGCAAAAAGAAGCAGCAGCAGCTAATTGATGCAAACACTTGTCTTCTATCATTTTTTAGGAATACCAATTAACCAAACGGTGTTTTTGATCAAAATAATGGCGTGGCCCATAATGCAGGGTGCTGTTAATGTTGTAGGTCACGCTGAGCGTTGCATTCCTCTTCCTCATGGCATTCCTTCCCTCCTCCCTGCCTGTGAGCTGCTGCCAAACACTCTTTCTCTGCAGCCATTGTTGCTGGTCAGAACTGTTGAATTCTTATTCTTCCCATGTAGATAATAACTTCCAGTGCTTGTGAAGCCAGCACACATTGAATAAAATACTGGAGCTGGAATGTTGTTTTGATTTGGTTTTTAGAGACAACTATTGGGACTTTTTCTTTCCTTTTCTTGTTTCTTTTATCTTTTTGTTTGTTTGTTTCTTTTTCTTTTTTTTTTTTTCCCCCCTTAGGCAAGCAAATGTGAATAAAAGCTTAGCAATTTTCAGCTCAGAGAAGTAAAATTCAGTCTCTTATTCCTGAGCATAGGAAGTGAATGTATTTGCCTGTGCAGAAGGTGGCACAGCAGAGCTGTTTTCAGTGGGCAGTTTCTCTCCGTATCTTTGTGCCTTATGTGTTGGCCTCTTGAAGAGGGATACTGCCATCCTCAAGGAGGGTGGGGGATTTCATCATGCTCATTTACAGGGGACATCTCCAGCAGAAGGGCTTGGGTGCACATGTAATGAATGCCATTATAAATGTTAGAAGCTTTCTGGAGATTGAGCCAAGCAGCAGAGCGAAGTGAGTCACTTGCTGTGCATGTCAGATGGGGCTTTTCCCTGCCTTCGTGTTGCAGACAAATGTTATAGATTGTTTTATTGACTCATCAGATTGTGGGTATTCAGCTCTTCCACCCCCATCATTTTAGCCCTGAGAGTCTCAGAGCTTCCTTTGCACCCAAGCCAGCTGATGGGTTTCCAACTGGCAGTCTGGCTTTTCCCTAGCCAGATGTTCTGTGGGGGATGTTACTTGACACAGAGGAGACCCAGGCACACATAAGCATTAGTTCTCTGTGGGTTTGGGATGCAGAGGGAGCATTGCTGAAACCCTAGAGTCGCTGAGAGAGCACATCTCTTGTAGTTGTGGAAAAATAAATGAGCCATTCACAAATACTCCATGAGCCCCCGTCTCTGTTTCTGCTTTCCTGACAATGTTCAATGCTAGCGGTTTGGGGTGTTTTTATATGCAAAAGCCTTGCACTGCCCTCCCATGCACAGAGACTCGTGTGTGACTGACTCAGCAGTTACTTGGGTGTGCTCTGAAGTGCCACAAAAACCATTGTGCTCACTGAAAAACCTGAGCAGACTCCTGATGCCTTCCAGATTGAGAAGCCTTTCCAGGCTACCCAAAAGCAGTTCTGCTTGACTTGTCCTGGTCTGAGGAAAGAATCTTCTAGTTCATGGTTAGATCGGTCTTAATACACTGAAGAACTCAAATTTGAGTTCAAGGGCACCAGTCTATCATGTAGTTCTGGGTTAGGTTTGATATGAGGCAGCACCTAATTTTCCACATCCCTGGCAGGCTATCAAAAGATTGCATTTGGAGAAAAAAGTCTTGCAGGTTAGCCCTGAGCTTATCTAAAATGTTCTTCACTAAATCTGGTCTGAAAAACCAAAACACATATACAAAAAACCTCAGTAACTTATCCAGTCTCTACTTTTCTAGTATTAGATGCCTTTTTTTTTCCCCACCACAGGAAAGCTGTATTAAGCCTCAGACTTGAAAAAAAGTAAATGAAATTGTCATGGTTTGTTTCAGCTGGTAATTCTAACTACAGCACCTGTAAATGTAATGCTCATTTATAGGCAAAGCGCTCAGGTGACATTTAATCTAAAACTAGAACTGCAGCGCAGGAATACACACACTCATGATTCAGGGCACACATTTTCAAACTTGAAATTGTGCAGGTAAACTGGAAATTGAATTAAACTGGAAAGCAAATGCTGAGTAAATCTCCTGATTTTTCCTTTCTGAATCTCCCTGGCCTTCCCTTGCTTACTGGAGGCAGAACAGGCAGTTCCCTGGCTTCCCTGGCCCTGCTGCTGTTTGCTTAGCCTTGCCATTCATCTCTACAGCTGGATCTCAAGGGCATCCATATTTTGTTATCCAGCTTTCTCCCAAGAGAAGCTCCTGGCTGTTTGCATCAGCTTTAGCATATCAAGGCTGTTCAGGTGGCAGCCACCCTTCAGTGACATCCTCAGGATGCTGAGGGGTGGAATTGTACGTATGTCCCAATTCAGGCATTGCCATTTCTCCTTCCTGCCCTCTCCCGTTCCTCTTTGCAAGGTGGAGTTTTACACACAATTTCAAAGCCTGGAAAGAGAGAGAGGAAACATCCCCAATAACAGCAACCAACCAACCAAAAAAACCCAAACACAAAATACAAGCACCGGAGAGGGCAAAATTGTCTCTCTGTCTACTGAATCCAGTGAAGAAGTACTGCTTTTCCTAAAGGTGTTTATAACCTCTGCAAAGCTACCATGTGGCTGCAGATTCATGGTACAGTGGATGGCAAAAGCTGGAACAAAGCCAGATGGAAAGGTTTTGGGGAATGTATTGCTCTGCACCCCGCGGTTTGGAGCAGAGCTTGTGGTGGTAGCTGCTGCTGTGCTATAGGTAGGTAGAGTGCTTCAGTTGGGGCAGTGTTTTCTTTGTTCCTCTGGTAAAAGGGAAAGAAGGGTTTTGTGTGCATTTTCAGCTGATTCATGTATCATTAATACAGTTCGTGTTTCCAGTAACTGTTCTCATTTTAAAATAAGGCAAGGCTGCCAGTGTTTCAGTGAGTGTTATTTGTATATTAGTTAGACAACTTCTGTTTTATTAATGAGTATAATAATGAAAGTGCAGGTTTCTAAGTAGAAGGAATGGATGTTTTTATTTAAAGCGTAGCAGGCATCATATAATGCCAATGAATGCATCATTGTCACTGTAGGCATGGCTGGTCTGGACCTGCCTCTGATTGGGTTATTCCAAAGAGGCCCAAGCACTTCATAAAA
This sequence comes from Hirundo rustica, assembly GCF_015227805.2. Taxonomy (NCBI): domain Eukaryota; kingdom Metazoa; phylum Chordata; class Aves; order Passeriformes; family Hirundinidae; genus Hirundo; species Hirundo rustica. Next base: position 6,343,157 of record NC_053457.1, on the reverse strand, counting down.
ATGTCTTTGTCAGCCTAGTTTTCCTTCCAAACCTATTCATCTCTGTCAGTTTTTAATATTAGTACCAGGCTCTTGGCTATAGTCCATTAGTACTGTACTTAATTGCTCATGTTACAGATGATTACCAATATAAAAAGCATTAATGCTTTCCCATCATGGGACTGTTGCTCTGTGCACAACTTGGACCATACAGAGCTTACAAGGTGTTGTTGTTTTGGTCGTTGCTTTCTTTATTTGTGTTCCTCTCATGCCTTTCACGATCACAGAAAGCCAGAGGTGTGTGTGGTTGGTATGAGCTGATTCAGCCTGCACCGTTCCTGTGAAACTCTTACAGCCCCCATCAGTACCCTACATCTCTCTCTCTTATCAAGAAACCCTCAGAAACGGCTGCTTTTCTGCGAAGCACTCTGCTCCATGCTGTCTTCCCCTAATAATGCAGATGTGGTTTTCACATGCAGGGTTTGAGGTTTCTTTTCGCTTTTACACAAAACACATGATCGGCAGCTTCAGCTTTCTGGTATGAGCAGTAGGCTGTGTTTCTGCAGTGCTGATGAGGCTGTTGTTAGGGATTTTTTGTAAATATTACACCACTGCTCCCCCCTTCCCCCCCCCCTACCACCCCCCCCCCAAAAAAAAAACCAAAGCCAAACTAAAAAACCCAACCTGATAGTCAGCAAAGTATAAAAAGTTTCCAATAAAATACGTTGAACAAAACAGAAATACTAGTAATTACCTGCTGGGGCCTTTTTCTGTCTCCAGGTCAGGCTGTGATTCATCTTGGTTTTCTCCAGAGCGAGCCCTGTGCACGAGCTGCGCACAAACACGCGTGGGCTGGGGAGCTGTGGTGTGCAGTGGCACGCACTAACTCTCCTTGGCTTCTCTGGTGTACAGACATAGCGCTGTTGGAAGGCGTCATGGCAGGAGCTGGATGGTGCCATGGACCAGTAGCCTCCTGGCCTCTTTGGGCACTGCAGGAATCTGGGCTCCCTTGGGGTGTCCAGCAAGGAGGGACCCACAGAACCCCATGGCCCGAGTCCTGCTCTTCAGCAGCATGTCCCCTGTGCTGGCCCTCACAAGTTATTAGCGTTTAGAAAAGCGGTCTGCCCTGGTCAGACACAGCTGGACAGGGATTTATTAGGCCTTGTGCTCTCACAAAATTAAGGCAGCTGAGTGGGAAAGCATTCTGCAGAGACACAGCCACCTGGAACTTGAGGAGAGCAGGTAGGTGAGATGGGCTGTAGTTCTTCACAATGGGGCAGGGTGGCTGTGCCCACACTTTGGACACTGACCTGCAGAGGATTTTATTCTGGCTGTGAGTGTGGCCCCTGGGCACTTGCAGAGAACCCTGCACATCTGCACAGGGGCCTAAACTTCAGGAGATGCGGTGTCTTGTACGGTTCAGAGCCCATTCTGCCATTTTTCTTTCTAAATCTCTCACATAAAAATTATATATGATCAGAAACACAAGGCGGGTCAAAATAGGTCCCTTATACGGTTTCCCTTTAACAGCCATAAAGTCTGTCTACCCTGAGGATATTGTGCAGTAATTCAATATGCAGGAGAGCCCTGTGTTCCATGCAAATGCTGTTTGGTTTTCTAAAGCATTTGGATGACTTTCATAACGTGTAAGCATTTTAGTGGAATTTTTCAGGAAATAACAGCCAGTCGTTAGAGGGAACAAAAAGTAGGGGGCTATTATGGCATCTACATGAAATTGCTTATGGTTATCTTTTTATACACATTGTAATTAATAGAAGGTTTTGATTTACACTGTTAAGTGTGAAAACATCCTCAGGCAAAAATTAATCAAATGTTATGTCATGCTGTAAACTACAACTAGCTCTTTGTTTGACCCAAAAAAAAAAACCTTTGCAAGCAACAGTTTTTCCTCCTTGTTTTATTTTTGTCTTCACCCCACTTCCGTGCCCCACTCACACTTCAGCTGGTCCCAAACTCCCAGAAAACTTCGCAAGTTACAAATTGTCTCCATAGTTTTCAATCAAGCACAAATTTAAGCCTAAAGATAGATGAGGTGTCTCAGTTCTCTCTTTATTTTCCTAGGTTTTTTTGTTTGGGTTTGGTTTTTTTTTTTTTTTTTTCTTTTTGATAAGTAACAAGAGGTTTCTACTTATGATTTTCTGCCCTTAGGGCTTTATCATTAAGATTAAATAACTGTACTCTCAAGCATACCACTGAACAAACATCTTTTCAATTATGTGAGTAACAGATGCTTTAACAAAGGAACCATTGAAAATTCAGAAAGCCTCCCCCCTCCCCAAAATTTAAAAAGTATCAGATAACAGAGGAATGTAATTGTTTACCATTAAAACAGATCCCTAGCTGTCCTTTCAAAACATCTGAGAACATGAGTTTTTTTCTGAAATTTCTGGGGTTTCAACCTCAGTGACTTACTGGCCAGCCCTAGAGTCAGCAGGAGTGCCTGAGTGCAAAGTGCTGGACAGTCAGGCAATGCCTTCAAGTGCCTGCAAGCAGATGATCTCTCACCTGGTGGGGAATTGTTTTCCCACCTGCATCCTTCCTTTCACCCAGGAGTTTGTCCCAGCAGAACTGGGGCATGCTGTGTGCTGCCCAGTGCATTGTCACCCCAGCAGAGAGGCCCTTGCCAGGCGTGCCCGCCGTGCACGTGCGCCATGTCCAGAACTTTGGGGTCCCGACACTCCAGCTCAGTGCTTGGGGTCAGTCAGTGTCACACATGGCAGCCTCATTTCTTGACATCCAGGAGTAGGGACAGACTCAGCACAAGGGGACAAAAAGCCCCTTTTCCGTGCTGGGAGCTGAGTTGCCCCAGGAGGGTGCTGCAGGGCGGGCAGTCTGCCAGTCTCTTTTGCAGGAGCAGCACCAAGTAAGATCTTTTCCCTCAGATTGCCCAGCAGTGCTGGGAATCTCCACTTTGTACTTCAGGATTTCGTTAACATGAAAGAGAGTGCCCCTAGTTTGTTCAGCTTTCTGCAAGACAGATGTAACTCGGAGCTCCCAGGGAGGGTGGGCAGGATTTTGGAGCCCTGCCAGGAGACCTGCACCCCACAGACAATGCAAAATGGCACCTGTAAGCTTGTTCTGAGCTCAGGGACCAAGCATTGCAGGGGCTCCATGGACCTACCTGACAAAAATGCATGCATTTCTGCCTTTAGATGCAGAAATGGTGACTGTGGCCAAAACAGAGTCTTGTAGTGGTTTTGGTAGAGTGATCTGGGGAAGTGCCCACCACCCTTCCTTTGACTCTTTTCTGTGCAGTAAATCTGCACCAAAGGCAAAAGACTGGAGTTGTTCATCTCCCCCTGCTGAGCCCTTGGATCAGGAGTGCCTGAGCTTGCCTCACTGGGCTGTGCAGCTAAATCAACAGCTGTGTTTGTAATGTCACTAATTTCCAGTTTACTTAAAGCGAAGTGTCTTTGAATCCTCTTAGAGCAGTGCTGTTCCCACCTTTCAGCAGTAAGCCATTCTCATTACCCACCAGCACTCCCAGTGGGCTGTGAGGAAAGTTGTTGTTGAAAGGATGAAAGAGCCATTTCTTTAAGGAAGGAAAGTTCTTTGGAAAGAAAATTGAACTCCAGCATATTTTGTCTTTGCTGATAAAATATGTGCCAGTTTTGTACTTCAGACAAATGCAAATAAAGCCATTGCTATTGTGTTCTGCACAAAAGCACGTGGGGCTTGCTTTCATAACCCCTGCATTGTACAATCCAATCCAGGGAAATCAGGCTTCAGGAACACACTGCTTCATTTCCTCGATGTATTTTATATTCCCATTTTGGAAAACAAGCTGAGACCTTGAAGTTTGGGTTGTTCCTCTCCCCTCTTTGCTGGGACTGTGTCGCTGGTGCCCAGGAGAGGTGCCTCCTGCACCTGGCTATCCCCACTGATTGTTGTTGAAGGTTTCCCTTGTTGTTTCCCTGGCCTGCAGTGGACCAGCGCTCTAAGATTTGTCCTTTTGAAAAACAATAGGGTAAAAAAGACAAGACTCCTCTTGGGATCGGAGCTCAGGCATTCCTGCTGGTCCCTTAAACAGCTGAATATTTTGCCACTGACTTTCCAGGGGAAAAGAATCAGGTTTCTCTCGCCAAGGTTACAGATAGGGGCCCGTTTTCACCATGGGGGCTGTCCCAGCCCTGCGCTCACAGCCTCTGCCCGGCTGCTGTGAGGACATCCTGGAGCAGATGGGTGCCCTCTTGGACTGAAAGAACCGGCTGTCTTGCCCCCCAGCTCCGGCAGTGCCTGCAGAGGAAGGAGTTGGAGCCACCGTGGCCTTCTGTGCTCAGGAGGAAAGCGTTTTCCAAATTCCTACTGCTATAGAGACCTACTGCCTGTCCCTTTTCAGCATTTTTGAAGCTCTAACAGCTTAATGTTCTCATGATTTACATTAGCATCTAATCCTTGCATAATCTCACTAATCCCTTGGCCCCAAGATATCCATTGGCAGTGAGTTCCACGGGTTAACTGGTTCCTGTATTCATTTGGTGGAGCAAATTTAAATCATTTTCCATTTCTGTTGCAATTAACCTCCTTAACCTGGCCAAGCATGCGAATGGGGCAACATCTCCCAAGGAGTGGACTTTGGTATTTTAAGGCCTTCCAAGATTATTCTTGTGGCTGAGAGGCTCCAGTGCATCCTATTTTGTGTTGGGCTTGGCTCCCTGGAGAAAGTACAATGATGTCAATGGGAGACATGCTGAAATATTTTATTCTGCCAGAAAGAAAACAAAAATAAACACTAAAACGGCGATAAAATATTGTAGGGGTTGTGCTGAGTTGCCTCCTTCCTTCCATCACCCTGTGTGTCCTGGGCATATGGTTCCTCCCCAGCCCAGAGCCCCGTCATATCCAGACACAGTAGGGAGAAATAAAGAGGAAACTGGCAGCCTTAACATTTAATTTCCTTCCTCTTTCTGGGCTGGTCAGATCCTTTGCATTGTTGTAGCTATTTTTTAAATCACGCCTATAAATAGATGTGCTCTCATGTGTCCTGTGAAGCAGAGTCAGGCCAAAAAAGTCATTCATTCTGCATAATCAATACATGTAGTGGCTACTGGCTCAGATGAGAACTCGTATTATTAGTTCTGTAGCTGGGAAAAAAAATGTTGACTAATAAAGATTAAGGGCTCTTTTCTTTTTTTCTTTTTATGAAATGCTAATGATGAAGACATGTTTGATATACTGTGAAATACATTTCTCTAATGTGAAGTTTCTGCTTTTTGTTGGGAAAGAGATTTCAGTCCCTGGAGGATTTTCAAATATTTTGTAAATATAAAATTATCTGCTTCAGTGTTTTTTAAAAAAAGGTTGGCAGAAAGCCAGCTTACTTACATTACTGTAATAGATTTGCTGACCTCTGACATCTGCTGCAGAGAAGTACATTGAATTTTTCATAATATCAGATGATGCAGATCTAAAAACTCAGTACGCTGCACCATTATTTAATTCAGGACTTACTAAAGCAAAATCTTTTTTTGAGTAGCAGTTTAGACGTGATTAAACTTAATATTGCCGATTGTAATAAATCAGGATTAGTATAGTACTGATTTGTTAATCTAACTTGTATTGATTTTAAGTCTTTATTTAAAAAAAAAAAAAGAAAAATAAAAAAGGGAAAAAGACTGGCTTTTCACAGTGACTGAATTTAATAAGAAGTCCTGTGATAGCAAAGACTCCCCTACTGTTTCTGCTCTTGGCTGGAAAATGTTATTCTTGTATTATTCCAGGAAAAAAAAAAAAAAAAACCTCATGCTGCTAAAAATCTGCTGCCTGTGGAAAGATTTTTTTAATTCACTCGTGCTTACATATTCTATTTATGTTAATTGACTTATAAATAATACATTTTATTAATCTTAATATTGGAATCTTGATCATGATAAAGACCCTTTTATTTGGTCTTCTCACAGGCTTTACAAGTAAATATTCTTTAGACCACAAAATATTCCCCCTCTTTTCCTTTTTTTTATGAATACTTTTATACTTCCCCCCCTGTCGGGAAGTACAGCCACAGTTCAAAGCAACTGAAAACATAATTGTTGTTTCCAACATACGATACATTTGAGATATCTGGATCCAGTTTTTTGGACGTTGTCTCTACCTCTCCTTGCGCAAAGATTGATTAAATCTTACCTGCACTGCAAATATTTGACCCCAAAAAAAGAAAAAAAAAAAAAAAAAAATCTTTTGCTGGTTTCAGACATGTCACATTCTGCTAAACTATTTGGCTAACAGCAGATCGCATTCTTCCGGTGTTGGGCAATATTGACCTTAAATTGGCTAAGCCGGCTGCTTTCATGGCATGTGAGCCGGCTGCTTACATGTTGAGAGAGCTGTATTAGCTTTATTACTCCTGCGCTATAAAAACTTCTAATAATCAAATGATAAGATCATATCCTGTGGGTAATTGTGTTGTACCATGACAGGATAACTGAAAAAACATTCAGGGAAAATTGCAACCGACGGAAATCTCTACGTGAAGAGGCAATTGCTGGGTGTTGCTCGGCTCGGTGCTGCTCCCTGGGGTCTCGCAGCCCGCATTCCTGCCCGGCTCCTCGCCAGCCGCCCCCAAAAGCCACCTCAGTCGGCCCTCCTTTGAAACGAGGAGGGGAAAATCCTAGAACAAGCCATCCTTGTGTTTTGACTCAGTTTTACCTTAGTCATGCCGCCTCCCCGATACACGAAACGTTTAATTCCAGATTTCCTGCCACTGGCTCCAGGCCACTGACCGGCTATGTGAAATGTATTTTTACTGCTGTCGGCCTGCCAACTGCTGAGCTCAGTGAAAAATAACTAAAATGAAAACCTTGTACTCCCACGTGAACCCTTAAGATCAGAAAAGGAAATTTAAGCCACAGTTACTAATTAGCACCCAAGCTAATGAGTTCTGGTGAGGTGCAGAGGCAGGAGAAGGAGGAGTTTGGGTCCCGCGTTACCCTGCGAGGCTCAGCGGAGAGCACGCGAGCGGTGATTAATCACGCTGGCCTGGGCTTTGCTCCTGGCCCGGCCGTAGCCACTGGGTTAATCGCTCAGAATCTTCCAGGGAAAGGCTCATTCCTGGGGCTGGGAGCATCTCCGTCTCCCATGAGGCACCGGACAGCGTCTGAAACCTTTACGGATGGAATATGTAGATTTTTTAATGGGCGACGCGTTCCCATGGAAACAAAACAAAGTCAAACACTCCCCTCGCAGTGCTAACAATTACGGTAATAAAATGTGTTTTTATTAAAAGCGACTTTAAATACTTAACACATGGCAGAGCAGCCTCGGCGCTGCCCTGTGTGAAACCCAACCTTGCCTCTGAGTGAAGTCCAAAGTGCTTTGTGCAGCGCGGGGAGGAATTTGGTGTTTTCACCAATATTTGTGCTTTGCAAATGAAATGTAGCAGCCTCAAGTATGAACAGGATTATTTTTTTCTTCTTCTGCTTAGTTATGCTTTTTATTATATAAACATTACCTGTAATATTACAGTGGGAAGTAGGTATTTGGCAACTACGTATTATTTTGCTAAGTTTGCATAGAGGGAGCAGTTTCCAGTTTTAGCAGCTGTAACATGTTTAAACTCAGTTTGTAATGGGATCTGAAGATGAATATTCCCTGTGGGCTCTGCTTAGCTTCATTACTGGAGCCCTGCCAAATTCAGGGCCAGAAAGTATTATTCACGCCTCTTTGCACATACCATGTCAGAGCATGCTCAGTTAATGAATTTTGTTGCTAATATAACATAAATTAGGTTTATATTTTAACATAATTTATGTTGAATTGTATTAAAATGTAAAATATTATGATCACGAGCAATCTAATTCTGCTCTCTTAAGCCCAGTCTGTGTTTGAACATCTAAGTATGTAAATCAAAATTGCATGCTTAGAAACTGATTCTAGGATAACAAACGAATATCTGAACCAAAGAGGTTTCTGCCTTGGAGTCTTAGATTAAAGATAATTAAGGATTCCTGGTATTTGAGTAGATTTATGTTGTTTATAAGCAAAGTACAATTTCTTCATAGAGTCAACTTGTCTTTTTTTTTTTTTTTTACACAAATTATGTTTTCTGTAATAATGTTCATATTTTTAAAGTCTGAGTCTTATATTAATCCCACAGTGAGTCATTAATCATACTAAAATGCATTATACAAACTTTAATCACTGAAGTTGAAACTGAGATTGTAATGCAATCCATCCCTTTTAATTATATCAGTTATTTTTCCTTTCAGATCCAGAATCGCAAAGAGAAAACAGATTAAAACTCGGTGTGTTTGATGCTTTCAGGGGATGAGATATTTTTTGTTTGTGTTTCTTCCTTGCGTTTTTAAAACAATTTCATGCGCTTCGTGGCAGACAGCTCCACGGTGAAGAATTCCTTCATATTTAACTCTTCTCCTCTCCCCTTCTTCCTTGAAAAAGGCTCCCTGGCCAAGGGAGCATGGTGGCTGTGGCTGCCTGGGTGCCTTGCACGGGTGACGCCGGGCTGCTGCTGGCAGGGCAGGGCAGGGCAGGTGCTGTGCCCACCCCGTAGGGTTCCTGCAGCCCAGCTCTCCTGGCCCTGCCACGTTCCTGGCACTCGCCCTTGCAGTCAAGGGACCCAGCAGCCTGCAGATTGTGTAGCTGTTACCAAGTTGGCTGTGGCTTTGTAGGTGTTTTCCTGGGGCTTGCTGCCTGCTGTTAAAGTTGGGGAGAGAAAATAAAAATAAATGGTGGATTTTATTTTTTTTTTTTTTTTTGAGTCAGTCTAAAACATAATGGCTGATATTTTCGGCTGGTACAAATTGGTGTAGCCACACAAACCACTGCAAAGTTACTGACAACTAATCCACACCAACTGTAACGCCACTGAATTTATTCCGCATGATAATCTTGCCAAATAAATTGATTTCTTATACTTGGATTTATAGATACAGAGTTTAAACTGTTGCTTTTATGGCATGGAAGAAAATGGATTTATTAAGTAAACTGCTCATAGTAGATACATTTTTTCTTTTCTAGAACAGCAAAACCTGATCAATTATTTGTTCCTTAATCCCCTAGATTAATCCTGCCATATGAAAGATTTATTAAAGGAGAGGAAGATAAGCCACTGCCTCCAGTGAAACCTCGAAAACAGGATAACAGTTCCCAGGAGGGTGAAGCGAAAACAAAAGTGTCTGGAACAAAACGCATCAAAAATGAAAACCAAAAGAGCAAGAAGGAAAAAGATAATTCACAGAAACCCCAAGATGCATCTGAGGTCTGTTGCTTCTCTGCTTTTTCAGTTTTTCAATTAAAAAGGCACAGCTTTAATCACATGAAATCCAGTGATAAAATATATCATTTAAACTGGAGAATTCCAGCCAGTTGGCCTTTCCGTTAGCTCGGCGATGGAAATTCAGCTGTTGTGATACTGTGTGTGCTGGGATTTTGCTGGGCTGCGAATGGCAGCCGGTTTGCTCCATATTGCACAGCGGGGATGGCAGAGGCCCAAGCTCTGGATCTGACTCGGACCAGTTCTGCTCATTGTATTATACAGTGGTCACCATTAACAGATCAGCAGCTGCCAAAGGGAAACCACACGACTACCACAGTTATTTCCTAATCTAAGTATAGGGTGCGGGAACCTCTAATACTGTTGATAATACTGTGGTAACTGTTGGACACAGCTGAGTTTTATAATAGTAACCTCTGGATCAGGCCTTCTGTGTTCACAGATGTATGCATGACTGTGAAAAAACATATTGCTCCCTAGGATTTTTATTATATTATACTAAGTTTCTTTTTGAACTAGAAGGTCGTATTTTGAGGGAACCACTTTCCAAGCCCTCTTCCCTCTCCCAAGCAGTAGATGGCTTTCAGCTCAGGGTTCTATTCAGACATAACAGGTTCCTATCGTGTCACTGCTTCACGTGGGCAGGCCCCAGTTTCCACATAGAGCCATGTTACTTGCAGGCATAGGACAGCCCTTTGGAAGAGATTTTATGTTCACAGCACAGGGTAAGATTGATGGTTGAACTCATATTTGTCTGCAAATAAGGGTAAATTTCAAGTGTTGTTGAGTGATAAAAAATGGATGGGGTTTTTGCTCCGGTGTTACTTAAGCACGTTCCTTTGCACATCTGCCTGCTGTCTCCTGTTCCCGGCTTGCACCGCATGTGAAGGAGGTGATGAAGCTCCTCACACACAACCCCTGCAAAGCATGTTGCTTTTCCTGTCTCAGTCTGCCAGATCACAGCAGCCTTCAAGGCGTTGCAGTGAAAGTATTTAAAGAATGTCGAAACACGTGCCCGGCAGACTATGGCTGGTCCTTTGACTTCATTGCATCTGGCAGGTACAGAAGTCCTGTTGCTAAGTTGGTTAGGAAATTTTATTGAGTCAGCTATCAACAATCCTCCTCCTCATTGTTTTAAAAAAACAATGCAGGACCTGTAAACACGGATGCCTCTGAGATTCCATGTATACAGTTCTGAGAACAGAAAATTGGCGGTTTCGTGTCCCACTACCTCTTTAAGTTGTGCTTACAAGGACAATTTAATCTCCCATCCAAAAAAGAATTTGTGTTTTAAATAACAGTACCATTAATATCTTATTTAAGAACAAACCCCAGAAAGACTATTTTTTTTTTTCCTTACAATGTAATTTTAAAGTAGAGGGAGTGCTGTGTGGGTAAAATTAAAAAAAAAAAAAACAACGCTTCGAGAGGAGAGTGCGCACAAATGTGCTTCAGTCACTGGAAGGTTGCAAGACAACTTGCCCAAAGCAAGGAGAAGTGAAGTGGAAACTTGCGCTCCCTTCCCTTGTCATTCCTTCATCCCCGATTATTTATTGAGGTCTTGGATCAGGAAGACACATTACACACTATCTGTACCACTGCTGCTAAGCCCAACATAACAAGTCAGCAACAGAGCAACAGCCTTCACTTTGAATTTCCTTGCTTTTGTTGTTCCCTATTTCAAACTTCCTGCTGTTTAAAATGAAGTTATTTTTGTGTGGTTTGCAGGAAGAGTTCCTAAGCTGCGCTTATCGGAAATGTAAGGAGCCTAGATGAGACAATACAAATGTACAATTATGGCAGTTCCCTATTGTAAAATGGTACCTTTTATAGCAAAATTAAGTCTCCTTCCTCACTGGAATACACGTCCTGCCCCTGTTTGATCAGGGTGGGCTGTTAAGGACCTTGACCTCCACATCAGTCACCACATGGGTCGGTGATCACACAAAGCCCAAGCAGTGTAGGGGCTGCGGGGTGGGTGCTTCACCCCTGGGTGGGTGTAGGGCTCCAGAGCTCATCTGTGCTTTGCCATATGGAGGGCCCAGTTCCCAGGATGTGGCACTTAACACAGAGGGTAGCAGGCAGGAGACGTCCAGCTCCTTTGGGTGGAGCAAAATCCAGGTCTGCTGGAGCTAGGCAGAAGGTTGCTTGTCTCTTTACCCCACAGCCATGCCCTGGTGGTGGAGCCCCTGTCCTGGGCCCTCATCCAGTCACAGCAGTGATGAGCTGTTGCTCCGAGGGAGAGCCCTATAGCCACCACATAAATGTGTAGGCATGTCCCCAACCAAGCCATTTCTGCATCTGGTCTGGAAATTGTGAGCTGGAAAAGCATAATCCAGTTACAAATGTGTGGTTGTCTCAATTGCATGTTCGACTCGTGCACCATTAGAAGTACGCAGGGAGAGAATATAACTTTAATTTATTAGGATTGCATTTGCCTTTGTGCTCTTCACTGTTTTCCTGCCATCACAATGACATTGTCAGTGTAACAAGACACCAGATGCTATTAGCCTTAGACTGCACATTTCCTCACAATAGCTGAAACTTCAATCAAAGTATTGCTTAACAGAAACAAAGAGCAGAATGTACAGTTATTAAGTATGATTATCTTTCTTTTTTCTCCTCCTTGCTTTGCTCATCTGTCTGGTATTTGCTTGTAATTTTATAAACTCAAGAGACTAGCGATGGTACTTTGTAAAGGACCTAATGATGGTATTTGGCTGCAAAAGTCAGCTATGAGTTTAAAAAGAAGTTAGGATGACTAACAGACACTGTAACTAATAGGCCAACCAAACAGACAGGAATATTTAAAAGCAGCTGTGAAGAAATAAATCTCTGAGAGGGTTAGATTCGTTAGGACCATCTCCAGTTCCCTGCTCCTGCGACAGACCATAAAGCAGCATTTAGATGATAACTTTCTCGCTGCGTCTTATCTTTACAATGAAGGAAGAAAGAAAACAATAACAATAAAGAACTCGCACAATGCTGCTGTTTTATGACTGTCTTCTACCACGACATGTCAGAGGAGGCTGACAGCAGTTTTGAAAAGGGCTGTCAGTCAGCTGGATCACAGATGGGATGCTCTGGTGACCTCTGCGGGTCACAGTTCAGCCAGCTACATAATGGGATGAATAGTGTGAATTGTGCACACACGCTGTATTAATGGGGGAGCAGAGCGAGCCATGGTCCCATTGACGAGAACGTATAAAAGCCATGTTTGTAATAGCGGGCACACACACTTACTGAATGTTGACAACTTCATTTTAATCCGTTAATAAAAAAATGTGTGTCCTAGTTAAGCTGTGGCAGTGATTTGCTGCCTACAATAGGGATTTCTAGTATGCCATTTCTATCATTTTCACACTTTAATGCAGAACTGGGCGTGAATGATCTCCTGTGTGATCACTGAATTTTAAGATAGCTCTGCTGGAGAGACTTTAGGGGAGGAAAAGCATAGGAATAGTGTGGTTTTCTTAGGTGAAGCTGACTAACAGGAGAAATTTCTATACCCTTATTCCTTGTGTCATGAAATCTGCTCTTCTGCATTTGCCTAATTAATTTTAAAAAAGTATGTAACCTCAGCATTTGGCTATCTGATCAAGCCACCAGTGCCTCTTGTCAGGTTACAGACATCTGCTGTTTGGAAATGCTTTATTGTGACTCTGACAGGGGTGGTGTATTTTATAATATTTCCAGGAGATGCTTCCCTTTGTTTGAGTCCAGTACCTGATGTTAGAGCCTTCGCATGCCAGCAAGGTGGTTGGCAAGTCCTTCTCTAAAAGTAACCAAGAGTGTAGTGTGCGTGACCTTACCAACAGGCTGCCAGAACATACGGCATTCTTACTATTGTCTGTTGAATCATTTCATTAGGTTTCATCAGAACAAGAGAAGGATCAAGAATCAGCAGACCAGAAGAACTTCCCTGAACACCCTACAGTGGGAGAGATGAAACAACCTGTGCAAGTCTCTCCATCTCTTTTACCAGACACAGCTCGGACACTGCCTCTGGAGAAGACAGACGTGACAGAAAACAGCACCAACAGTGAGAAAGCCAAGGAGGAGGTTCAGCACTCGTCCTCTTTCTCTGCTATATCCGTGCCTGCAGAAGAAGACGCTGTGCTGGATGCCACTGTCGCCAAACGATTACACCCCACAGCAGATGCCCTGGAAGACACAAAGCCTGAACAAAAACTACACAAAGCTTTTACTGACAGCCTAGAAAGTGAACCTCCAGAAATGCCCTTCACAGCTTTCCCGGTCCATCTGCCCACTCAGAGCGACATGGAAGATGAGAAGCTGCCAGGGATGGCTGATTACATTGCAAACTGCACGGTGAAAGTGGATCAGCTGGGAAATGAAGATATCCACAATGCACTAAAGCAAACGCCCAAAGTACTGGTGGTGCAGAACTTTGACATGTTTAAGGAAAAGGAGCTGCCCGGGTCCATGAACGATGACTCCACTTTCAGTTACACACCGCTGCTGTACTCAAAAGGTAATCCAGGCATCATGTCACCCCTGGCAAAGAAGAAGCTGCTGTCTCAGGTCAGCGGGGCCACGCTCTCGTGCAGCTATCCTTATGGTTCTCCTCCACCTTTGATCAGCAAAAAGAAACTCAGCAGCAGAGATGAACTGTCCTCAGGAGTGTCACAAGGTCCCCATGCCCCGAATTCTGATCCTGTAGCGATTAATAGGCCCTCAGTCATACAACATGTACAGAGTTTTAAAACCAAGGAAGAAAGGAAATCAATTAATGATGTTTTTAAACACGACGTGCTCAGTAAACCGGATCCTCAGCGCTGTGATTTTTCAAAACATCACCTCAGTTCTCTTGCCGAGTCATACCTACCGAAGTCGGACATCCAGGACTGCAAAGATAAAATGAGTGAGAAAAGGGCACTGCAGCACTCCCATGTGCCCACTTTCTTGGCAGATTTCTATTCATCACCTCATCTGCACAGCCTTTATAGGCACACAGAACACCACCTTAATAATGAACAGACATCAAAGTACCTCCCCCGGGACATGTTCAGAGAGTCTGAAAATATTTCTACTTTTACTCAACACAAACACCAAGAAAAACTAAATTTAAATTATCGCCCATCTTTGCATCAGCAAGAAAAAAAGGCAACAGTGGAGGCTTCTTCAGATGATCAGCCAACAGATTTGAGTCTTCCAAAGAGCATACACAAACAGACTGCAAAGGTTCCAGGCTCCAGTCTCCCTCACTCATCCACGGCCCAGCAAGAATGCAAAGGGATCTCCCCATTCCAGGCTGGAAGCAGCCAGGCGGTGAGCCTAGACTGTAACCCCAAATCTTGCCGCGTGTTCCCTATGGCATTGACAGCCCCCAAAAAACACAGCGAGTTGCTCCACAGGTCTGGGAAGCAGCAGGCCCAGAGGCTGGAGAACCTGAGGAAGATGGAGGGGATGGTGCATCCTATCATCAGCCGCAGAACAAGCCCTCAAAACGTGGGGGCTGCCCGGCCTCTGAAACGGAGCCTGGAGGATTTGGACAAAGTCATTTCTGAAAAAAAAATCCGAGCTGTCTCTCCTATTCACTTACCAAAGGAGACTCCGGCGAAAGACAAGGCTCCCGACCAAGAGGGGGAAGGTAGCAAGTCAGTGCACGGCCTCCATTCTGGCAGCATGCTGGAAAGCCACAAATTTCCCCTGTCAACCCCCGTCTTCCCAGGCTTGTATCCGGGAAGCCTGTGCTCGGGGCTGAACAGTCGCCTCCCACCCGGGTATTCTCATCCCCTGCAGTACTTGAAAAATCAGACCGTGCTATCCCCACTAATGCAGCCTTTGGCTCTTCACTCCTTCATGGTGCAGAGACAATTCCTCACGTCCCCTGCAAACTCCCAGCAACTGTACAGACACTTAGCTGCAGCAACACCTGTAGGAAGTTCCTACGGTGACCTTTTGCATAACAGCATTTATCCTTTAGCTGCTATAAACCCCCAAGCTGCGTTCCCACCTTCCCAGCTATCTTCTGTACATCCCAGCACAAAACTGTAAACCCCCTCGCTCACAAAAAGTGGTCTGAGGAGAAAAGTTCAGTTAGCGACATTCCTCCCCCTGTGACGATGTCTCGCAGATTTAGCGATCTGTATTTTTGTCAACCAGGATACAGTCGTATCCCGCCTAGAGGAGCGTCTTGGAGTTTGATGGAGACAAGACTGTTTCTTTTATTCTGGCTCCCACATCAGCCCCCTCACCCCTTATCCCTTCCCTTGCAAAAAAAGAAAACCAAACCAAAAAAAAAAAAAAAAAAAAAGAAAAGAAAAGAAAAGAAAAAAAAAATAAAATAAAAAAAAAAAAAGAGAAACAAAAATACAGGAAAAAAAAGAATTTTTTGGGATTTTGCGTATGTGTTTTCTGAAAGGACTTGAACATGGTAAGAGCAGATGTTCAAGGGGAGCCGTGGAAACGCAGGCCCAGTCCTGAGCTCACTGAAACCCAGGTGAGGGCTGCGTTTGCCTTTCACTGAGCCAAGGACCGGAGGCTGTGCATTGGTGCAAATGAGTCAAGGACTTCAGATGAACCTGGAAAGAAGTGGGCCGAGAATCTGTACAATCAGTGGATGTGCTTTTTTGGGTAACTTTTCCTGACTTTTAAAGATTCAATCAATGCAATGTATAGTAAAACGGCAATAGATTTTTTCATTTTAACACTATTAGAACAGAATGGTAAACACTGTTTAATTTGACTGTACATATCCACTTCATAAACTACCAGTGTCACATTTGGTCACAATAATTTATATAGTTTCGTTTGTCCAGTATATTCTGTGCTCTTAATGTTTGGTTTTTTGTTTTGGGTTCTTTTTTTTTTTAAATTAAACAGTATCATTTTATCTGCAACTTTTTTAAAAGCTGTGGCTGTCCTAATTTTTTTTTTATTACGTGTTTGTAATTTTTCCAGTTTCTTTATACTTTTGAGCAGCATTTTCGTTTTGTTTTTGTCGTAACGTTTACTGTTTACAAACTGAAGCAACTGGTTCAGATTAATCTTAATGGTTATAAACATACTGTAGGTGATGTTATGGTGCAAGGATGCGAACAAGGTTCCTTTCCCCACGGCCCACCCCTGTGAGGTGCTGAGCACCTCTCACCCTCCTCCTGTTGTTGCGATGGCTCCTATGCTGCTTTTCCCCTCCCACCGGGCTTTGCTTTCCTGTATCGTGGTCTGTGAATTTGTCGAGCATTGTACTTAATCTTACCTAGGCTGTGAAACCCTCCTGCCTACCAGAGGAACGATCTAGAAAACAAAACCTCCCTGGCTCAAGCTGCTGAATGACAGAGGAGTGCAGAAAACAGATTGGAGGTTTGTGAGGATGTTGAGAATTTCCGAAGTTGCGAGAGGAGCCAGTGTGGATTTGATGAGAGGCTTGCAGGTTGTTTCTGTGCCTCACAATGAGTAAGGGGGTTCTGTGCAGTGGTTGGGATGGTCCTTCCACACTCCCATGGGGATCTCTGCCTCTCCCTGTGCATCCTTTTGCAGTGGGGAGGCCCAGGCATGGAGAGGCTGGATTTTCCTGATGAAAGAGCTTCCCTGTGGTTGTACGTTCACTTTGCAGGACATCACCACTACGCAGCTGAGCACAGACATTGATAAAGCGAAGTGTCACTTGGAGGCTTTATACAGTGTGAAAATTGGTTGTGGTTCAAACCATCTCAGTTACTGTTCAAAGACAGTGTACTCGATATGAAAAGAAAAAAGCAAACTACTAAGAAACACTTTGCATGCTAGGCATGTCAATAAATTTTCCCGTGATATGAAGCCAAATACAATATATAATGTATCATAATATCCAAAGGTGGAAACCAGAATAATATACTCGTCTACTGTTAAAAATCCAGCTTCTTCAATTAAATACTTTATATTCCTGTGGTAAAACTATATTTAATTGATTGATAAACAGACTAGTAGAACTTGGAACATAGATGTGCCAGTGCAGAGTATCCTGCTGCTCCACAAGTCATACAGGAAAGAGAATCGCAGGCTCATCCAGGCAGAGGCCGCAGTGTGGAGGACATCTCTAGTAAAGTTGCACTAGATCTGAATCACGTAAGAATCAGGGGTTTGGGGATGGGGGGGAGGAGGGCGGGGGAAAAGGGGGCAGAGACTATAAGAATCTACAGCAAACGCGAACAGAAGCTTGTTGTGTGTTTGGCAAAGCAAATGCTTCTCCTTGTTTTAGTTAAGTTGTGTGTTCTGGAGTTGTGCATTTGTTTATGCAAAGTGTCCAACATCCCTTTTGGTTACGTCCTGTTTGAGTTTGCTGGTAGGCTTTTTGGAGCCATGATGAGGCAGCACAGGGCTGGGGGACAGGGAGAGGGAGAGGGGAGGAAGGCTCCTAGCTTGCCCCATGAGGAGACTGGCCACTGCTGGCCAGGGAAGCTCATACTGGGCAAAACATCAGGGCTAAGGAAAAGAAACGGTGGCATAAACCCCCAAGAGAAGCTATGCATTATTTGTTTAAGAACTCTTTTAACAGAAATCTTGGAAATCTTTCAACAGACTATTGAATTCTTCATTGGCTGAAAAGTCTTTTTTTTCCTCGATTTCTTAAATGGGGCTTTGTTTGCATTGTTTGAGTTCAAGGGGCCTTATTATTGAATGAAATTGCACAAGTCTTTCTTTGTGCAATCAGACCATTGTTATTGGTAGGTTTGTGAAGGAAACTGCAGAATCTAATTGGCAATAGAGTCATAAATCTATTTACTAGGAGCCAGTTCCAAGAAATGTTGCAATTCAAACGCACTATGTCCAGGATGCATTAGGGATGCTAAAAGGTGTGAGATCCAAAGGAAGAGGCCCAGCAGCAAACGGCTCGTGTGTAGCTTCTGGCCACACTCTGAGCCAGGCTTCGTGAAGCACATGGGAAGTAGGGCCTGATTCCCAGCGATTGTGCCCCTGGCCAGGCGGAGTGGGAGCAGGCCAGCAGTTTGTGGCAGGTCTGTTGTGGCTGTGAGCCGGCCTGGTGTGAAGAGCTTGCCCAGCGCGTTCATGCCTGGGAAGTAGTTTGTCCCAGCAGCAGAGAAGTTGGCTTGGCAGCAGCTGGAGCGCAGGCAGGGCACAAGTGCTGTGCTGCCTCTGCCAGCAGTCTGCCCCATTTGGGGAGACGTGGGGCTGCTGCCTCCAGAGACCACCACGGGGGTCCCTCGCTCCCGCCGCCTGCTCGCTTCCTTTGCAGTGAGCAGTGAGGTCACATCTGGTCCAGTTTTGCGATCGTGCTGATTTTGATGAGCGGTGGGACTTCCTGCACCGGTGTGAGGCGGGTGGCGTTGGCAGCGCTGCCATGAGCGCTGTTTGCTGTACGTGTGGTTGATAATTTTGCTCGTTCTCTTCCTCTTCCTCCCCTCTCCCCCCAACCCCGCAGTTTTAAATATGTTCTAATAATGGCAGCATAATCTACTAGCTGTTTATACTTTTTTAACTTTTCTTTTGTTGTAAATATTGTATACTTTTTGTGATTCAAGTTATGTAGCCTATATGCTCTGTAAGGTGATGATTTGTATATATAAAAATGGCCCAGTAATATTATATAGTTTCCCATTTAAAAGGTTATTGAGTAACCTTTGCATTAGTTTAAACACTACCAGAAATAAAGCTGAGCCAACTATAAACACTCAATTTTTGTATGTTTTCCAAATTGTACTTATTAATGCTTTTGATACTGTATTATGTGCCAATAGTTTCCCAATCACATAGCAGGCAAAAGATATTTTGTACTTTTTGATCCACTGTAATATTTAATAAAAAATGTTACTATCTGTTCCCTTTTGTGTTTGATTAATAATTCTGTAAACAGCCCTTATCGCATTGGATTACATATTATCCCATCCGACCTTTCAGCCCTCTTATATTGGCTTTTCTAGGGAAAGTATCTCCTCCTGCAAATGATTAGATTAAAGAAATGGAAGTTTGCAATTTCCTCAAGGAGGGAGAGACAAGATCTTCAGTCAGTGCCCCGCTATTTTTGCAGTGTACTTCCATTAAAGTGGGGCTGTGATCAGGCTGACTATAGGAGTAGCTTCTGAGAGGATAACGTCCACGATTAGCCAGTGGCTCCAGTACCAAATTTGCTCCATTTCCATCTCAGAGTAGGATTTTTTTCTACCAGTACTGCAGGCTTGAGTTGGGATCTGAAAACTGACCCCTCTTCTTCCCAGCTCAAACATGGATAAGGTTCTGGAGTCAGATGCTAACTACTAATTTTGTTGACGATGCTGAACAACCGCCAAGCAAACTTAATTTTCGCTGTGTTCCTTGATGGTTCCAAAAAGCCCTCATAAACTTGGGGACCCTTTGAGAACCCATAAGCAACAAATGCTGTTAAGCTCCTGGTCTCCATAGTGGGAAAATGATTTGGGTGTGTGGAGGTCAGGCCTGGCTACTGCCCTTGCCCAGCACAACTCAGCAGCAGGACAGGAGGACGCAGTAGCCACCTGCTAATTCCACATCGTTGCTTAACTCCATGGTTCTGGGGCAGGTATGCAGCAGGGAGGTTTCCCTCCCTCCCTGGGCTGTCCAGGAGCTGAGGCCATGGGTGGTCCTGGAGGCTGCTACTGCTTCCTGTCTTCTCCCTGCACTGTGTGCATGGCCAGTTTCACAGCACTGTTGGACGAGGCTTCCAAATAGAGTCTCAAAAAGAACCATTTCCTCCTCTGTGTGTTGGGAAATACCAGCTTGAGGAGGAGAGCCAGCCACTGGGCACGTG
Source organism: Hirundo rustica (assembly GCF_015227805.2). Taxonomy (NCBI): domain Eukaryota; kingdom Metazoa; phylum Chordata; class Aves; order Passeriformes; family Hirundinidae; genus Hirundo; species Hirundo rustica. The sequence continues at coordinate 6,323,199 of NC_053457.1, read as the reverse complement.
TGAAGGGTACAGTGCTGTTGAATCATAGAATCAGAGAATCTGCTGAGTTGGAAGGGACCCATCAGGATCATCGAGTCCAGCTCCTGGCCCTGTGCAGGACACCCCAGGAGTCATACCCTGTGCCTGCCAGTGTTGTCCAAACACTTCTTGAACTCAGGCTTGGTGCTGTGATCACTTCCCATATGTGAAGCTGTGGGAGAAGATGGGGCCTTCTAGCAAACCTTTTCCCCTATCCATTTCTGTCTTTGCCAAGCTGAGGCATTTTCTTCTTTTTATGTTGAAAATGCAGCCAACCAGTGAAAGAGGTAGAGGAAATGCAAACGTGTGGATGCTGGCCTTTGCAGGAGATGCAGAGATGGCCTAAGCAACTTGGTTTCCAGCACCGTGCTTTCTTCCTTTCTTTAGCCCTTCCTAGTTTGTGTATTAATGTAAGCCTGCACTGCTTTATCCTTGCAGTGCTGGAGGTGCCTGTTGGGCTGCCCTACCAACTCCTCAGAATGTGGCTGGGAAGAAGACCCCAGGAGCAGCCCCTTGGAGCTTTTGATAGCCAGCCCAGCCTGGCCTGTGAGTGGCACTGAGGCACAGCATCCTCCCTTGGCTGGGCTCCCAGTGAGTTTGCTGGGGTCGCTTGGGGGTCAGTGCACCCACACCTGGGCAAGCAGCAGAGCAAAGTGGTCTGTGCTGACAGCACTCAAAGCATTTGCAGGGAAACAGGGGCACCTCCGCAGGGCTCAGTGCACCCCACCAGTGCTGGTGGGGTCTGCAGGAGAGCAGAGCTACACCTGGGAAGGATCTGTCACTGTATTAGGGATTCCAAAGTGCTTCTGTGTAAGAGGGAAATGTCCAGTGATCTGATAGGAAAAGGGATGCTGTACCAGTGGCTTGCTGCAGACAAAGAGTTTGTCACCTTGTCACAGCAGTTTTTCAATTCAGCTGCCAGCAGCAGGGAATTAACGGTTTTGAGGGTCTGAAGCAAAGTGGAGATGCACAATCTGGTGTTGCTGGCTGCAGTTTAGATCCCCTGGCTGAGGGCTCTTGGTTCTCTGCTTTGCTGCCTCACTTTTCCCCAATTACATGGCATTACCCTGTGCCAGGCTCCTTTCAGAAGGAATGATGTGATTGAATCTGGTTTCCTGGTTTCTGGACTATGGCACACACACCTTAAGGACCTAGGAGAACTTTCACAAGTCTTGCACCACAGCAGGTGGGGAACAGAAGGCACAGAGGGCTGAAATCTAGTGGAGAGGCTGCCAATCCTGGGGCAGGATTCCCCTGCCCTGGATGGATCACAGGGAAAATGGCTCAGCATTGCCTTTTGGGGCCGATGATAACCCGATGTTGATGCCAACCTGTTGGGAATGGGGCCCTTCCTCTATTTCTGACTCACTAACGGTGTCTCTGCTCCAGAATATTTCAGGAACATTTTTAGCAAAGTTTCTGCTACTGGGAGGAGCTTATCACACACAGACATCACTGCTAATCCTCAGTGGCACCCTAATTGCTCTTGGAAATTCAGCTCTCACCCACAGACTTTCCAGGAACATCAGACACCTTTTGCTCTTCCCAAAGGACAATAGAGTCTGTATGTTAGCCTTCCCAAATCTGAGCACACACACAACCGAAGTGCTATGGGTATGTATCGCCTCTGCAACTGAAGAGGAACACGGGAGGATTGGACGCTCTTGAGGAAAGCAAAAGGAGTGGCCCCCAAAGCATCCCCAGTCCGCCTGGAGCCGTGGCTGCCAAGGGTTCGCGTTCCTGCAGGAGAAAGCCGTGCCTCTGGCCAGGCAGCATCCCCTGCTGCCCCCTGTGCAGGCACTGCGCGTCCAGCGAGCAGGCAGGGATACAGCTCAATCTGTGCTTTCATTTAGCTTTTCAATTTGTCTTTTACGGGGATTTAAAAAAAAGAGTATTCGCGATGTCAGATGCTCCATCTAGTGCTCACCTTGGGAACGAGCCCCCCAGGTCACAGGCCAAGCCGCGGCCAGAGGTGCCCTGTCCTGGTGGTTGGGGCGCTGGGGACAGGACCCTCCAGGAGAGCCAGCAGACTGGGGACGAATATGCCCAAAAGTGGGTCAAACAAATTCATGAAGACTTTCGTGGCTGCTGAAAAACCGGTGATTTGGGTAAAAGTGCCGCATTCAGGAGAGCCACGAGTTCTGAAGGGTGGCAGCTGTGAAGACCTCCCCGTGCTCACACTGCAGGGCCAGCACGTGTGCCCTGGCCTTGGGTGCTGCACCATAACATGGGCACAAAAGTCCTGGCAGCTCCCTCTTCCTCCTCGTGGTGCTGCTCCCGGGCACAGAGCGGCTCAACAGCTGCTTGGTTTTGGTGATGAGCAAAAAAGCATTTAACAAATTGTCTTGGGTGTGAGAGCTGCTCTCCTGGGAAATCAGGTGACTGACAATGCCAGGCCCATGAGGGGCTTCTCTTATAAAGAAAGAAAGAGGGGAGAAACCCACTGAACTTGCAACTATTGCTCAGTTTATTCTGCAGTTTAGTCAGGAAGGGGAAAAAAAGGCATCCACATTCCCTCCCCTGCGACAGGCCGTGCCCCACCCACCTCCTGTGAGGGGCTGCCATGCTGTGAGGGGCTGCTGTGCCATGAGGGGATCCTGTGGGGGGCTGCCATGCTGTGAGGGGCCACCATTCTGTGAGGTGATCCATGAGGGGCTGCCATGCTGTGAGAGGATGCTGTGAGGGGCTGTCATGCTGTGAGGGGCTTCTTGTGCCATGAGGTGATCCCGTGAGGGGCTGCCATGCTGTGAGGGACTGCTGTGCCATGAGGTGATCCCGTGAGGGGCTGCCATGCTGTGAGGGGATGCCGTGAGGGGCTGCTGTGAGGGGCTGCCGTTCCATGAGGGGATCCATGAGGGGCTGCCATGCTCTGAGGGGCTGCCATGCTGTGAGGGACTGCTGTGCCATGAGGTGATCCATGAAGGGCTGCCATGCTCTGAGGGGCTGCCATGTCGTGAGGGGCTGCTGTGCCATGAGGTGATCCCGTGAGAGGCTGCCATGCTGTGAGGGGGCTGCCATGGTGTGAGGGGATGCCACGAGGGGCTGCCATTCCATGAGGGGATCCATGAGGGGCTGCCATGCTGTGAGGGGCTGCCGTTCCATGAGGGGCTGCTGTGAGGCATTGCTGTGCCATGGGGGTATGCTAGGCTGTGATGCAATGCGGCAAAACTTCCCATCTTACACAAGCTGCTCTTTAGCCATTTTGGTGCCAAAATTGTTTGTTGAAATAGATGTCTCATGACCTCCAGGGGCTTGGGCAAACTGCAAATGTCCCCTCACGCTGGGAGACACCAGAGGGGTAAGCAATGGCCCAGTTTATTTCAGGGCCACCACACAGAGGTGTGGGAGCTGCAGTGCCACTGGGCAATGCGATGTCCCTTCCGTGAGGCAGGCACCATGACGAGGTTAAGCTGTGGAAGTGCTGAGATGGGGGGCAGGAGGCAAAGATGAGGGGCAGCCATGCTGCACTCCCAATGCACATTCCAAGTACTAAAGGATGCACAACGGACACAGTGGTGTACCACGTCATGAGGATGAAACTACTGCACGTCTGTCACTCTGTGGATAGCTCATGGATACACCTAAACAGAGGTAAGCTGAATTTGCAGGCAGCTCAGGTGTGTGTAAGCAGGGGAGCAGTGGATATCTGCAGTGAGAGGTGCTGGCTGGTGTTGCTCACAGCAGAATTCCGTTCCTATAACCTAAACACTACGTGTGCTCCCAGCTGAGGTTCAGCCACTGCTGGGCTGGGGAGGGAAGCCCAGGGAGTGCTAAACCCCTTGAGTGCTCTGCATGTGGGTATCTACACCCCACTCAGGTCCCGTTGGGATGGCTGGGACCTTGACATGATCAGCTTGTGTGATTCCATGAGCCGGTGAGAGCCCTCTGGCTCCCCTGGGCTGTTGCCCTGCTCCAGCCCCTCCAGTGTCCAGTACCAAGCTGCTGGCACAGGAGGCACACACAGAGACCTCGTCCTCCCCGGCACTGCCTCCTGCACCTCTGCCCAAACCCTCCATCCTCTGCAGGGCTCTCTCATGTTTTTTGGCTGTGTTTTTTCTACAAGCTCCCCAAAAAACAGCCAGGCAAACCAAGCTCTCTCCCTCTGCCCCCTGCCAGTGTCTGTGGAGCTCTCAAATGAAGAATAAAGCCATTTGTTTCTAATTATATTTGGCAGCCACTCAGAGAATTTAGGATTAAAGCACGCAATTTTTTTTTTTTTTTTGCTCCTGATTAAAGTACTTGACCTCATAAGCGAAAAGCTAGGATTTCAACACACCCCCACAAGTAGGCTAGGAACAAACTGCAGAGGAAAGACCAAAAAAGAAAACTCCCTTTGCTCTAGATACACAGAATAATTCATTATGAAACAAAAGGCAGAATATTTAGTGCATCGCACGAGCATGCCTAGGGCTCAGCTAACCACCCCAAATACTGCTTTTAGAGTTCTTACACCGAGGAAAGGCACACACAGTGAAGGCCCATATGCCCCACTGAGCCCATGGCATGCACATGACCAAGTCCCATGTGCTGCCTGCAGGAAGAAAGTGCCTTTCTTGCCATGCCAGCTTGCCTGGCCCCTGTGCCCAGTTGGCAGGACACTGGGATAAGGAAAAGTGATAGAGGGCATGTGAGTTGTCATCATCATGATTTTTCCCCCCACATTCCCAGGCTGAAAGAGTTTTCACCCATGAGGTGCAGCATGCCTGGTGCCTAATTTCAAGCAGCGGCTGCCCTGGGGTGGCCGGGGGTGGCAGACCCTTCTTCCCGCCTTCCACACAGCAGCATCCAGCTCCCGTGTTTGCTGTTTTCCCCATCTTTAGGGCAGCACAAGGATGTGTCACAACTGCAGAAGAGTCAGTTGGCTCCCAACCAAGAGAAATAGCAATGATCTTGATAGCATCCTTTAAAATAGCAGAGAAACCAGCTCAGACAGAAATTAACTACCCTGTGAGGTTCCGTGGTCCATAAAATACTTCCCCCGGCTCCATGGTTTTAAAATAACATGAAAGAAATGCTTTCCATAAAAAGTAGTTAACTAGCATTAGATTTTTTTGGTCATAATTCTGAGAGTCATACCCAAACAAAACAGCTATACAAGCATTAAATTATACATTAAAGAAGGCTGATAAAGACAGTGAATTACAGAGCTACCATATAAAATCTCAGATATACAGATAACAGCATTATTATCATTTCTATTAAAGGTGACCTACAAAAAAGGGACTAAAATAATCTGTGATGTGTCTGATTTCTCATGATGCAGGAGAAATGGCTCCAGCCCAACTGCCACCTAGTCTCTGCTCTCATCGCTGCTTCCCCTCCCCATCCTCTCCTCCAAAAATTAATGGAAAACAGAGGGTTGCTTTCTGCAAATAGCTAGGCTAATGTTTCACCTGCAAAACTTCCTTGGAGGCCAGAAAATGGATGTTTTTCTCAGAGCTTACCCAAATTAGTGAGATGATGAATTTTTAGTGGAGAGATATTTTTTCCTCTCTGTTTGACGGGTACCAGGGTTTGACCACGGCCAACAAAGGCAGCAATGGGTGCAGGTGGCTGCACTGGGGCTGGGGGGTGGCTCCTCATGGAAGGCTTTTTCTGCATCACCCTCCAGTGGTTCTTCGCCCGCGGGTTTCCCAGTGCCTGTGAGGTTGGTCCTGTGCTTCAGCCCTCCCTTGGGTGGGGGCACTGGCTGCCTCACCCCTCCAGCCACCTGCAGGGTTTCACAATGCCTGTGGGCAATATAAAAGGTATAATTAGAAAGCTGTAGAATAAAATGTTAAATCTATGTTTATACAGGTAGATATAAATAGAAAAGTATAGATCCAACATTAAAATATTTTCTATATTTGTATAAATAATTTTTTTCACTGTAGGTTTATGTACTTATATTTATATGGATAAGTATATACACTTTAATTGTATAAATATGTAATGTAAATATGTCATTACCTCTGAGCCTGCTGCTCCTCTGTCCCTGGTGGCTGGGATTGTTTATCAGGTTATTTGACTGCTCTTAGTTTCCAAATTTATGTGTAAGTAGCTGATGAACAGATTGCCATACACAGGTACACACGGAAACACACCAGCCCTGCACAAGCAGCACCTCCATAGGTGATAAGGCTCACAAAACAGCAGTCCCTGATTGTATTTGCTTCTTCCTGCCGCCGCTGGGCTCAGCTGTTGGGGCACTGCCACCGCCCTGTCGAGGCCCCCCTCAGCCACCCTCGCCATTTGAGCCCCTTGGCTGGATGAGAGCTGAATTGCTGGTGGAGAAAAATGGTTGTTAAGGAGTAGAAAATATTGATTTATACAAAATACGAACATGCAGAGAGGGGGGAGAGAGATTCTGTGTGCATGCCCTGAAGTACTGAGAACTCAGTATTAGCCATGAGAGCAGCGGGGTTAACAGGACCACTGGCAGTTTTGCACCAGAGTGGCTTTCCATGAGGAGCTGGTGATGGTTTCATGTGGCAAGACTATCCAGAAATTAAGAATTTAGCTCAATTTTTCCTTATCTTTCGGTACAGTTTTGGCAGGCTTGACAGAAAGCAGGTGAAGAGGATTGGGTAGAGGTGGTTTACTGTGTAGGGCAGCTGCCAACAGACCCCACCCAGCTTCTGCTCTTGCCGTGCCCTAGAATTGAACACAGCACTTTTGAGTAACACCCCCGTTGATGAGTGGGGTCCACCCTGCTCTGTTGCTGCAAACTGAGCACCCCTTCCAGCTTGAAGCTGGAATCCCATTCTGGTGCTTGGTTTGTGATGATCCTGCCCCCACAGCCTGTTCATAGCCAGGGTTAGGGGGCCTTGCAGAAGTGTAAGGGCTGGGTGATTTTGTAGAAGCTTCTCTGTGCATTTGGGCTTTGTTAATATACAATGACTCCAGATTTCCAACTGTAACCTGTTTTTCTATACCTTTACTATCTGCTTTGTGGTAAGCCAGGTGGCCCCAGGGTGGCCATGTGGCCTGTCCAGCAGCCCGCCTTCAAAAACCGTGAAAGGTCCTTTGGAGAAATACCCTGTGACGTGTGTTGTCCAACACTTCTTCTTTTTTTAATAATTACAAAATATGTCCCCCATCAGCAAATCCAGAAAAGGCCGCCGTCTGCTTTGCCACCACGGACATTTTGTCTCAGGACATGATGATCACACCATAAAATCCCAGGCAAGGGGGGGGATGTACAGGAAAAACTGCTCTGCCGTTCTCTGTTCATTAACTGTAACTTTAGAATCAGACAAAACCCCCATTTCATCTGATGTGAAAACAGGAAGCCAGAACATTACGTCAAGAGATGAACAAAAGTGGATTACATTTTCCAATCTGGAGTGATACTGCAGCCCAACTAAACACTACCCCTATGATATGAAATAAACTTGAAATAATAAAGCCTGACAACAACCCACTACATTATGAGTTTACCTATGGGATATCAGCCAGATCTCTGTTGGTTGGTGTGGACAGGTTTCTGATCCAAACCGGATCTCCTACAAGGCAGTTGCAGATACTTCTCTTCTCCAAACTAGTACAAAATACATGAAAATGGTACAAAAGAGGAGTCTGAACTGCAGCAAAGGAGCTGAAGCAGGAGTGGGAAGATAGGAGTGCCAATTCATTAAGGTGTTATGTACATCAGTGAGAAGGGGATTTTGCTCCTAATAACATAGAGTGGGACATGGAAGGCATTCAGGTTCACTCCCTAGAGCATGGCTGTCTTGTGCAGCAGCAGACTCTGACCAGTCTCCATCCACCATGCCTCGAGCCACCAGCTGCCCAGGTCATGGCGGGACCCTGAGAAAGCAGCCATTATCCCCACCATCTCTCCGTCTTCGTCTGCAGATCCTGCTTTCAGCTGCTAATGGAGATGGAGGAACAACTCCAAGAGTGGAGCCACCAGTTGTATTTTCCACTGGCTGCAGTTGGAGTGCGTGTTTGTTTATCCCCTTCTCTCTTCACTGGTGCACAATAGCTCTGCTCAGAAGCATCTGTTCTTCATTTAAAGCCAGTGTTAAGCTACTTTGCTACAGGACTGATGGAGCCAGAAGGAGGTCAAACTTGATTTATCCAAGTTTGGATTTATCCCACTAAATAGCTTGTCTATAGCACCTATTGATTATTGGCCCTCCTCCCTTCAGAAGAATTATGTGGGTCAAAGAACTGGAATCCACATGGTAGGGAACAGCAGTTCCCTACTCAGTCCAAATTTGGCTTTTCAAATGAGCCCTTACGAGGCTGTGGACTGAAAACCCCAGAGAAGTCTGAAAGAGCTGTATGCTGTTAGAATAAGGCTACATCTCCATATGGATCAGGCATGAAGGAATTACAGCTGCATGCTGAATACTTCAAACAAAGCAACAAGGTCACCTGGACTAGAAATGCAGTGGCCCCTCCATCTCTGGTGAGCTGGATGGGGGCTCTACACTCTTGCTGCCATCACCACTCTTCAACATTGTTCCTCTCTCTCTGATGGAACAGGTTTTGGATATGTTGTTAATTTTCATTATTTTTTTCCAAAACCAAGCTATTTTAAAAAAAAGCCCTGCCTGTGTTAATTAGGCCTTCTGTATTTGCTGAAACATTGCAATATAGTACATGATGTCGTGATGGCTGCACTGCTTCTGCCCAGGCTGTTTGCTCTGCAGGGCCATGGTTATCACCATGTGCCAGGTCATCCAGAGCCGGACAGGACAGCCCTGTGCAGCTCCCTCTGCAGAGTGTGGACACTGCCTCACTTGACCAGCACAGTAATGCAGCCAGCAAATTAGCACCAATGGCCCTCAGCCCTGTGAGAATTGCTCCATCAACACAGCCATCCTCACCAGGTGAGCAGCCCACAGCTTTGGCACTGGTAGAACTGAGACAGAGGATGATAAGGAGTGGAAAAGTTGTACTTGTGCCATTTTGTTTTATTTTCCTTATCTAATTAAGAAAGGAAGAAGAAAAGAAAGAAGGAACATGTCACTTCTTGGATTCAGCCAGCTTAGAAGCAATGGGCAGGTGCAAAAGTTGGGTGTCATATTTTACAGGCCCTGCTGTCTAGGCTCCCACTCTGTGTGCCTTAATAGGTGGCTGGCAGTGTTAAAACTTACGCATACATGCGCACAATAGACAGGATAAATACTTCAACATTTCAGCCTCGAGTTAATGGTATGATTATTACCTGGAAGGAGTATGAAAGCAAATTGTTCCTCCACCCCTCCTGTTCACAGCCCCTAAATTAAATTCTCAAACACTCTCTTTGAGATCATACTGACCTGTAACATTTTGATCTGGCTCCTGAACCTGTTCAGAAAGGTCTGCAACCTCCGGGAATTTGCACTGAGAGTGACTGTGCTGCACACCTCAGCACTCCAGAGGAGTTCAGCTGTGATTTCTGTCTGCAAGCAGACATTCCATGCTTAGGTATCATCTCTGCCCATCTCTTCCGATTATAACCAGCTCTTCTGTCAGTTGTCCTGCAGCACATCCCACCATCCCACAAAGCAGAGATTCTGTCAACCATCCTGGGCAAACGCAAACTTGTGCTGCCTACAAAGGTGATCATGTAAAAAGTGATCACTTTTACATGATTACCTTTGAAGCTTTGCAGTGACCAGGCTTCTCCTGGCTTTTGCCGCCCAGGTTAACCTCCCTTGTGTTAAAGGGAGTTTGCAATGAAGGGACTACTTTATTGAGAGTGCAGGGGTATTATTCACATCCAGTGTTTAATATGGAGACAATTTATTGCAAATGTCTCACAGCTGATCCAGACACTTCTCCTCTGCCCACTCTTTCCAGAGAAGAAGATCTGCTAAGGCCTTCTATTGATGTCTAATTTCAGGCAGCTTGGAGGCACCCTCAGTGCAGTTTGGCTTGTGCTCACCTCTGCAGGAGCATAGGAAGACCACCTGCCCCCAGCCACAGTGAAAAACCTGATCAGAGACATTTAATTGACTTCCCCGAAAGCTGGGAGGGGATGGAAAAAAATTCACCAGTGAACACTGCTGAATGCGAGCTGGTCAACCTTCCCAGGAAAAGTCGGATTTCTCCAATTGCTGTGCTCCTAGAGTTGCAAAAAACCAGATTTCAATGTAGTACCCTCCTACTTGTCCGCACTCCCTGGCTGTCCCTATGCTGGGTGCTGCTGCCCTGCGTGGTCCCTCCAAGTTGTGCTCCAGGCAGGACCCCCCTCTCGCTCCCAAAAACCATCCAGCTGGTCCCGAGTTACACAGGCCTGGCTTCCTGGCTCTCTGTTTGCTCTGTACGTGTGTGAACAGGCCTCTCCTGGCGCCTGCGGGCATGGAGGCGATGTAAATGAACACATAAACACGGCCATTCTCATTAAAGGATGTGCCGAGTGAGGTGTGCTGCGGCTTATGCAATCCTGCTTTGAACGACTGTGAGGAATTCATAGAATTCTCATAAATCTTGATCATTTCACTTTCATTGAGGTTTTTTATTATCCCTTTTTAAATTTTGTTTGCTTTTTTTTTTTTTTTTCTCCCTCCATTAATCATTCTCTTGTTCTGAAGTTCCTCTCTCCAGCGAGGGAGAATTAAAAAGCTCTGCTTGGCAGAGCCAGTGAACCACACCACCTGCATACTAACAAGGATGAGGATGTCTCTCGAGCAATGTGTGGGCAAAGAAGGGATGCATCCACTTGATGCAGTGTGTAGCCTTCCAAGAAAGCTTGGATGCTCTTTGTCAGTAGTGCAGCTATCCGGAGTGACCTGGTCCTAACCCTTGTCTCGCTGCTTGGGGGATGCTATGGTGAGCTTTCTGACGTTTGACCATCTATGTCATCCTCCAGCTGCTGCAGTCCTGCAGTCAACCATGATTTTGTGTGCATGATCTAGCCTCCAAATACCTTGATCACTTCTAAAAGATCCAGTACCTTGAAACAGTCTCTTAAGAAACCATTGTCCTTAGTTACTACACCAGGAAAAGCAGAGTTGTGGAGGGGAGGCAGAGGGAATAAGAGGAGCCCACTGTGACACTGGGAGACATCCAAGGGCAAGAAGAAGAGTGGAAGAGGCCCTGAGGTAACCCACAAAGGAGATGAACCTGGAGGGATGCTGGAGGAAAACCATGGGGTAAAGTTGCAGCTGTGCCAACACTGAACACAGTGGGTTTTGCTTTAAACAGGCAACATGTGGGGTTGTGTCTAAAATCCCCTTCTTCACGGGGCTCAACTTCCATGACAAAATAGTCTTTTGGAGAGAATCCTCCAACGTGTGACCTACTGGACTGAACTGCCAAAATGGCAATACAAATAATATTCAATTGCTTTTTTTAAGAGCAGCTGCCTCAGTATTAGGATCTGAGTTGGCAAAGATCAAATTTCATAGCAAACAATTTATGAACCTGCTTTATTGGCACCTATGTGGTAGCCTGTAGTCCTGGTCAAATGCTCAGCTTGTGAAAAGCATTATCCCTTATGTGAAAGGGGTACCCTGAATGGTGGGGGCAAGGCTGTGAGGGAGCATATGGACCACGGCCAGCCCTGGGGCAAGGATCCCAGCCCCACTCTGTCCACAGCCCCAGGGGCCGGTAGGGTGTCAGCCCTTCCTGCATTACTGCCTTGGACTACATGTGCCACAGGGATGTGAGAACTAGAAGTGTGCAGGGAGTTCATCCTGGGACACATCAGAAGAGATGCTCAACACGTAACTCACAAAAGCTTTGCCTCCAGTGCCCTCCAAAAAGCAAACAAAACCCAGCAGGTTTGGCCCACAAGCAGCAGTGACCCCACAGCCTCTGACCATGCAGCGCATCACGGGTGCTGTGGCCTTCTCAGGTCCATTGTCTCAGAATTATGTCCCTGATCATCTTTTCAATAGTAGTTAGGTGGTGAATTACCCGAAGGTTGTAGGCTGAAGTCTTATTTTTCATACGTGACTTAGTAATTAAATTGCCCCTGTTGCTATTACATAATGTAAGTAACAGCTATTTGATTTTAAAAGAATAGTCAAATTTGGCAGATAGTTCAGAGTAATTTCATTTTATATTGGAGTCTAATGCTAAGAGGCTGCACAAAAAGCAGAAGGCAGCTGCCTGGAATAGTCTAAAATAAGCCTGTGGTAACCAACAACTATTATTATTGTATTACTGCTTATAATTCCCAAATGGAGAATTAAATTTCTGTAATAGATACAGCTTTTAACGAAAACAAAAATAAAAGTATTTGCTTTGTCTGTCAAGGAAAACTCTTTTAGGAAATGATACCACTGAATGTACATTTCCCAAGAGAGGGTGGAAGGAAAAACCCCCAGCCTTGCAAGATTCTTTTGCAAAGGGCTTCTGCTTTCCACAGATTCCACAGCAGGATTGTCTCAGATTTCTTCTAAAGGGTGGGTGGAAAGATAGATTTATTATTTAGAGATAAAAATGAGCTAATTAGATTTTTGAGCTGTAATACATAGTCTCTGTAACTGGATTTAGATTGGAATTTAGCATTCACTTGCCAAAAAATGACATTCCCTCTTCCCCACAAGAAAATGAGCCTTGGGTGCTCCATTTCTGCCTCCTAATGCGACTGACCAGGAACAGTATGGCAAATTACAGGGCTGGGAAATAGGAACGTAGGATCACATTGCAGGCTCTGGGAGTTTAATATTGGCTAGTAGATTTTTTGACCTTAATTTTAAAAGGCTTTTACTTCTGCATGTCAGTTTATATGGGAGGGCTGGCTCAGGCATGGGGATCTGGGCATTAACTTGGTCTCCTGGCCAGACCTAAAAGCAACTCGCGCAATCAATGCATCTTTAATTTGGGATGCTTGATGACTAATCTCTTGTTTTCTTTAATTAATGATCTACAGTTAATCATTATGAATGGTAAATTGTCTATTTCAGCATTGATAGGAAGAGTTCCTATGGGAAAATGTTCCCCTATAGCTTTAATTTAAATATGCGTTTTCACATGACACTTACCATATCCTTACCTTTATGCTATTGCGTGATTACAGGTCCATTAACTAATCACATTTGACAACTTGTTTATTGAGGGGAGCAACTATTTTACATCTCTTGCCTGGGAAAGAAAATGCTCTAACAAACAATTATTCAGCAGCTGCAATCATGGAGCACTGAATTAATTGCTTTGAAGATCTCAGTCAAGAAGATCTTGATAAAAAACCAAAGAAAATGTTGTTTGACAGAATGCATGAATGAAAGTGCCAGGAGGAACTCAGGCTTAGTAAGCTGCAGCCCTGCTCCAGGGAGCACTCCATGAGGACCTTGAAACATTACACTCAGAGGAGGAGGCTGTGGAAAAGCTCGTGTGCTTGTTTGTTCCTTTATATTTAGTTTATCAAACCCAGAACTTGCACATATAATTTGATTATAGGATCAGGATGCTGCTAAAATGGGCCAAAAATCCTGAGCACAATCAGGTCTATAAAGGCTGACACATGGATATCTCATATGTGCAACCTCTGTGGATGACTTCTCCTGCCATACAAATAATTAACCCAAAGGGTACTGTAAGGCTTAATGATTATAAAGCACTTTAGAACTTTCTCCCGGTGGGAGCTGCTGTGATTGCACTGGAGTGGGATAAAAAGCAGAACCAGGCATGTGGGGATCTCGACTCTGGATCTGGCTGGGCAAAATTTTCTTGGTACACCTTGGTGCTGGGAAACAAACATCCAGGAGGGCATCAGGACAGTTTGTATCTTGAGTGTGCGAGATCAGTGCTTTTTTGGGACTGGAGCATTGTAGAAAATAGTGGGATTGCTGCTAAAGCTCGATGAAGGCACTGAAGACATCAGCTGGAAAGGGGTTTCTGATCTCTCCAGCTGCTTTGTGACTGCTGCTCCTTTACCAGCATGAGAAGGACCAGAGTGTCTCACGTGAGACAGTCCCAAACTCTGCTCCATGGGCAATCACAGCCTGCAACACACTGGCCAATCCCAAGCCATGCGTCCTTCTTGCAACTGCTGAACCTTGTGTGCTCTGCAAGTCGGCTGAGATGAAATGTGTTTTGCCAGATAAGACAAATTCCTACAGTGACACTGGAAAGGGAAGGGGAGCTTAAAGATTCAAAATTCTCTGTAGTAAACAACTCCAAAAGTGAAGTACAAGGACTAAACAATATCTTCGCTGAATATTATGTCACTATAAGAATCTGAAAATTTGCCCAGTAAGTTGAAGGGCAGTGATAATGTCAGGTGGCTTCTCAGAAAACATTGGGCTTTTTGGTCACATCCCATTAGTAATAAAATCAGCTTTTCAAAACTGCCTTGTTCTTGCCTTAAAAGTTGCTAAGAGTTTGCTAGCATCATCTCTCTACAAATGGGAAGAAACAGAATTCTTTTCCCTTTCCTGTGTGCCCAAGTTCAGAGGATCTGTGAGATGGTGGTATTGAAGTCAGTCATGAACATGGGGCTATTTTGCCAAACCCAGCACCCTAAGGACTAATGCCGCAAAATGTGTGATGGAAACTTCTGACACAATGGTTTGTTTTTAAAAGTGAGGGGCAGAGAAGCTGTGGCCCCTCCCTTGACTCTTGTTTACTATCAGTGGGAGCCCAAATTGAATTTATACACTTGTATATACCCTGATTCAAACCCTGATTCAAATAATTGTTTCTGCAGCAAGCCCTTCGCTCTTTTTAATTTTTCAACATGAGTCAGATGGACCTTAACTAAATAATCTAAATAATTTGCTCTTCTTTTTTTTTTTTTTTCCCCCCCAGGTATGATGGATAAAATTTGCCCTGCCAAAGGAAATGTAGAAAAAAAGCACAAGTTGTTGCTGAAGTTTGTATTAATCATTCTAGTAACCTGTAGCGATGCTGAAGGTTCATATGTTCCGGCTTATCCTTATGAAAAATGTAAATAGCAGGTTACATATTAATGCTTGGAAATCACTAACTTTACTTGCCAAGGAATTATACATTCATTATTTTAAATGAATGAACGGAATGGTGTACATCGGGCTGCAGGCTCAAGTGGCTATTGCACAAGCTGTGTTAAACCTGAGGTGTTCCCAAGACAGCAGACCTTTATCCTTCTTTAGGATAATGATCAAGCAAATGTTTAAGAATCTTTCTAATGAGGTCATGAATAAAATGTGATGTATTATTAGACACACAAATGAACTCTTATTAAAATAATAGAAAAATCCTGATATATTAAAGGCATGGTGTATTAAATCCAATTTGACCTGAAGCCATGTGTTGAATACCATTATCAGGATCTGTCCTTAATAAAAGGCTTTCCATTTAGTTAATAAAATTTGAGACTCTACTAATTTTGGGCAAATTTTGAAGAGCTGGTCTGTCCCATGTCAGGCGGCCCATGCTGTGTGATAAAGCTACAGCGATGAGCAGAGCATTCTCATCCTCTACATCCAGTCCCCAGGCCTGGAGTCAGAAGAAAGGCAACATTGCCACCGGCTCTCTATTTTCCTACAAGCCAAACATACAGGCTAAGAATCTGTCAGCTCAGTGCTTCGGCAACCGATCCAGATGATCCATCCAGTCATGGGAAGGTCAGTCAGTTAAATTGCTCTCAGTTTATTTCAAAAGCTCTCAGCCCTCTCGTACAGACATTGGACTGAAGAGTAATGACCACTCAAAACCAAAGGAAGTAAAGCAGCTGCTGCCATCTGAAAAACAAATGCTGTGAGGACAAAGCAGCTCACTCATGCCAGCCATGCAGTTATAACGATTTTTTCTGCTACTGAGGAATTTGTGAGACGTTAAGCTCACCATAACAGCACTAAGACCTTGCCTTGCCTAAGTTACATCTTTATTTAGGCACACACCCTTCTGGCCACAGAACGATGGAAATATTTTAATTTGGTTTTTGCTAATGCAGAATGAGTAGCTAAAATGGAGGCAATATTAATGAACATATTCTGTTCTTGTAAATCAAGAGCGCCCCTGAGTGAGTAGTGCGTGTTCAGCTCTGGGCACCCAGCTTAAGAAAGATATCGTCAAAATGCATGTGGGATTTGGAAATAGACACTAATTAGAAAATGGAAAATATAATCCGAACAAAGATGGAAAAGACTGGGACCATTTTCCTTTAGGGTGAAAAAACTTAATCAATGGCATTTGTATTTTGGAAACACTTTTATAGTCAGTGACAGAAAAAGGCATGTGATGAACATTTGCTGACCCTTTCCTTCTTAGCAAAAGAAAATACACAAATTTTAAAGCTTGGATAGAAAACTCTTGTGGCATATCATCAAGTTGCAAGTGCTACAAGACAGCAGTGATGCCAAAATTTAAGTAAATTAAAGAATACAATTTTTTACTTTTAACTGCCACTCTGAATTCACGTCCAGACAGAGACATAAAGTGAAACTTTGACAGACTAAAAGGCTTCCCACGTCTCCATATTAAAAAGCCTGTAATTACTGAGGGCTGGGAAGAGGCTGTGTATGAAACGTCTTTCTTCTGCAATTATTCCTGTATCACTACCTAACACTGGACAAGAGCCCAAACAAACCCTTCAGATGAAACAATGTATATCAGAAATAATATCTTTTTGTAACTATTTTTCAAGAAGTTTATAGAAATGTTAAGAAATACCGTAACAGAATAAAAGACACTTCACTAGTTATTATAAATTTTCTTCCTTTGGGGAAGTACATTAAAAAAAAAAATTTAGAAAGCTATTTTGATATAAAAATCTTGAAAGATTGTTCTTTCCTCATAAAAAGCAATTTATTTTTATGTCTCTCAAGCTTTTTTGTGAGTATACAATACAAATATGGAACAACGACAGTTTAACCATTTGCTAATGGTTATATGAAGAGATTGTATTTTATATTCCCCTGTCCCTTAAAGCAAACTGCAGCAGCTTTAACTGCAGCACAGTTTTCATTAAATCAGTCAGCTGCACTGTCTTGCCTTGCAATTGTCAATCCCACTTTGCTTCTTTCATGGACTCTTATTCTAGAATTAAAATGTCTAGCAATTCCTTTTGCATTTATTGCAGTAATTTTATAACTGGGTCAAAAGAACACCGTACTTGAGCAACTCGGTTCTAAATTAGCAGCACCACACTGAGCTCTAGCTGGTGAGGTGGATAAGAGTTCCCCTTCAGCACAAGGCTGCCCGTGAAAGGAAAACACTCAATGGATGGATTAATTAATTAATTAATGGATGTCAGTGGCTCATTTATGAGGCCACCTTACAAGGCAGAGAGCAAGATGTAAATCCGCTTCATGGCATTTTTCTTGCATGACCAAGTAAGATGAAACCTAAAAGAGGATGTTTCGTTTTGGCACATTTGTGGAAAAAAGGTACATCCCAGATAACATTCCTAACTTTGCCTGCTCACACAGGATGGAGTCCACTGGATTCTCTGGATGGTGGATAGCATCGATGTAAGTGAAAGGCACTTAAAGGGCTTTTCCTCCCTTCCTCCAGGCCAGAAAACTGAGGCCAATACTGTTTGCTGTTGTCAGTATGAGCCTACAGGGGTACATTCAGGGCAGGCCCAAGGGAAAAGCAGCTACCCCTGAGCTCTCTCATTTTACAGCAGCAATCATGTATGGTTTGTACACTGGAGTAAAGCTTAATGTAGTCCCAGATTGAAGAAAATGACACCAAAACCCTTTTATTCTAGAAACGTTTTTAATCTCACTTGCATATTTTAACAGAAATACAATATGCTAGCAGCAAAATAAGATTTCTGTTCTAACATTTCATAATACATTCGTGTCCAAATCACCATTTTTCTATTAAGGCAATTTGCATTAATTAGAAATCAACTCTGAATACTACAGCAGTATTTCCAAATACATACATGCTACCACAAAATAACTATTAGTATTATTACCATGGGAAAAAAATATCACAGTACTAGTAAAAATGTAAGCATTAGAAGGCAATGCCTTTTAAACCACAGAACAAGGTACCATCTACCATTCCAAGACCAAGTAAACGGCTGAAGACATTAGGTAAATATAAGAATAAATTAAGTCTTTGTTTAGTCAATATTTCAAAAGTTCTTGTTCTATGAAATTTATATTCAAGTTTGAACTAGCAATTACTTTCAAGTTTTACTTCCTAAAAGAAGAGTTCAGGCTGACTCCTGTCTCTGCCCCACTTCAAGGCTGCATCCGATCACTTAATTCTGGTTTGAAGCAGCATGAACTCATCCCAGCAGAGAACAAACAGGTACAGTTTACAGAGCAGGCCCGACACGTTCCTCAGAAAAGTCTCCAACCCCGTGTGTGGTTCAGCAGGTGCCACCTGCCTACCTTCTCCCTGGGATACACTGGATCGTTTGAGCCATTCAAACTGGGAGAAGTTTCTCAGTGGACTCCAACTTGCCTGCACAAATGTGAACACAGGGGAATGGGACACAAGGGCTGGGAGAAGCCTGCTGTTCTCCAACCTCATCCCAGCAGGAGGCTCCCAAATGACTTTTGGGTTTTGATGGCTGATATCTTGAGTCATGCAATGAAAGCATCCTCATGATCGAGCGCAGCTGCTAAGATGGTGAAACATTCTCCTGTGCTGCCTGGGAGCAGCCACTCCTTGAGGGGCACTGACACTATTGCATAGCTGAACTCTGTGTTTCCTGGGAGCCTGCAGGTTCTATTGGTTAAATCAACTCACCTCACAGAAGCTGCAAAGGCAATAATGGCCATAAGGGAGGCGGGGAAGAAAGACAAAGTAACAAAAAATACTGAAACCTGTAGTCAACTCTTCATAATAGGGATTATATGGTTCTGAAGCAGGTGAACAGAATAATTAATGGCCTTGTTTGCCTAGTGGTGGTCACTGCAACATCATGAACTGGCTGACACTAGGCTAATTTAAGGATAGATTAAAAAATATCAACACAGCTTCATGGAGAGCAGGTCTGGAACAACAGTTTGCATTTTACTCTGATATATTAAGCTCAGCTTGCAAAGACACCTGCACTGAGGTGTTACCCACAAGAACCCTGATTAACTGAAAACAAGATGAACACGCAATTTTCTTTCAAATATCATAATAATATTTCAAGATACAGTATTAATAGGGATTCAGCAAGAAATACAGCTGCTTGCCATCTTACTCAAAGTTTTAAAGGCTCTGGGATAAAGGGGACAGAAATTCAATGGTCTGTCTGTTTACTTGTCCCTACCCCCTACCCATGTCACTGATGTAATAAAAACTTATCACCTCTCTCTACAAACCTTGCCTTGCATTCAATTTTAAAAATCAATGATCTGGAATAAACTGTAAAAATCACTTGCAATAAATTTGCAAAGGACGTGCAGTCTGCTGGAGTAGTAAAGAATGAGGACAGGTCACTTACACAGAGCAATCTGGATCACTTCATGAGCAGTATTTTAATGCTGGTAAAATACAATCTGTATTTCCAAGAAAATATAAGGTAGGATAATAGGATGATGTACCACATTCTTAAGAAAGACTCTGAAGAGGACTTGGCCCATAAAAATCAGCATCCAAGGCAATGCTTCCACAAAAGAACAGATAATGCAATTTTTGAGGAAAGAAAGAGGGGGAGATATCCATGAGAATAAGAGGATCACACTATGGCTCTATACAGTCCTGATGGATCACTATGGACATGGGGCATCTAAGTCAGGTGTCACCCTTACAAATATTTCTATACATGAGAAATACAGAGAAGAACGTGAAGAATTATTAGTCTTGGATAACATTCACTGCCATAGGAAAGTTAAAGAATTCAGTATGGCTCATCAGAGAAAAGGTTAAAAGGGACATAATCATGATTTATAACTACACACAGGCAATTAGAAAAGCTGATACTACAGAGATCAATATAAGCAATCAAATGCATAAAAAGACCAAAATAACTTAAGGTGGAGCTAGAAATGCAAATAGAAAATCAAGTGAAAAATGTACCTGGGGTAATTAAGTATTGCAACAGGAGGTATGAGTGAATTCTCATCACTTGAAGACTTCAAATTAATATTAAATGCCTTGCTAAAATACGTATGTTCAGTTCAAAACAAAGCCACTGAATTTATTAGAGAAACTGCTTGTTGAAATTCAATGGCCTGGTGAATTTAAAAATAAATCCTCATTATGGTGCCTTCTTTCCTTATATATTTATGAGATTTTTTTTTTTTTTAAATATAACTACAAAATGAAAGGGGGTTATGAAGAAAAGGTGGTTTTTTTCTTTCTGAGCATAGAAATATTTAAGGCTAAATTTAAATCTAAATAAACTGCAGCTGCATTTTGGAAAATATGCTTCCCACCCCTCCCTAATTTTTCCTATTTCTTGTTCAGAATTGTACAGTCCACTTACTCGACTGTCTGATTTACATAGTTTTTCTTCAGTTTTTCTGTTCCTATTTATAAGTCATTCACAAACCATCCATTTAAGTAACAGCATGATTTATTGTAAGAATGATTATGGTTGTTTCAGTGGGAAAATGGAATGTGATTAAACGAAGAATGAACAAGGACGTTCTGGAACAAAAGGCTCTAATCCTGCAAAAGGATTTGTAAATGAAACCTGCCTCTCAACCCCATCTCAAATGAACTACTGTGGGAATTCAGCAGATACCTTTATAACCGTGCAGCCAAGAGCTTAGCTGAAGACAAAAAATTAGATAAAATCAACCAACCAAGCAACCACGCCCACGGTATCTTCCTGGAAAATGGTAGAGCTCCCAGAGTCAACCACACTGTGGAAAAAAAATAATAAATAATGAACTGTATGTATACAGTTGCTGATATGACCCTCTCAACACAAGTCTGAGCACCACGACTCCAGAGGGAGAACTGCAAGTGGACCTTTGCCCTTGGATAAATTCCAGCATCTGAGACAAGTGCATCAACCAAGGAAATGGTTAGGTATTTAAGACATGGATCCAAGAGACCACAGCTTTTCCTTATGCAGTAGATGTTTTGCCCTAACAACCCATACTTCTTACAGAACTGGTGAACAGGCTGATGAAAGAATATCAAAGCTCAGTATCTTCACCTGGAGTGGTTATTCTCTGCTATTGCAGAAAGAACAAGTGGTGAAAAAAGCCTGCTTGCTTACCAGTAACACTGCCTGTTTACAAACCAGCTCCCTACCAGGAAGAGCTGAGAGGCTCCACGAAGGAGGAGCTGTGTTACAGAGCCAGGTTTGTCAGGAAAAACAGCCATAGGACGAGCACGTGCACATACCCAGCAACTGCTTCTAAAGGCTTGTCTTAGCCCCAGATAAACAGCAGCGATGGATCACATCCTCAGACAGAGAACCCTGCTCCATTCCAATAGCACATGTACCAGCAGGAACTCGGAAATCCCACGCTCAATTGATAGAACTGCCTCAGAAATTCGTATGGAGTCACAGAGCCTTTCAGAACAGCACAAAAGCTTTTCATCCTTGATTACCATATAAGCGGTGTTTCCTAAACAGCAAGGGAAAGAGAGGGTGCAGCAAGCATGGAGCCCAAGGCAATCAGCTTTGCAAGATCTGTGCTGAAATGGTGCGAATTCCCACTTAAGTAGTCTGAGGAGCTTTGGATGGGCTAAGCTGAGGGACTGGTAGAAGGCACTGGTGACATCCCTGCTGTAGGACATTACCCTGAACACCGTGGTTTTTTCAGGAGGATAGTACCCAAGTATCGTTTTCAGAAATAGCACCATTACTCTAGACAGAGACACCCCCCCCATTCTAGTGCAATTATTTAGATGAGCTCTAATGAATACAGCTGAGACTGCAGCTAGCATTAATGCCCTGGCTTACAGCAAACACTTGAGCTATATGCTAAAATCTGCTTTTAATGAAGAGTATTAGGAGAAGGCTGAGAAACTTTAAATTCCAAAGACTCCTCTAAGCTAAATATGATGCCTATGGATGCAACCAGGACCTGGGGTCTAGCATTTCTGTGATGCCTTTCTGTCTAGGGGTTGGTACTGGTTTGGTTTCAGACTTGGTCTTGCTCACTAGAGAAATGGGATTCCCCAGGCCAGCTAAACCACTTTTTCCACAAGGACCAATTTTGCGAGCAGGAGCAATGGGGGTTTGCAGCTGCTGCATTTTCGTAGCTAACGCTGACTCAAAGGAAGAGCTACTGGCAGACATGTGGTCAGGCTTCCTCCAGTTTTCCTTGCCCAGCTGCTCTGTGCTCACCTGTGCTTTTGCACTGTATGGTGACTTATCAGAGGGTGGAGGCGGAGCTCTTCTTTTCTTTGCTCTGCTGCCATTAGGACTTGTATCTCTTTTTGAGTCCAGATGCATGTTTTTCTGAACAGTCATCTCATGAGATCCATCAAAGAGTGATGCCCATAGGGCAGATGCGGACTCTTTTTGCTGGCCAAGAAGGAACTCACCGTCACTCTCTTCAATTTTCCTTTGTATGATATCAACTAAGCCCTCATGTTTCACTGGAGAATCAATGCCTGTAATTTGAAGGGACAGCAATTAACCCAGATTAAAACACCACTAACGATTTTACTTCTATCTATTTTGTTATTACTATTCAGTATACAAAGATAACTGTCTCACCTGAAGTCTGAACTACTAAAAGTATTAATGGATGAAATGGAAAATATTACATATGCTATCCAAGAGAGAATTGAGGTGACAGGAGGGAATTATTTTCATGACAGCTGGCATTGAGGCAGCAGGGTAGGCACTGATATTTCTTTCCAAGTAAAAGAAAAAATAATGTACTACTGGGAAACCTGTATGTATTAGTTATTAAACACATTTTGTTGTATAGTGCTTTGAAATTTTCGTTTCACAGGAGGCCCATGAAAGTCTATGACTAAATATTCTTGTGCTGCCAGCCTGTAGAAAATGAGATGTCTTTACATATATCATTTTTCTCTATGTGCCTTAAGACTGCCCGGCTCCATTTCTTCTTCTCACTGAGTTTTCCTTGTATACTGCAATAGTACCAGCCTCAAACAGCAGCAGTATCTGATTTCCAATAGAATCACAGAACAGTGTAGGTTGGAAAAGACCTTTAAAGGTCATCGAGTCCAAGTGTTAACCCAGCACTGCCAAGTCCACCACCAATCCGTGTCCCTAAGCACCACATGTGCACGTCTTTCAAATGCCTCCAAAATGCTGCCCCCACCACTGCCCTGGGCAGCCACTGCTTGACAACCCTTTCCGTGGAGAAATTCTTCCTAATATCCAATCTAAACCTGCCCCAGGGCAACTGGAGGTTGTGTCCTCTTGTCCTATCACTTGTTACTTGAGAAAAGGGACTGAACGCCCCTGGCTGTGCCCTCCTTTCAGGGGGCTGTAGAGAGCCATAATGTTCCCCACGGGCCTCCTTTTCTCCAGGCTAAACCCCCCCAGCTCCCTCAGTCACTCCTCATCACATGTGTGCCCCATCTTCACTGCCCTTCTCTGGACACACTGCAGCCCCTCAGGGTCTTTCTTGTCTCAAAGGACCCAGAACTGAACACGGGATCTGAGGCGCCTCACCAGCGCTGGGTACACCAATACTACACACAAGCCTGGACAGAAATGGTGCCTTAAGAGCGACACGGAGTTGGTGTTCCGCTCCTCACTGAGCAGATACTGTGTATCAGTGGAATTGTGCTACCATGTTACCTTTGTAAAGCTTCTGTGTGGTTCATTCACAGCATTCCTGCTCTGCATTCACAGCTTAGATAAAGCTTGACTGTTCAGCGCTCTGATGCATGGTAACTCAGTGACCCACATGGCATTTTGAGCATCATCACAGCTCCATCCCAAACAGCAAGCAGCCAGGCATTTAGAGTTGTACAGTGTTTCTCAGTCAATACTCCATTGGATCCAGTAAAACAAAGTGACCTACTTTTTCTAGTCTGTAAATATTATTCCTGTAACAAAACCATTAAAAAAAATCCTGCTGCATGCCATTTTTCTCTGCAAAAATACAAGTCCCAGATACACTCTACCTAGATTTTGCAAACATATTTTTCAACATCATTACCAAAGACCGAAAAATTAGGTAAGTTATGCTAGGCAAGGCTTCATATAGCTATAAGAGCAGCAGATTAATTTCATGTGATTGGTTTGTGAGCTGGACTATTTTACGTTGTTTGAGCTGTATACTACTCTTACCATGAGTGTTTATTTCTAGTGACAGCTTTTTTGAGTGTGTTCAGGGCAGACTGCAGATTTTTTAGCTCAAGGTATAAAAATGTATTCATTATTTGCACTATTAAAAATTCAGATTTAATGCAGACTCCTTGGTATGCAATTATGTTGCCCTTTCATTGTCTGAATTGTCCTTGAAAAACTCAGTGTTTCAACACCAGCACCAGAAACCATCTGAATTCAGACAATGTTGTTTCTGTTACTCCGCAACTTGAAAAGGCAAATCCCACTTACTCATATCATGGTAGACGGAGGTCGCTTCCTTTGTCAAGAACAAAGGTGGTTTCCGTGGTGACATAATCTCAATTTTCATAAGTTCCTCACAACAATGTTTCCACTGGCCTGAGAGAGAAAAGAGAACAATGACTGGAACTTAAACACTTCAGCCTGGAAAAAAAAATGGAAGTTATTAGGTTGTGTCAGGAAACTATCTCCAAAGTAATGCTAAACAGTGAGCATTTCCTTCTGTTTAGCAGGAACGCTAAATTCGTTTGTATTTTCACCTCTGCATTCATTCTCTTAGCACAAAGGTCGTAAGATCCTAGCTGGAGTTTAAGCATCCCAGCATTACTGTTACACTATGATGGCTAAAGATCACTATTTGCCTCCAAATCCCCAAACAGTATAAATCCAAGGGAAAAAAAAAAAATAGAAAAAATTTAAGGTTTGGGAAGCTTCATCAAGTTATCAGGGACAACTTCCAATACCCTGCAAGCCGGGTGTTCTACAGCTATGTTACAATGTTATGGCAAGGGAACGGTCTGTTTTTAATAGAGGATAACTTGCCTTTTATCCCTTAGCAGACAAGGAAACCTCTTTTTCTATTAATAGATTTTGACCTTAAGGAAAACAAGACACAGTAAAATTACTTTGTTCATACCAATCATTCCAAGTTTTCTGAGCACATTAATTTTAAGAGAATTTTAGAACCAGGGAAGAAAAAAGGCATTTAAATGCTAAGTGACCCATTTTTTATGAATCCAAGGAAAATGTCTCAAAAAATCTGTGGGTAGTATTCTATCTATAATGAATAAGAAGTAGATCTTTTACCCTACTGTACAGATAATTTAAAGAGGATGCCCTACTTTTTGCTTGGTGTGTTTCTTTAATTGATAGTGCTTTTTCTTATTGTAAATCAGAGCTAGAAATGACTGGAAATGCATACTGAGCTTCCACAACCTCAGTTCAATTATTTTATTGGTGTTGTCTCTGACTGAAGACTGATATTTCACTAATTGACCTCATTTTGTTTTCTGACCTGATAAAAATGCCTATCAGGAAGCAACTCTACTTTGTCAATAGCAGCATAAAAGCTGACAGTCTCTGCTCTCAGTAAATCTGTGAGTCAAGCAGAAAGCAAAGAAAAAAGACACCGGCAAATTAATTGATGTAGTTTTTATAATAAGGATTGATGATAAACAAGGAACAAAGAATATTAACTTCAACAAGGTTTCACACCAATAAATGAGCTCCCTCTGCCATGTAAGATCAGGGTTGTTCCAGAGCTTTGCCAAAGGATCAGGGTAACACTTTATCACCTGTTACAAAGGCTGGGGCACAGCTTCTGCCAGGCCAGGTAAGCAGTGGGTGTTTTCCTCACTGCATGGAGTGTGGCTGGGTGAGCATATTCCCATGTGATGAGGGCTACCAAACCTTTGAACTACAACACAATCAAGAAACCCCTGTTATAACAAATTGTAATTTAATTAATCCATGATAGTGCTGAGCAAAGATATCCCAAGTTTACTTGTGACTACTTTCCAAGAACTGGCTGACTCCACATCCTAGCCAAGGCCCCACATGATTCCAGCCTCCTCACCACTTGTCACTAAGGTTTCACACTTGCAGGATCTCACCAAACCAACATACCACTGGTAGGATGCCCAGGCAGGGGTGGACTCTTCCCACTACAGTGGGAAAGAGGAAGAGACAGTGAGAGTTTATCAGCCTTTAAAAACATCTAGAACACTGCTACGAGAACAAGTTGATTCTAGTTGATTTTAGACTGATGGACATATTCTGCCTCCGGTTTCCTGCAAGAACACACGGACTTTGGTTTAGTCAAATATTTGCCTTCCAACGACTTAGACCACTGCCCAGTATTATTATTATTATTTGTTCTTGCAAACAAAGGCTTATGAGGCAATTCCAATTCCAATTGCTCAAAGATCCCTTTGATGTTACATAACGCCCCATTTCCAGGGCACGCTGCCAGCACTGCCTGCTTACTTACTCAGATCATAAAAGTGCTGCCAGAAAGCCTCCATCCACTCACGAAGTTCATCCCGACTGTCAGTGGCAAAACGTTGCGTCACAGCCTCTCCAGACACGGGGTTGATAACAGAGAAGTGATTAGCTCTTCTCTGGGAGTCCTTATCCACAGCTCGAATCCTGGTTTCCTAGGAACAACAAACTGCGCTAATGACTTGTTGCTAAACACTGGCATCGACTTATGGCAAATGACAGTGTAAGGAAGGTAGAATTTGGCTTTTTGTCTGCTTCAGATTAACACCCAATTAAAAAAAAAAAAAAAAAACTAATGTGAGGAATTGATTATAAAAATGTTTTCTCATAAAACTATTAAAATGGCCTAGAACATGAAAAATAATGGAATAAAGCACCATTATCAGTGTTCAGTTCTGAATTACAGAATGTAGTGTAATTCTGTGTTCCCTCTGCCTTCACCAGCTCGTCTCACACTGCTCGCTCTCCTCCACAGCAGTTTAGTGAATAACCTACAATAACAGCAAACAGTTCCTTTTCTCCAAACCGTTCAGATGGACAACCACGTTATCACAGCTACTGTTTGCACCTCCTACTGCACTTCTGTGGGCCATTGTTTACCCACTGCATTGTAAACTTATGTCCATTTAATGTTCATCTTAGTGCATCAGGACATTCAGGGTAATACAATAATGACAGGAAAATTAAAAAGAAACTTACCGAGGCCATCGTTAAAGAGGCATTTGTAGCAGTAACCCATGCAGTTCTACTAGAACAAGATTTTGCTCTAATAGAAAAGGAAACTATTTCCCATTTAAAAACAGACATTTTAGTTTTAACTTCATTAGGGAGAGATACAGAGAAATAATTAAACGTGTATAAATATCTAAGTAGTATAACAAGTCTATAAAATCTCTTTGGCTAGAGTTAGCAAAGCTCTCGGATTACACAGCAGCACTGTCACAGCCAAGGCTCCTCCTTCTGTTCAGGGACATAGTTCAATTGCTCTAGACTAGATCCAGTGATCCAGATTTTCAGAGTATTTACTTTCTTTGTTATGGCATTACTACAATAAAAAAAGCACTTATCCCTAACTCAGTGATTTTTGTGTGTGTGTGAAATGTTGAAAGTTTTAAGTCTAGCTAAAACACAACTAAAATAATTCCAGAACACAACGGGTCGACATTGCTGCTCATTACAACATGATGGGCCAATTTAAACAATTAACATCACTTTATTTACAGAAGTAAAGCAGAAGCCCCAGGAATATCTTTGCACATGCAACTTGACCTGACGGAACAAGCAGCAGCCCATTAGAACACTGCTCCTCAGAGGATTTCTGGCACGCCCAGGGGAGCAGAGTGAGGAGTTTTGGTGCCGGGGTGCCAGCCAGCCCCCGAGCCCGGCAGGACACGAGGCCACCTGACACACAGCAAGGCCACGCACTGCCCCCCTGCCACACCAGGGTATTCCTGGTGTGAGCAGCGCCCAGGATTTGAAGGAAGCCAACAATCACAGCCAGGGCTGTGTTCAAACATCTCCTGTCTGAATAGACAGTGAATCTGACCACAAAGGTGGTTCCTCAAAATACAGTGGGGACAGAACAACCAGTTCCCTTTTACACAACTCAAACAAATGTCAAACATCTGCTAATAACATTAAACATACACCTACAGAAATTATGTTTATGCATGGGATCCCATGGGGATAAGCCTAGTTCTGATTGGAAAACAAAAGTTATTCTACAGACCATTCCCCAGATTTTAAATGCATTACTGAGCTAACCATTTGAAATACCAACAACTGCTTGTAGCATATCTGATGGATATGCTCATTTAAATTCTTCTGTCTAAAAATAGGAGATGAAGTAATTCATCCATCAGTGCTCTATATCCCATTAACTCAGGTAACCATAGATACCAGCAAAAAAATGAAATCAAATAGATTAACATTTGACAGGTAAGAACTTCAAGCATACCATACACACAAGTTTATTTAATGATGTTTGCTGCAGGTTTTATCCCACAACTGTGGTATTATTCAAAGGAGATAAATCCTCAAGCAACAATTTATACCCGCTGCTTGAATATTTCAGCAGTCATACAAGATGCCATTACAGCAATGGGCTGATGAATTTGTCAGGCTTGGGTGAATTACATGACATGCCCAGTGTTCCACTTAATAAAAACAAAACCCAAACCAACAAAAAGCTATTAAAAACAAAACAAGCAGAAAAACCACCCCCAAAAATCCCGACAAAAAGTGTTTTAGTTTACCATGTTGTAATAATATCTTTCCCAGTCTTATAAAAGAACTGGACCAACTCTGCTGTAGCAATTGTAAAGACCAGAACAATCGGTGGATGGCAATAGGAAAACAATTGAATCTTGAACTCAAGTGACTCTTTTGGGGAAGCTGAAGCCAGTTTTATATTCTTTATGCAAAAGATTGTTCCTTTGAAGATGGGGAAAGACTAAAAGGGAAAAGTATATGGTATTTGTAAATACCAACCTTATTCTATATTCTCCCCACCAATAAAATCTCTTTGCCTGATAATACCTCTCTGGAAAGCTCATATTTTAAGCTAAGAAGAAGACACAGAGATAGAACTTTTTTATTGCTGAGGTACAGCATTTTCCTGATAAGCCAGTCCTGACACACTAAGAAGCACTGGTTATAAAGATCATTTTAGGACATCAAAACAAATTACAGCTCTTAAAAGTATTGAATAAACTTGAGATCCAGTTCTGTGTATCTATTTTAAGATTAAACAAATCAAGTCACATATAACAAACTCCCTTCATGCTTTTAGTACAAAAAAATAAGTCAAATTGAAAATCAGTATGACACTGGAAACAAGTATAACCTGTACACACATTGGTTTCTGTTGTAATATTAATAATTTCTATAATTTTTTTTCTAGGCAAGCAGGGAAAAATGGTTAAATTTCAGATCATGGCTTTCAAACACATTAATGCAGAAGACTGAATTCAATCTACCAGCTAGTATTTTGTCCCTTCCATGTTCTGGGAGCTTGTACTGATGTGACATCCTCACGGCCACTGGCTGGTCAGTACAGTGTGAGTACGACATGGATAAGCATTAACAGGATATCAGTGCCATTGATCTTGGGAGCAATGCAGCAGATGAAAACATGGAAAAGGAGACAGCAATATGCAACCAGCAAGTGTTGTGTGGAGCATCAGAGAGCCAACAAAACAGCTTTCAAACTGCTCAGTTTGAGCGTGTGCGCTACGAGGATCTGGGCGTTCTACCTGCTTCCCCTGCCCCACATCCTGCCCCTGCATCCACAACCTCTTCCAAGCAACTGCCAGACTGAACTGAGCACTGGGATATGAGACACCAGACATTTGGAGGCACTTCAAGAGTCTGTGCTTTTCCAATATATTTTCACAGCTATGAAGGCTTTTCTAAGCCAACCAGTGGGACAAATTACTACAGAGAATACAGATAATTTCAGGGCTTATCTCATTTCCCCATGCTGGAGTTCCCCAACACAAACAGTGAATATTGTTCATGTTGCTGGCTCCCTAAAAGCTCACATGGTCCAGAACTGGTATCCATATTCCTCTGCTCCAGCCCAAGGATGAACTCCCTGGTTCACTTGAAGTTGTGCTGCTGCAACCATCGCCACATTTTCCAACCAAGTCCTGTGCCTGCCCTAGCCAGCACAGCTGTACCACCAAGGATGGTCATTTGAGGTAATTCCAGCTGGATTTTGTCCCTCTGCTCCTGCTACACTGATCAGCAGGGTTCCCATGAACCCTGCAAACACTTGCTCCTCACCCTGCTCCTCACAGCGATCAGCCTGAGCACAGAGAGCCCTGGGCCAGCCGGCTGCAGGGCCTGGACAAAGACTGCATGGCCAAAATGTGCCAGCCAGGAAATCATGGGACTACAGTAATTTGGAGCAACATCCCAGAATTCCTCAAGCTTCAGGCACCCATGGCACAAAAAAAGTTTTATAATCTATGAACCAAACACAGTAGATGATGCATTCCAAACACTGAGCAACTAACATGAACTGCTGGCACATGCACTGATTTGCTAAGCTAGCATGGGTAGGCAAGACCTTTATTTTTACTTTCAAACTGAAGAAAATTTGAAAAAAATTCAGGAACTGACCCATAAAAGATATTTCTTCAAATTGAATTCCAGTAAATTTTCTTTGCTACGGAAAATATCGTTTCTCTTCTCCTACTTAGTTGTGCAATATAATATGTTATAATCACATTTAGCTGGAACAACAACAGTAGCACTTGCATAATAGGAGCTGCAGAACCATTCTTGCTCAACAGCAGTAGCAGTGAAGTCATCTAAACTTGAAGTAATGACTTTGCTGGTCTTAATGGCTTCTTCAAGTCTCAATTCAAAGGGAATGGGAAATACAGCTATCAGTGTGAACATTTTCCAGAGAATTTCTCATAAATCCAGATGATTTCATTACTTCTCAGAAAGTATCTTTAAATTACATGTAAAAAATTTCATTACAAATGAAAATGCCACATATGCAACCTGAAGAGATTTTAGTTAGAATATCTGGAGTTGATGTTCAATCTTAACTTTCACTTCGAAATTGCTGTTTCTATAACAACATGCAGCAGACAAGCCCATATGATTAGTCTGCTTTCATTTAATCCGTAAGAGAATTTTCATAACAAAGGAATCAAAAAATATCTGCAGCCATTAAGTTATTTTCAAGAGAAACTGTTTAAGTAGTAAAGGATCCAAATATGTTTTCAATTGCATTTTCTTTTTCCCTTGTTTTAATTTCAATTGAAGAAGGATTAACAGTCATTCTCCATTAGCCTGACATTCTT
Source organism: Hirundo rustica (assembly GCF_015227805.2). Taxonomy (NCBI): domain Eukaryota; kingdom Metazoa; phylum Chordata; class Aves; order Passeriformes; family Hirundinidae; genus Hirundo; species Hirundo rustica. Next base: position 6,292,095 of record NC_053457.1, on the reverse strand, counting down.
GTAAAATGGTGTAAGATGCACAAATCATGTACCTTTTACATGGTAGCTTTAAGGATACCCTGCAAACATAAGGACAGCAAAGGCTTATCAAGCTGCATTTTAGGTTTAAGTGCATTGGCTACTCAAAGGAGCAAAATATCTTAGTACAATATGGTTATTTTAAAAGGAAAAGCATTAGAATTTAGACTAAAACAGAGAACTCCAAGGAAAGATGTGAAGCAGCCTGATAATTTAAAAAAATATTTCCATCATGTTTTGGAATGATTTAGTCTAAATTCAGTCATTCTATAATTTACTAAAGTTTATCATTTCTTAACTGATACTGTGAACAGCTGGAAAACAAAATTATGGCAGAGGCTGACTAGTGAAATTGAAAGTGACTGAAGAAGTAAACCTGCTTAAATATATATCACAGTATAAATATTTATTTAATGTAAATGTATGAACAGTTGGGAGAAAAAATAGCCCTAGAAAAAAAAGGTAATTTTATTTAAGGAATCGATTTCAATCTTAGCAATCAAAAAAAAAGATCCCAAAACAAACAGATCACACTGTTATGACCCATTTAAATGTTTGGGTTCTATGGCAGTGTCACCTGAAGGAGAACACAGAAATCTCTCCTAGGAGCACTCAAGCCAGGAGAAGCTGATTCTGCTGTAAGAACATTCTTTGTCACCCCATGCCCCCACATGTCCCCAGTCAGAGCCGAGCCCCAGGCTTGCACCAAGCACCCGTGCAGCCATGGAATGAGCTGGCTGAGAGAACTGAAATGGAAACACAGTTGAAGACAAGCCTCCTTGTGCCCCCTAGATGAACACACTTTAACCCCAAAGCTGCCCGGTGCAATTGCTGCATCAGCTGCACAGGAGCCTGGCCCTGGAGCGCTTCTCTGAGAACTGCTGGTGGCACCCAGCGCTCAGCAGCAGAACCCAGAGCGGCCAGTGCTGAGCACAGCCTCCAAACATGTGTCTGCTTATGTAAGGTGAACCCAGCCATGGATTCTGCTCACCCTCATGGGATTCTAACTCTTGATGCCTGCACCAAAACCAATTTTTGAAAGCATCTGTTCTCTCTAAGGCTTGCCGTTCCAGAAGGTCCTTCCAATAAAGTTACCGATTTAAGTATTACATCAGATTAATTACTGTTTCTTTCGCCAAAGAGTAAGAAACATTTTAAATTTACATTTTAAACTCAGGTTTTTCAATCAGAGCATGAACAACGGCAGTCGTGTCATCCTAGGGAACAGAGCTTCCAAAGTTATTGTGCTCTGGACAAAACCGGCATTAAGAAAAGCAGCTTATTTTAAGGCACTAAAATAATTTGAAATATTTTCCATTTCTCCTTCTAATTAAGACTGTAGCCAAATAACACAAAAGAACAAAAAAGCTTTTGTTTAATTCCACCTTGCTGAGGACAAAAGTCTACCAGAGCATTGCCAGGGGACTGTAAGGAACGCATTTCCAAGTGCTGTCTTACAGAACTGTCATATAAAAGGTTATGACTTTTCATATGGAAAAACACCCTCCTTTTTACCTCTGTGCTAACCAGCCTAATGCAACAGAAGTCATTTACATCCACAGCTAAGGAATGTTACGTTACTGTACTGAAGTACATCCCACCCTCATTCCACCTATAAAGCACTCTGCATACCAGCAGCTTAGAGCCCAAATGACTGCACATCTTTCTTAAAGCAAAAAGAACATCCCCCAAAATAATAAAATAAATTTTAAAAACACCAACAACCGAAAAAAAAAAAAAAATCCCCATACAACCAATTTTACCTTGTTGATGGAAACTGTCAGTGCTGGCTCCATTTTAGCCTCAATTTCTTCTGGTGAGTAATAACAAAGGAGTTTGCCACCTCTGAGTACGCAGTACAGCCTCCTCCAGCTCGTTAGACCTCCCACCATTTGCTAAGGGGAAAAAGTAGCCAGAAATTGCCAAATATAAACCTAAAACAAAACCATATTGCAAGGTGTACACTTGTCAGCCCTGAGTGATCAAAACTTCGCCACACCAAATCCATCCCTACAACAAAGACTTTCTGTTACAGAACATTTCAGTCACTGATTTCGGAAATGTTAGCAGTACTTTAAATGTCTTCTGATGTTTTACAGTTTTTGCAGACTCGCCATGTGACACTAACAGTACAGAATCTGCTGGTTCACACAGAATGAAATCTAGATCTGGTGTCTACTGTAAAAAAAGAAAGCACCTTTATTAGCTACAGCAATTGCACAATAATGGAAATAAAAAGGGTATTTCACTTTGGAAATACACAGTACATTTAACAAATGTCAAGCAAAGACATTTGTCTAGAATTTCCACTTTCTCAAATGAATTTTCTGACCAGCTTTCATAAAACCGTAACAGTTTCACAACCAGTTTAAAGCCTGTAATTCAGCACTCCTGACAAATGACCCAGACCCTCTGGCCCTCCACTATCACCTTTTCATACGCCTAGTTGTACAAACCAAAATAGAGACATAAAATGAGTTCCCATGAATCATTTCTGAAGGGATGAGTTCAAATATGGCTGGGTTCACCATGCTGTGATAGGAACTCGTGTCAGCACAAGGGGCATGTACAAGGATGAGAGCCACAGGATTATTAGGATGATGCCACCAAGTACCACTGCAAACCAGCTCTAAAACAAGAGCTGTACTTGATCTTTACTATCAGCCTACATCATTCATGCCAAGGAAACATTGATTTCTCCATGCTCAGCCACTGAAGGCATATTTGTGAATGCAGCTGTGAGAGTTTCCCCCTTGCTCTAGGTAGAACAGGTGAAAAACAACAGTTCTCAATACACCACTTCAGGTAAAAGCAGATGTTTTAACAACTGACTCTTCCTGACAGCTATTAACAGCCCAGGATGCAAACACAAGCAAGGTCTTCTTACCTGCTGATTTAGAAATCCTGCCATCATATCCCTGGCCATGCAGGAGGGCTGGACAACTAAACGGCAACACATGTTTCCATACAGGGGTAGCCAAAAAGAGGATTCCTCTGGGGGAAAGAAAAAGGCACAAGACAAACACTCAGCTCTGAACAATTGCCCTAAACATATCATTTAGCTCTCTACATCTGTTTTTACGTTAAGATTATGAGTGTAAATAAGCATTTTTTCATTTTTTAAGAAAAGAGATTTAATCCTGTACGTTTAGATTAAAACTGTTTTTTAGTCTTCAAGAACAAATTTTTAATTGAAAAAAATTAGTAAATTCCAAATAATTTTAAGTAAAAATGGCAATATTGTTCTGCAAAAAAAGGGTTGTTCTTACATAGGATGTAGCTCATTTCAGAGCTAGAAACTCTTTGAAAGGTAAGTGCCCTGGCCCTAGTATGGGATCTAGTGTGGTCCCTGAGCCCACCCCATGGTGGCACACAGCTACATTTATACACGAGCACCTTGCTTCAGAGTGTTTTAATAAGGCTTGGAATTTGTATCTACTTTTGCCTTCAGCACTAGAAGAGCATTTAGGGTTCCAAGGAGTTTCTAATGAACAGGAATCGCTCAGCTCTGCTATGCAATAGGCTCTCTCTTCTGTAATTAGAAATAGGTAATGCAATGTTCCATTCATGTGACTCTGTCTTTGGTCATGGTTTAGAAATGCTTCTAATGAACCAAAATATCCAGGTATGTTCTTTCTCACCAGACTGAATTATGTTAATTAATGTCAGAAAAAGGAACTTCAAGAAGAAAGAATATAAAGTACTAATAAAGAAAGGCTTACAAATATCAAAGGTACTCAGAATTATTCATCCAACACTTTGAGAAATAAATGCCCCATAAATCTTCCAATCTGTACTTATACAGAATTACTGAAACGTAAAGGAGGAAATTCCCTTTGAGGTCAAGTTTAGCCCAGTAAATGATTTAAGTTCCCAGAAGCAACAGTGAAAGCCCCATGCCTTAAGTTAACAGGTGGAAGATGGCTTATGGGAGGGGCTGTCCTTGCAGAAAATAACAGAAAAAGTTCCAAAAAGTGAAAATACCCCCATCAGCTGCAGCATAATCAGTCCCCCACAGTGCAGCACCCAGGCTGATCCCGACTCGTGCTGCCCCAGAGCTGAAGGAGTGCAGCCAGCACAGACCGCAGGCACACACACTGTGTTAAACCTGGCCCTCAAACAACCTCTGCTCTGAAGCAGTTTTTCTTCTTTCCTTCTGACTGCAGAGGAACAAGCTGCTCTTCGTTCTGATACCCTTCCTTGGTTGTGAGGAAGGGGAAATAATTTGTATATAACTACAACTCGCATAAGACTGAAGTGCAAATGACAGAAGAAACTCCCAAAAGAATTAAATTTTCATCTGGACTTGAAATTTTACTCAACTTATAGTTTATTCAGCTGTGTACAGATGCCTGGTTTAGAGCCGTTAAATATTTTATTAAAGTTGTCCTATATTGAGTATCAAGAAAAATAATCTCTTTAAGCTCTTTATTTTGCAAGAGTTTAATGCAAAATGTTACTGGTTTTTTATTTCCTTAAATTGATACCACATGTACTTACCATTTCCTGTAATGGTAAGATTATGGGTCCTGAAATTGTCCTCAGCACTTTCCAGCCCCAAAGTGGTGTATGCTAGCAGACTGTACTTCGCCCCGCTGAATGGGAAAGAAAAGGCACGTTTAGGACAGCCTCATGCTGCTTGGACAGGAATTAAAGGGAGGCTGGACATGCCTGAGAGACCACATTTGGGTACAAGGAAACACCGAGGTGCGCGGCAGGACCTGTCAGTGACCGCGGATGGCCACCTCCAACCTCTTCCCACACAACTCCTGTCTCTCTGGCTCTCCTTGTAAACAAACACAGCTCCAGGTCTGTCCATCTCCTCCCTAGCTCCTCATCTCCTGCCTCCATGTGCGTACCTCCAGATCCTCCCACCCCACAACTTCCAGGCCAATGCCACCATTCATTACGATGAATGTAATTCTCTAAAATTCTCTCTGATTCCCTTCCTGCTGCCTCCTCTCTGGGGCCTGCAGGCCAGGAGACTTCTCATGTGGTCACTGCCTTGTGCTTCCTGAGGAGCCAGCAGCAGCCAAACACCGGCACAAAGGCTGTGCTATCCAAACCCTCTGCACCCTCTGGATGCTCAAAGCACCTCTCTCCTCTAGTCAGACACCGAGTGACTTCCAAGAGTTTTACAGCTCTTATTCCTAGGCCTAAAGCAATTACATTTGGTAATAGGTTCAAAAATTCCTAAAGTTAATAGAACAACTGATGACAAACTTTATCTGAAAATACAGGTTAAAAATTAAAAGGCATTATAATGCTTCTCCGTGTTGCTCTGCTCTTTGCTCTGCCTATGCAGAGTACACTTTATAAACCAGTTGTTTATATGCATATTTTTAATAGGATCCAATAGATTGATTATTCACTGGCAGAAATCTGGACAGAAATCCTGTGGTCAGTTTTGTAGCAGAAAGGATTTTTTTTCAATTATTGGATTTACAGGTTTCAGAATCTTTTATCTTAATGTTGCATTTTGCCTAGGGAAAAAAATATGACTGTTACAATTCAGCACAGAGCAGTTGTGGAATGCAGTTCTTGGAATAAACAGGTATAAATTTAATATGTTTAACCTTTTCTCTAAAAGACTCATCGGACCGAGTAACAGATTTACAGTCCAGTAATGCAGTAAGAATTCCACCTGGCTGCTGGCAGTTAGAACAAAGTTCACAAGAAAACAAACCCCTCCAAATCACTAACTACTCTCCCTGACGGGATCTAGCACAAGGGCCTTAAAATACCTTCAGTGGAACATAAGAAATCTTCGTGGTGGAAAAGCAGAGAAGACACTATTGAACTAAGATCACCAAGAACAGTTTTCTGTCTTAGTATTTTTCTAATTTTATTTTTCTTACTAGCACAGTGGGAGCATAGAGTTTTCAGACCTTTGGCTCTGCAGATAAACAAGGAGAGTGTCTACCTC